>NC_143584.1:78875625-79195511 GCF_048544385.1 Mastigoproctus giganteus
CCACAAGAATTAAATCAGGAGATGCACAAGAGAAACAGTTATAAAAAAGTTATTCAATGTGAGCTACCATGAGGTATACAAAATTAGTTTTCAAAATTGTAATATAGCTAAAGCTATATGTGTTGTGTGAGTTATTACTAGAGACTGTTTTCCTGAAACACACTCTCATAGCAGTCTTATCTTTTAAACAAATGGCAATTAACCTTTGGAAAAATATCTGTTTGGAAGCAGTGTAATACCAGCACAAATCATTACAAAGACAAATTTGTTCTGCTGTGCAAATTAATCCAGCTGGCCACAAAAATATGTGAAAGAATAAGGTAGTTCTGCAAACATCTTATAATTTCTCTGAGGTGATATAGTTTGAATACTTAAAACTTGGAATTTCTCTCCTTCAGTGCTGTCTCTTATTCAGTAATCTTTGTAACTTAGCATTCACTGGCCCACAGATTACAGCTATGTGGCTGGTTATACAGTGCTTGCGTGATGTTATTATTATTATTATTATTATTATTATTATTATTATTAGCCGTATGGTGCAAGGAAGCTTGAGGCTTATGCTGCACCAGCCAAAAAAAAAAAAAATAAATTTCTGAATTACCCTGAGAGAGGGAGAGAGAGAGAGAGAGTAATTCAGAAATTTTTTTTTTTTTTTTTTGGCTGGTGCAGCATAAGCCTCAAGCTGCACCAGCCAGCTGAGGGCAAAGATAGATTGAAAATGTCTAGTGTGAGCATAACTAGAAAAATGTATGCTTCATTATATGGTTACTATATGATTGATCTCTTCCATAAATGTTGACTTACTGATGCACACAAAAAATTAACAATTTCACCAACTAAGGTTTTCTGCCACCATTATAATAGTCATACAACTCATCATGAGTATGGATAAACTAGGGAGCAAAACAAAACAGGTAGTTAGGGTCACTCACTTAGCATCCCACTCTGTTCTGATACTACAGAAAGGAAGGCCAAGTGAATAACTTTGACCATCTGTTTCTCTCTCTGCTATAGTTACAATGGTAGCAAAAATGAAACTTAGCGACCTTTGTTATTATGTGCAAGAAATTGATTGAATTTCTCCACAGTACATTATTAAAAGCAAAATGCCATGTAAATGGATAAAGACTGTCTCATTATAATAATTATTCTTAAGAAGAACAGTTAATTTTTCTTATTCCAATATTTATTCACATAAAAGTATATTTTATGTGAAGTACATCCATTGAAATTCTGACATTTTCTGTGTCCATGTTTATTGTCATTTGTTCACATTTAACAAATTGAACTGTTATATGCATTTTAAACCACTAGTACTATCTTTTAGTCAATATAAACATTTACAGATATAAATGTGTTCTTCAGTTTTGTGTTAATATTCAATGAAATGTGCTTTGGCAAAAACTCCTTCACCATTGAGTATGTTTCTCAAAAATCCAGAAAATATGATACATCTCAATTCCTGAGGTGTCAGATTTTAAATAGTTTACTGTATTAGGATGAATAAAATGATGACATGTAGGCTGAAGAGAAAAACAATGTAAGAGAGAATAACTTCTTGGACCCACAGTCAAGTCAAAGTAGGGTAAAATTTTGGGAGGGAGCATTTGCATGAAGCACTTTTTCAACAAAATATGCAACTTTATTTTTTAATCCTTTGCTTGGTTGGCATAATTAAGTTATCACACAGAGAATTTCAACCTTGGAGTGGACATTTCAAAACCCCAACCTCACTATGACAAGTTATGTTTTGAGAGGCCACATCCATCCAACTAATCCAAGTATGAAACAAATTTTATTTTAATTTTTGAGATTAAATATATTGAAGTATATAGTAATTTTTAAAAATAACTATGTTCATAGCTAAATTTTATGTTAAATCTGTTTATATGCACTTGTTGCAGGAGGGTGGGGGTCATGAAATGTTTGAAAAATTTAAAGGGGGATGTAAGGTGTAAAGCTTTAGAATCCTCTGGTGTTAGTGTTTTCTGTTACATTGGTTATAATGAGTATTGAATATCTATGCAAGGTTAAGTCCCAGTGTGCCCTTGAATAATGAATAATGAATTTCTTTAGTACTGAACCAGTTTTTGATGGTATCTATCAGTCACTGATAGTTTTGCATCATCAGTTTCACTGATGATGCAAATATCAAACGACAGTAGATTTACATACTTACACTGTTTTGGTTTCAGTTTAATTTTATTAAAAAAGAAATTAAAATTTCTCTAATCTTCTGTAACAAAATGGTATGCAACTTCTCAATCATCCATCATTCAGTTCATCTGATATCCATTTTTGTTATGACTTTTTATCATTTGCATATATCGTGAGGGATGACCTTTAACACGTGTATGGAATTGGGTATAGTGTGTAACATGCATAAAGTGCATGATTCTGTACTGTTGGCCAGGACCAATCAGAGTTCAAGGAGCCAAGGTGCGAGAATTAATTTTTGGTAAAAGGACAGCAAGGAAGAGGAGGAATTCTCCTTGCCTGGATTGAGTTAGAAGTCCCACCTTTGTTGGGATTTAGGTCCCCTTCCCTTTATCCTTTATTATCATTTATGCATTACTTAGAAAATCATATAGTTTCATATATTATTTATCATGATAGAAATTAGTAGTCGATGTAGGGGATTAAGAGAATCATGTTACATGGGGTTGTTAAACTTGAATGATGGGACAACTTTTCTGCACATTCAAAGAAAGTTTTTTGGGAACGAGAGTAGCCTGTACGGACAGATTTTTGCCGCTCCTGGAACAGAGAAGTTTTTTCTGATTTATTTTCTGTTTTATTAGCTTAAATTGGCATATTAACTTATTTTCTAGAGTAGCTTTATATTCCTATTTACGATACTTAGTTTAAAGTAACTTAGATAGAGATTTTGTAGGTATTACTTAGTATCAGAAAGGGTATCAAATCCATGTGTTTAACCATTCGTAAATTGCCGCCATTGTTACACGATACAAAATATCTCGAACTAGATAGCATGAGCTTAATATAGTATAGTACATAATATTGTCAATTAATCATATAATTAATCTTGTTGAACTTCATTGTCAATTAAATTGTACTTTTAACTATACATATAACGACTTAGGTTACGTAACATAAATAATTAGTAAAAAATAAATAATTAATACTTAACTTGATACGGAAGTTATATAAAGGGATTTTGTAGATAGCACTCGATACTGAAACATAAATATAGCGTTATAACTGTGTTGGGATACAAGTTTAGGGTTTTAATTTTGTACTGACATTGAAATTTTATTAAAATTAAATCGAAATCATGACTCAGACCAGAGCAGCAAAGCAAAAGGCTCAAGCTAATGGGAGTGCTGTGGCTCAGAGGAGAACTGGGGGGGGGGGGTTGCCCTCTGAATCACAGCCTATTAAAATGCACTACTTGCTTGATGTTTGTGGAGCAGGGACATGATACTGCCATGGGGGATGTCTTTGTGTGCGCGCGATGCAAGGAGTGTAAGGAAATCAGGCGACAACTCAGCGTTGTTATGGGCTTATATGAGAGCTTGAAGGACAGGGTGGATGCCCTCGAAGGATTAAAAGTGAGCGCCCATCAAGCTCTCAGCTGCCCACACCAATGCCAGAGCTTGCACTTGGTCATCACGCAACACAGAGGCAGGCCCCAAGGCAGAATGCGCTGGTCCCAAAGGAACTAGTAGTTGTCAGTGACTCTATTGTCAGGGAAACGGGTAAACATGCTTTGTAAAAAGGATAGTTGGAACAGGACCAGGGTATGTCTGCCAGGGGCAAAGGTTGATGACTTTGTAGAGCGGATATCATCTTTTAAGGGCACAAAAGGTGATATAGTTGTACACGTTGGCACTAATGATATTAAGAGTAGGAGACCAGCGGAATTATTTAACAAGTACAGGTCACTGTTGAAAAAAAGCCATGAATTAGGGTTGAATTTGAAAGTGTCTGCAATTCTGATCAGACACGATAGGAGGGAGTATATGATGAGAGCCCTGTTGATCATTTCGTCCCTGGAAAGATTGTGCAAGGCTCAAGGGGTAGAATTTTTTTCAGCCTGGTCTGTACTTGTTAACAGGAGAGACTGTTTCTACAGGGATGGGATACACTTAAATAGAAAGGGTGCAAGAATGTTTGCTGATGCTATCGAGGCAGTGTTAGGTGGGTCGGAAAACTGCTAGATTGGGGGGGGATACAAGGACTAATAGATTAACAGTAGCCACTGGCAGAGGTGAAAGTGATTCTTGCACTGCTTGTATTGGAATGAGCCGCAGCCTGAAAAATAAGATGCAGGATATTTCAGAGACTGCTGGGAATCATTGGGATACAAGGAAACACGTGGGTTGTGTTAGGGTAGCTAAGAAAAAGAACAGATGCATGTATACTTGCGTGTACACCAATGCTAGGAGTTTAGTAAATAAATTTGATGAATTTGAGGTATTGCTCAAAACATCAAAGTCAGATATTGTGGGGATTCCAGAGACGTGGTGTCACACAGATATAAGGAAGGCAGAACTGGAATTTGGGGTGTACAATGTCTATAGAAAGGATAGACAGGATAGGAAGGGAGAAAGGGTTATGCTATTAGTTAAGAAATACATAAAATCCAAGGAAGTGAAGCCAGTCGACATCGCTGGACTGCACTGTCCAGCGATGTCGAGTCAGTTTGGTGTGACATAAGCATTGGGAGATCAAAATTGAGAGTAGGAGTGTGCTATAGGCCTAATGACTCTGATGAGTATAATAAGAAACTGTACAGGGAAACAGAGTGGCCCAGTAAATCAGAGAGTCTTATAATGGGGGATTTTAATTTCCCAGATATTGACTGGAATTTGTGGGTTGGTCACTCACACACTAGCAAGGCTTTTGTGGATTTATTGAATGATTGTTTTCTACATCAGCATGTTCGGGAGGCAACCAGAGGGAGTAATACTCTTGATTTGATTATCAGTAGTGATTCTTCATGCATTAAGAATCTGCAGGTAAATGAACCACTAGGTGGCAGTGATTACAGTGTGCTGAAGTGGGATTTACTCAAAGAGGTAACTACCATTAGGGGTAAAGGTTATTGCTTTCGTAAAGGCGACTACGATGGACTGAGACAGTATTTAAATTCTATACAGTGGGACCAACTGATGATGTTACCAACAGCAAATTCAAAATGGAAAGCATTCAAAGAACTTATCTTGGAAGCTTCTTCTTCTTCTTCTTTGGTCCTTAGCTGGCAGCTGGGGGAGGCGGTTGGCCACGCAACCAGTATGCTGCTGTAGGTGCCGCAGGGTTTCGGACTTGCTCTGTGATGTTCTTCCATACCTTACGATCCGTGGCTTCAGTCCTGGCCTGGTTAAGGTCGAGACGTCGGCTCTTCAAGTCATCTTCCACTTGCTTGGCCCACGTTTTCCTAGACGCGGTCCGTTGGATGCTCCATTGGGTGGGTCGTTGTCTCCAAAGGAGTGTGGATGGTATTCTGTTCGTGCCCATTCTACATACGTGGCCAAACCATCTGAGCCTTCGCTTCTGGATTTGTCGGAAATGGTTGGTTGCTGTTGGCATCTGGCGCGGATGGTATCATTAGTGATGCGGTCGCGAAGAGAGATGCCCAAGATCTGCCGCAGGCATCGCATTTGGAATACCTCAAGTTTGTTCAAATCTAACTTGAGACAAATCCATGTTTCCGATCCGTAAAGAAGAATGGGCAGGATCAAAGTCCGGAAGAGTCGGATTTTAGTCTTTGTGGAAATGTTGGTCCTCTTCCACAGACACCATTTGAGCGAGGCGAACGCAGTGGCCGCCTGTCCAATTCTGCTGTGGATTTCCATGGTGGATGCAACTTTCTTCTCCTGGACCAGCGACCCAAGGTATTTAAAGTCCTGCACTTGCTCGATCTGGACGCCTTCGAGATAGATGGTGGCTTGCGACCCATCTGTTGTCAGGGCCTTTGTCTTACCAGCATTGATCTTCAAACCGTATGGCCGGGCAATGCGGGCAATGTCGTAGAGGATGTCCGTGGCTTCAGCGTCGTTACCGGCAAGGATAGCACTATCATCAGCAAACATCAGGTCAGTCACATAGTGATCCTTGTCATATTGTATGCCCTGTCTGTTTCTGAATGCTTGCCTCATAATGGCGTCGATCACGATGTTGAAAAGCAACGGGGAGGCTACATCCCCTTGGCGGACTCCAGTTTGAATGGTAAATTCCTCAGATAAATCGTTCTGGATGCGCACCTGGCTGGTTAAACCGTTGTATGCAGTTTGGAGGAGTGTGATGACTTTTCGAGGTACGTGTTCAACCTCTAGTAGTTTCCATAAGGCAGGCCGGTGGACACAGTCGAAAGCAGACTTAAAGTCAATGAAAACAATGACGGTTCGCTGTCCACACCGGATCCTCTCCTCCATCAGCTGACGAATGGCAAAGATTTGATCACAGCATCCTCGCCCGGGTCTAAATCCTGCCTGTTCTTCTCGACTGGTTTGCTCACGATGTTTTTGCAGTCTTGACTGGATGATCTTCATAAAGACCTTTCCGATGATGGAAAGGAGGCTGATGCCACGGTAGTTCTTGCAGTACCGGTTATCACCTTTCTTGTGGATCGGTACGATAATGACTTTCCTCCATGTTAACGGAATTTGTTCAGTGCACCAGATGGTTTTGAGGAGTGAGTGTAGTCGGCGAAGCAGTACATCTCCCCCGGCTTTGATCGCTTCTGTGGTGACTTGGTCCACTCCTGGTGCCCTGCCATTCTTCAGGGATTGTATGGCTGCTTTCACTTCTTCTACTGTAGGCTCAACATCGACCATGGAGACCTCAGGGGGGTCGATCGAGAGTGCTGTTGCTGGCGGTCCCTGAGGTGGGTCGTGATTATACAAAGCTTTGAAGAATTCACTCCACCGTTGCAGGTGTTCGGATGGTGATCGCACGAAGGTCCCATCAGCATTCTTGATGTTGTCACTAGTCAATTTGGTCTTTCTACTCAGACATCTGAGGGTGCGGTAGAGAGTGCGGTACTCGTTTTTGGATGCCGCCACTTCAAGATCGTCTGCCGCTTGGTTCCAGTATGCTTCTCTTTCTGCTGTCATTCTTTGTCAGACTTCTCGGTTTAGCTGCCGGTACCGTTCAAAGTCGACCAACTTTGCCTGTTTCCGTTTGTCCACGAGGTCGAGGCACTCGTCTGATATCCATGGTTGCGTTCGACGTCGGGCAGGTGGACATAGGGGCTTGGCACATTCCAGGATGGCATCAGAGATCTGCTTTTCTTCTTCATTTATATCCTCGGGCACGGCCAGCATCTCGAAGCGGTTGGATAGGGCGATCTGATATGCCTGTTTGTTGGCAGCATTCATTAGCTGCCTCCAGTCCAGCTTGGCTGACCGAGATGATCTTTTTGCATGCCGTAATTTGAGCTGCACCTTAGCCCGGATGAGGTAGTGATCAGATCCGCAATCAGGTCCCCTCATGGCACGAACGTCCATGAGTGATGAGCGAAATCTGGCATTGATCAAAATGTAGTCCAGGATTGCTGAGTCCTTGCCAGATGGATTTCGCCATGTAAGTTGATGTTTTTGAGGGTGCTGGAAATGGCTGTTTCCAATGATCAGGTTGTTAGATGCGGCAAAGGACAACAAACGTAAGCCGTTGTCATTGATCTTCCCATGGCCAAACTTGCCCATTGTTGTTTCCCAACCAGATCTGTCCATGCCAATATGGGCATTAAAGTCCCCTGCGAGGATGATCACTTCTGTCTGCGGAATTGAATCCAGCGTATGTTGGAGCTGGTTGTAGAAGTCATTCTTGGTCGGGTCCAGGCTAGTCTCAGTTGGCGCATAGGCGGAGATAATATGGGTCTTGATGGTGCCCTTGACAGTAAGGACTGCCAGGCGGTCCGATATGGGTTCGGAAGCCTAGTAGCTTCCGATCTTGGAAGCTACTAGGCTTTACATACCAACTAAGAAATATTGTTCAAGGTTTAGGCCTCAGTGGATGTCAGATGAACTAATGAGACATATGGCAGAGAAGAAAAATGCATGGGATACATACAAATTAACACATGACACAGAAGCCTATGATAGATACAAGTTGATCTGTAACCAAGTTACAAAGGAGGTTAGGCAGGTGAAGGCAGATTACGAGAAATCTTTGGCAAGGGATGCAAAGAAAAACAGCAAAGAGTTCTTTACTTATGTAAACTCTAGAAGGAAGGGGATAAATCAGATTGGTCCACTTGATATCAATGGGTGAACTGTTGATGATCCTGCTCAGGTAGCTAACAAACTAAATGAATATTTTGCATTGACATTCACACATGAGGAGTTATTCAGCGAGGGGAATGCCAGAGGTGTATTCAACACTGGCAGTAAGCTAGAGAATCTTGTAATAACTGAGAGTAAAGTGGAGGAGAAATTGTTGAAGATAAACACAAGAAAGGCACTTGGGGTGGATGGATCTATCCAGTTATATTAAAAGAGGCAGCAAAGGAAATAAGAAAACCCTTAGCCATAATTATGAGAGCTTCCTTGGACTCAGGGGAAGTACCCATGGACTGGAGATGTGCAAATGTGACCCCAATTCACAAAGGAAGATTAAAGGGTAATTATAGACCTGTGAGCTTAACTTCTGTTCCAGGAAAATTAATGGAGGCACTGGTTAAAGAAGCACTGCAGGATCATTTAGACAAGACTTCAGTTATAGCTCAGACACAGCATGGTTTTGTTAAGGGGAAGTCTTGCCTGACCAATATGATTGGATACTATGATGCAGTCACAAAAGAACTGGATGCAGGGAATAACTTTGATATTATATACTTGGATCTTAGAAAGGCTTTTGATACCGTTGCACATGGAAGACTGCTGCACAAATTGGATGTAGAAGTTATTCTTGGTCGGGTCCAGGCTAGTCTCAGTCAGTCTCAGTCAATTGCTGCTATGGATAAAGGGGTGGTTGAGGGGGAGAAGACAGAGAGTGGTAATCAATGGACACTGCTCATCGTGGACTAATGTTATTAGTGGAGTCCCTCAGGGTTCAGTATTGGGTCCATTATTGTTATCTGTTTTTATAAATGATATTGATGATGGTATATGAAGCTTAATGTCTAAGTTTGCAGACGATACGCAGGTTGGCAGGGTTTTCAAGGACACTACTGACACAATGCTACTGCAACAGGATCTGGAAAGGTTGAGCAGATGGGCTGAGAGGTGGCAAATGAAGTTTAACCTTGACAAATGTAAAGTACTACATATGGGAAACAGCAACCCCAGAGCAACGTATCAACTCTGTGGTACTACACTGACAGTGGTAGAGAATGAAAGGGACCTGGGGGGGGGGGTTGTGCAGGCAGATATGAGGTTCTCTGAGCAGTGCAGACGGGCTGCAAGAGTAGCTCATGGTGTATTGTCAATTATATATAGCAATCTTTCTAGCAGGGATAATGAGGTGATTATTCCCTTGTATAAGGCAATGGACATACCTAGAGTACTGTATACAGGTCTGGAGGCCTCATTTCAAGAAGGATGTAGAGATGCTGGAACGAGTACAGAGAAGGGCAACAAGATTAGTGAATGGAACAAAGGGTTTGTCTTACGAAGAAAGGCTTAAGTTTTGCAAATTATAGTGTCTGGAGACTAGGCACCAGCGAGGTGATCTGATAGAGGTGTATAAAGCCTTGAATGGTTTGAGCATGCGCAATGCTGATGGGATTCTTCCTCTTGCACAGAATAATCACCTGAGAGGGCATAAATTCAAATTGAAGAAAGACAGATGTAGGATACACGTGAGGAAATTTGCCTTTAGCCAGCGGGTGGTTGGTTGATGGAACAGACTTCCATCCCTTGTGGTGGAAGTTGATAGCCTAAATAAGTTTAAGGCTCAGCTGGACAGGTATTTCGAAAGAACAGAGGGGTGAATTGGAAGTGGTTATTTTTTATTTATTATTTTTTTTTTTTTTTGGCTGATGCTGCATAAGCTTGCTTTCTTGCATCAAATGCCTCTACTAATGCTAATGCTAAAAAAATTTATTGGTGAAATTTTTGGCTGAGTAATAAATTAAAATACCTTATCTGACATAACTTTTCCAAGACAACGTAGATACTATGTAATGCACTGATAGGAATGAACACAAATTATATATTATTATCAAAGCAATGCAATCATTTATCATCACTTAATGGTTTGGGAAATAATTACTATAATTACCATATTTCTATTAACAGAGTTACTGGAGGATATTTAGGGGATTACAGCTTGCTTTGGTGTTGGTATTGTAATTGTAGTGACATCACAATGCCACCCAAGATACATGTTACAGAACCCCAATAATTCAGTTTAAACTAGATGAACAAAATATATGCCTATAGTCATAAAAAAAAAATTTGCATCAATAGAAAGGAGGGGTGAAAATTTAAAGAACACATAACAGAAGACTTCGAATTGAACTGTGTCATGAAATTCAATGTGAATAACAGTGCTATAAAACATGCAACATTATATCTGGAGTGATTAACCTAGCAGTTACCACAAACAAAACACCGCAGAGAGCACTGAAAGATGGTACTCTAAAAGCAGATAGAGATAAATTGTGCCAAAAAATAGCAATTAAGATAACACAGCCTATAAATATAAATTTAGGAAAGCTTATACAGAAATATAACAATAATGAGGAAACAGTTGAGTGAATTGAAATTTAAAAATAAACTAAAAATATTTTTCCTAATTTCAATGAAAATTGAATACAGCAAGTAGTCCACCCTTATCCCCTGGGGAAATGTAATTAACACCGATTTACAATAAAATTAAGTTAAATGAAAATTAAACAGTTCACTTAAAAATGAGAAATTAAAAATTTTTATTTATTTCAAAAATTTTAACTGCATTAACAAAAGTTAGTTTGAGAAAAATAACACTGCATTAAATATTCATCCCCAGGGGATCACATCTGGTAAGTATGGACTTGGCACACCTAGGGTCCTGAGCTGGATATCATCATTCTTCTCTTTCTTGGTGATTCCTTTCTACTTCTCTCTCTCTCTCTCTCTCTCTCTCTCTCTCTCTCTCTCTCTCTCTCAGAGTAACTCGGAAATTTTTTTTTTTTAGCTGGTGCAGCATAAGCCTCAGGCTTCCTTGCACTGTATGGCTAGTAGTAATAATAACTGCATTATGTATTTCTATCTTTACTACTTAGGGACCACACTTTCATGCCTATGACAATGATGATAGAGCTTGGGCTTAAGCTCTTAAATAACCCCTCTGTTGGGGTTTAGGGGTCCCTACGTTCTACATTTATCCACAAGTCAACCTAACTCCAGGGCTCACATCTGGTGAGTATGGGCTTGGCACACCCAGGATCCTGAGCTGGATATCATCATTCTTCTCTTTCTTGGTGATTTCCTTCTCTCTCTCTCTCTCTCTCTCTCTCTCTCTCTCTCTCTCTCTCTCTCTCTCTCTCTCTCTCTCTCTCTCTCTTAGTGTAACTCAGATTTTTTTTTTTTTTTTTTTTGCTTGGTGCAGCAAAAGTCTCAGGCTTCCTTGCACCATATGGCTGATAATGATAAAGTAACTAATATCATTTTTAAATTACTAACATCATCCAGTAGGTGAATCTGTTATTCATCTGTGTAGGTCCAATGAAGTCAAGTAAAGAACGTGCCTTTCAGTATTCCATTTTCATTGAGATTAGGAAAATTATTTTTAGTTTAATTTTAAATTTCAATTTATGTCATTATTTATTTAATCATTATTGTTATATTAATTTCTGAATTAACATTTATGTATAGCTTGGATTATCTCAGTTGCTCTATCTATTTCTAAGATGCTATCTTTTAATGCCCTGTGGTATTTTGTCTATAGTAACTGCTAATGTTATCCCTCCGCATGTAATTTTGTATGTTTACAGCATTGTTATTCACAGTGCTGTACAGTCCACTGTACAATCCAAAGTCTCATGTCATAATTGACACTATCAGTTATCTAATGAGTGACCAGAATAGGTTTGAAACTGTCCACATAATATTTCATTAAAAACAATATTAGTTTAAGTTGACTCGTGGATAAATGTAGTTATTTCTAAAAAGCCTAAACCCAAACTCTGTCACTGTCATAGGAGAAACAGTATGGGCAGGAAAGACAGAAATACATAATGCAGTGTAACATTATTTTCTCAAACTTTTAAAATACTTGCATTCAAACAATACCCCACTTCTTCACTTGATTGTAACAAAAGTTTGTAGATTAAAAAAATTATTCATCCATAAAATTGAATTAAGTAATAATTTGAATTTTAGTAAAGCGGTTGTTATGGCTCTTCATGTGAGGTTATTGTACAAATTCGAGGGCTGGGATAACAGGAAATATCCATCAGTGAATTAGGGGTTGGTTGAGAAGACAAGACAAAGAGTTGTCATAAATGTCTTCAGAGTGGACTGGAGTAGCAAATAGGGTCCCTAAGGGATCATTGCTTAGAACTCTCCTGGTTCACATCTTCTTAAATGATAGTGGGGGAATTAGCATTAGCATTAGCATTAGTAGAGGCATATGATGCAAGAAAGCAAGCTTATTCAGCATCAGCCAAAAAAAAAAAAAAAAAAAACACACCACTCCCATTTCACCCCTCTGTTCGCTCGAAATACCTGTCCAGTTGAGCATTAAATTTGTTTAGGCTATCAACTTCAACAACAAGTGATGGAAGTCGGTTCCACCAACCAACCACCCGCTGGCCAAAGGCAAATTTCCGCACATCTATCCGACATCCGTCCTTCCTCAATTTGAATTTATGCCCTCTGAGCTGATTATTCTGAGCAAGATGAAGAATCCCATTGGCAAGACACCATGAGCTACCCTTGCAGCTCATCTCCACTGCTCAGAGAACTTCATATCTGCCTGCACAATTACCCCCAGGTCCTTTTCATTCTCCACCACTGTCAGTGTAGTACCCCAGAGTTGATACGTTGCTCTGGGGTTACTGTTTCCCATATGTAGTACTTTACATTTGTCAATGTTAAACTTCATTTGCCACCTCTCAGCCCATCTGTTCAACCTTTCCAGATACTGTTGCAGCAGCATAGCGTCAGTGGTGTCCTTAACAACCCTGCCGACCTTTGTATCATCTGCAAACTTGGACATTAAACTTGATATCCCATCATCAATATCATTCATAAACACCGAAAACAACAACGAACCCAACACTGAACCCTGAGGAACTCCACTAATAACATTAGTCCACGTTGAGCAGTGTCCATTGATTACCACTCTCTGTCTTCTGCCACTAACCATCCCCTTATCCATAGCAGCAATTTGCCTCCAATGCCACACTGCTCCAATTTGTGCAACAGTATCAAAAGCCTTTCTAAGATCCAAATATATAATATCAAAGTTATTCCCTGCATCCAGTTCTTTTGTGACTACATCATAGTATCCAATCAAATTGGTCAGGCAAGACCTGCCCTTAACAAAACCATGCTGTGTTTGAGCTATAACTGAATTCTTGTCTAGATGATCCTGCAGTGCTTCTTTAACCAGTGCCTCCATTAATTTACCTGGAACAGAAGTTAAACTAACAGGTCTATAATTACTTGTGTCAGCCTTTGATCCTCCTTTGTGAATTGGGGTTACATTTGCACATCTCCAATCTATGGGTACCTCCCCTGAGTCCAAAGAAGCTCTCATAATTATGGCTAGGGGTTTCCTTACTTCCTTTGCTGCCTCCTTTAATATAACTGGATAGATCCCATCCACCCCAGGTGCCTTTTTTATGTTTATCCTCAACTACCTCTCCTCCACTTTCCTCTCAGTTATTACAAAATCATCCAGCTCACTGCCAATGTTTACTTTACCTACATCATTCTAATTCCTGAATAACTCCTCATGCGTGAATGTAGATGCAAAATACTCGTTTAGATTGTTAGCCACCTGAGCAGGATCCTCAACTGTTGAACCATCAATATCCAGTGGACCAATCTGATTCATCCCTTTCCTTCTTGAGTTTAAATAGGTAAAGAACTCTTTTCTGTTTTTCTTTGCATCCTTTGCCAAGGATTTTTCGTAGTCTGCCTTTGCCTGCCTAATCTCCTTTGTGACTTGGTTACAGACCAACTTATATCTATCATAGACTTCCATGTCACCCATTAATTTGTATGTATCTCATGCATTTTTCTTCTCTACCTCATGTCTCATTAGTTCATCTGACAACCATTTAGGCCTAAACCTTGAACAATATTTCTTAGTTGGTATGTAAAGCCTGGTAGCCTCCAAGATTAGTTCCTTGAATGCTTCCCATTTTGAGTTTGCTGTTGGTAACATCATCAGTTGGTCCTACTGTATAGAATTTAAATACTGTCTCAGACCATCATAGTCACCTTTACGAAAACAAAAACCCTTCCCTTTACCTCTGATGGTAGTTACCTCCTTGAGTAAATCCCACTTCAACACACTGTGATCACTGCCACCTAGTGGTTCATTTATCTGCAGATTATTAATGCACGAAGAATCACTACTGATAATCAGATCAAGAGTATTTCTCCCTCTTGTTGCCTCACGAACATGCTGATGTAGAAAACAATCATCCAATAAATCCACAAAAGCCTTGCTAGTGTGTGAGTGACCAACCCACAAATTCCAGTCAATATCTGGGAAATTAAAATCCCCCATTATAAGACTCTCTGATTTAGAGAGAGAGAGAGAGAGAGAGAGATAATCTTTTATTACCCTTCACGGCCATAAAGCCAGGGGCTTACAGTTTCCCAAACTTGGGAAAATTGAACAATTATTTACAAAAAGGTAATTTTACAAAGAAAACATATTATAATACAAAGGAGAGAACTCCTTACGAGAGTTAAATCTGCTTGAGCTGGCTTAACATCGAGATAAGAGCACCAGCTCAATCAGACAGGAACTGGTGCAAGGTATACATCAGTCATTGCTGATTAGTCCTACTCGTCATAATTTTTTTTCCGGTAAGTCCGGTCAGCAGCGAATTTGTTCAGGTCGGCGTCCAGTGCCTGGGTTTGCTTGAGCATCTGCTGAGGAAGGAACCTGTCCGAGAGATGGAGTCGTGCTGAATGCGAGTAGAGCTCGGGATTGGCCCTAAGGGCAGCAGGGGGGATCCTCCAGCCACAGGTATCCCAGAATGAAGGTGTTGCCATTATGCCTGTTATCATCTTGACTGTTGCTAGGAGGCGTTGGTCATCGATTAAGGTGGGAAGCCGTGGAATTCCGAGAGAGTTGGCAAGCTGTGTGGTACGAATCAGAGCTGGAAGGTTGTGCTTCCTGTTGGCCCACTTTAGGAGCCAGAATTCTGTGGCAAAGAGTGGTTTCTTTATTGACGGTGCCGCTGACGCCCAAATTTCAGCAGCATAGAGTAAAGGTGGAAAGATAACTGTTCTTATGTACCTCACGGTTATCTTTTTATCTGTGATATGAAGGAGATGCTGTTTTGCTATCCACATTTACTGGCCCACTCTATTTCCCTGTACAATATCTTATTATACTCATCAGAGTCATTAGGCCTATAGCACACTCCTACTCTCAATTTTGATTTCCCTATGCTTATGTCACACCAAACTGACTCGACACTGCCCTGTCCATCGATGTCGACTGGCTTCACTTCCTTGGACTTTATGTGTTTCTTAACTAATAGCATAACCCCTCCTCCCCTCCTGTCCTGTCTATCCTTTCTATACACATTGTATTCCCAAAATTCCAGTTCCGCATTCCTTATATCTGTGTGACACCACGTCTCTGATATCCCAACAATATCTGCCTTTGATGTTTTGAGCAATACCTCAAATTCATAAAATTTATTTACCAAACTCCTAGCATTGGTGTGCACGCAGGTATACATGCACCTGTTTCTATTCTTGGCTACCCTAACACAACCCATGTGTTTACTTGTACCGCAATGACTCCCAGCAGTCTCTGAAATAACCTGCATCTTGTTTTTCAGGCTTCTGCTCATTTCAATAGAAGCAGTGCAAGAATCACTTTCACCTCTGTCAGTGGCTACTGTTAATCTATTAGTGAGGAAGAATAGTGAGGAAGTTGTCAAAGTTAGCTGATAACTTAAAGGTTGGCAGGGTAGTCAGCAACAATCAGAACCAGGCTATACTGCTTCAATATATAAGCTTATCACTCAAATGCTGCTAGTCATTGTGGACTGACTTGCATACTGCTGTACAGTTTATAGCCATTGTCAATTTAACAACTGGTTTGCAAAATTCTTGAAAATTTAACAATCAGCTCACACAAGCCGCCGCCAGCACACCACTGGATTACCGTGACTTTTACTCTCTCTTGGAAGAAGCACGTCACAAATATTGCTTCCTTTGCATCTAAAAAAATTAGGTTTCTCTCTTTTGTTCTCTATGTTACATTTCTTTTAAACAGCTGCTAAATCTGTATAAATCTAAATCTGTCCTAGGGAACTTAGGTTAATCAATGACCCTTCTCTTACAAAGTCTCTCTACTCTCTCCCTTATAGATGTTCTATTTCTGCTGCAAGCCTTTTATATAGATACATTTAGCATTTTAGCATTTAGCATTAGTAGAGGCATTTGATGCAAGAAAGCAAGCTTATGCAGCATCAGCCAAAAAAAAAAAAAAAAAAAAAACCCACTTCCACTTCACCCCTCTGTTCGTTCCAAATACCTGTCCAGCTGAGCCTTAAACTTATTTAGGCTATCAACCTCCACCACAAGGGATGGAAGTCTGTTCCACCAACCAACCACCCGCTGGCTAAAGGCAAACTTCCGCACGTCTATCCTACATCTGTCTTTCCTCAATTTGAATTTATGCCCTCTCAGGTGATTATTCTGAGCTAGAGGAAGAATCCCATCAGCATTGAGCATGCTCAAACCATTCAAGGCTTTATACACCTCTATCAGATCACCTCGCTGGTGCCTAGTCTCCAGACACTGTAATTTGCAAAACTTAAGCCTTTCTTCGTAAGAGCACCCCTTTGTTCCATTCACTAATCTTGTTGCCCTTCTCTGTACTCGTTCCAGCAGCTCTACATCCTTCTTGAAATTAGGCCTCCAGACCTGTATACAGTACTCTAGGTGTGGCCTGACCATTGCCTTATACAATGGAATAATCACCCCCTTATCCCTGCTGGAAAAATTCCTGTATATCATTGACAATACTCCATGAGCTACTCTTGCAGCCCGTCTGCACTGCTCAGAGAACTTCATATCTGCCTGCACAACCACCCCCAAGTCCCTTTCATTCTCTACCACTGTCAGTGTAGTACCACAGAGTTGATACGTTGCTCTGGGGTTGCTGTTTCCCATGTGTAGTACTTTACATTTGTCAATGTTAAACTTCATTTGCCACCTCTCAGCCCATCTGCTCAACCTTTCCAGATCCTGTTGCAGCAGCATAGTGTCAGTAGTGTCCTTGACAACCCTGCCAACCTTTGTATCATCTGCAAACTTGGACATTAAGCTTGATGTACCATCATCAATATCATTTATAAATACAGAAAACAATAATGGACCCAACACTGAGCCCTGAGGGACTCCACTAATAACATTAGTCCACGATGAGCAGTGTCCATTATTGTTTGTCTCTCTGTCTTCTCTCTTTACTCTCTGTCTTCTCCCCCTCAACCACCCTTTTATCCATAGCAGCAATTTGCCTCCAATGTCACACTGCTCCAATTTGTGTAGCAGTCTTCCATGTGCAACAGTATCAAAAGCCTTTCTAAGATCCAAGTATATAATATCAAAGTTATTCCCTGCATCCAGTTCTTTTGTGACTGCATCATAGTATCCAATCAAGTTGGTCAGGCAAGACTTCCCCTTAACAAAACCATGCTGTGTCTGAGCTATAACTGAAGTCTTGTCTAAATGATCCTGCAGTGCTTCTTTAACCAGTGCCTCCATTAATTTTCCTGGAACAGAAGTTAAGCTCACAGGTCTATAATTACTTGTGTCAGCCTTTGATCCTCCTTTGTGAATTGGGGTCACATTTGCACATTTCTAGTCTATGGGTACCTCCCCTGAGTCCAAGGAAGCTCTCATAATTATGGCTAAGGGTTTGCTTACTTCCTTTGCTGCCTCCTTTAATATAACTGGATAGATCCCATCCACCCCGGGTGCCTTTCTTGTGTTTATCTTCAACAGTTTCTCCTCCACTTTACTCCCAGTTATTTCAAGATTCTGTAGCTTACTGCTAGAGTTGAATACACCTCTGGCATTCCCCTTGCTGAATAACTCCTCATGTGTGAATGTCGATGCAAAATATTCATTTAGTTTGTTAGCTACCTGAGCAGGATCATCAACAGTTGGCCCATCAATATCAAGTGGACCAATCTGATTCATCCCCTTCCTTCTAGAGTTAACATAAGTAAAGAACTCTTTGCTGTTTTTCTTTGCATCCCTTGCCAAGGATTTCTCGTAATCTGCCTTCGCCTGCCTAACCTCCTTTGTAACTTGGTTGCATATCAATTTGTATCTATCATAGGCTTCTGTGTCATGTGTTAATTTGTAAGTATCCCATGCATTTTTCTTCTCTGCCATATGCCTCATTAGTTCATCTGCCATCCATTTTGGCCTAAACCTTGAACAATATTTCTTAGTTGGTATGTAAAGCCTAGTAGCTTCCAAGATAAGTTCTTTGAATGCTTCCCATTTTGAATTTGCTGTTGGTAACATCATCAGTTGGTCCCACTGTATAGAATTTAAATACTGTCTCAGTCCATCGTAGTCGCCTTTACGGAAGCAATAACCCTTCCCTTTACCCCTAATGGTAGTTACCTCTTTGAGTAAATCCCACTTCAGCACACTGTGATCACTGCCATCTAGTGGTTCGTTTATCTGCAGATTCTTAATGCATGAAGAGTCACTGCTGATAATCAAATCAAGAGTATTACTCCCTCTAGTTGCCTCCCGAACATGCTGATGTAGAAAACAATCATTAATCAGAAAACAATCATACGTCCATGTTCTTCTGAACTGGCTTCCATAATTCCTCCTCTCTCATCCAAACCACTATAAACTCTTGCTGGAACCAGTCAACATCCATTTACTATCCAACTTCAAACTCACAGATCAAATTTCTTTTACCTCATTTAACCCTTGAACATTCATTTTCTGGAGTAACCTCCTTTCACATGTATTTGCTGATAATTACAATGTACAGAAATCCAAGTTTGATATCAACAAGTGTCTTCTTTCATCTTCTCAACCTTCAGCCCATGCATGGTAATAAGTACTATTGGTTCTAATACCTTTCATTTTTGCGGTTTTCATAAAAAATAATAAAAATAATAATAAATAAATCATAAATTCCTTTGGTTTTTTTCTTTATTCTAGTTTCAAAAATCATTACCTATAACTGTTATTATAGGTAATATTTTTAAATTTAAAAATAAATAATTATATTCATAATTATTTCTTTCTTCTTTCTTTCATGTGAATGTACACAAAAAGCCACACAGTATGTTTAACAAAGCATCCACTTAGCTACACAGTTGCAAGCATTATATATCCTAACCAAGCCACATCACTATGATGACATCTCTGCCTGGAATTCTACATGCAAATGGGAATACCTACGTGCTGGGTTCTGGCTGACTGCAAACTTGTAAACTGCCACCTGAAAGTATATCATATATATTTTTGCCCTGGAATGTAATTTATGTCCAGTGCTAGGTTATAATCGTTTAATTATAAATGAAAGAATTTTACACATATTATCTCTTAAGTAAACTGTACAACATTAATTGAAATTTCTTAAAAATTTCCCACCTTTTCTAACTCAGTTTTTAAATCACACTCAGGAAAGTCAAAGGTCAAAGGACCAGTTCTGTTTAATATTCTTGCTGCTAATTCAGGAGGTAATGTAACAGGTATATCTGTAGTGTTCAGGAACTGTTCTAATTCATTTCTTTCTCCAAGACAACGTTTGTGAGTCAAGTGTGCTTTAAAACCTGGGAATTAATAATTCATTTTTAGTTCAAAGACACAAATAATCTTTCCTAAAAATAAAAAAAAGTACTCTAAAAGTATCATGCCTGCATAAAATATAAATACTGTACATAGCAGATTCTACTTATTATAACATTTAAAAAAATGTGGATATAACTTGCAATTAAAATGCTGTAATGAATGCATTAGGATAAAACTTAAAGACATATTCTATTATATATGACCTTATGGTCAACCTACTAACTTCCTCCTGAGGCATCAATAGGTGCTTGAACTTGATGAGATAGGAGTATTCGAGTAGTGTAAAAATTTTCTTTATTGGAGAACTAACTCAATTTCAGAAAATTAAACTGTACTATAAGTGATAACCTCATAGTTAAATCTCATTATATTCATCATAACATCAGATTAGCCTAGTGGTTTCTTAAGAGTTTTTTGTCTGTGGTGATAATATACTCATCCAGAGCATGAAGCTTTGTGATTTAGATATACCCCTATACAGAGATGTGTGAACCTGGTGGTGCAAGTGGTGTACCACACCAGGGTGGCAGAGACTAAGAGGTGGTAAAGATCAATGTTCTGTAAACACTAAAAGAGATGACAAAAACTAAACATTCAGTGTATCGAAGAATGTGTTTTGTCATATTTTATATTAATAGTATGAAAGGAAAACATAACAGTCTTCAGGAAAAAATTTTAGATATAAACCCCCCCCCCCCCCCCGAGCCTTTTTCATACCTTGTACTCATACTTTGAATTCAATGGTGAATAATATGGCAAAAATATCTTTTAAGACAACTGATTTTTTTGGAGTTATACAAGAACTTTATAATTTTTTTTCTAGTAGTACTAAACTGTGGGCAGTATTAAAAAACAAAGTTTCAAATCTTTCGCTGAAACCTTTATCAGACACGTGTTGGGAAAGTCGAATTGATGCTATAAAACCTGTAGTATACAATCTACAACAAATTGATGATGCCCTTTATGAAATATATTCAGATTGTGATAATAAATTCGATTTAAAAACAAAACATCAGTAATTGTCAAATAAAATTAGATCTTTTAAATTCATGTGCTCTACTATTATTTGGTTTGACAATTTATCTAATGTAAATTTTGTAAGCAAATTATTACAAAATACACAATCAGATATATTAACATCACTAACACATTTAAAAAAATTAAAGGAAACAATTATAAACTTTAGAACAGATGAGCACTTAGTACATGTACTTGAAAACACAGCAAAAATTGCTAACTCATTAGACATTGACACTGATTTTCTGAAAGAAAACTTAAGAATTGGAAGGAAACATAAAAAATTATTTGATTATGAATCTGGAAATGAATTTGTGCCAACAGCAAAAGATAATTTTAAAATAAACTTCTTTTTCACCATTTTAGATACTACAAGAAACACAATAGATGAGCGTTTTGAACAGCTCGAGGTTTATAATAACAATTTTAATTTAGTGTTTTAGCGAGATAAGTAAAATGTCAAAAAAGATGAAATTTTAAAACATTGTTCAGATTTCAAATTACAGTTATCAGATGCCACCAATGAAGAATGTTCAAAAGATATTGTTGCTGATGATCTTACAAATGAAATACAAATTTTCCAAAATTTTATATCCATGAATCAGACTCCACAAGAAATTTTAAGTTTTATATTCAAAAATAATTTAATCACTCTACTTCCTGATATATTTATATCATTAAGAATAATGTTAGCAATGCCCATATCAGTAGCTAGTGGTAAGCGCTCTTTTTCGAAATTAAATTTAATAAAAAATAACCTCCATTCATCAATGAATCAAAAAAGATTAAAAAATTTAGCAATAATATTTATAGAAAGTGATATTTGTGATCCTTTAGATATAAAAAATATTATGACTGATTTTGCTACAACCAAAGCAAGACAAGTTAAATTTATATAATGTTTTGTTATTGATTTATTATTATTATTTTTATTATTTAGATTTTTATTTTAAGTTTATATAGAGTTTTATTTTATTTTTAACATATTTACTTCATGTATCATATTATATATTATTTTGGAAATACATTTTTTTTAAATTCTCAAAACAAAAATTAATATAAGAAAAATGACCCGTTGGGGTAGGGACAGAATAAGAAGTTTGCACCAGGGCAGCCATATAGCTTGGCGTGGCCCTGCCCCTGCATTCAACAGTATCTTTTACTATTTATGAACATGGTTAAGACTAAAAATACTATATCTGCAGCAGTTTCAGGAGTGTTGAACTCATCATACTCTATTTATGGTGCCATCCAGAAATGGCAGAGGATGAGTTCACAACAGTATGCAAAATGTATTTAAGAAGGATGACAGGCAAGATAGATTGGGTTGGTTTATTCCTCTTAACAAATGCATCCTGAGTGCAAAAAAAGTTAGCAAGAGGTTTATGATGTAGGAAGCAAGCTTATATAGCATCAGCCAAAAAAACCCCTTCCCATTTCACCCATCTATTCACTCCAAATGATTGTCCAGTTCTACCTTGAATTTCTTTAAGTTGTTGACCTCAACTACGACAGATGGAACTTTGTTCCATCTATCACCTGGCTAAAGGCAAATTTCTGCACATCTATTCTACAATTTACTTTCCTCTATTTGAATTTATGTCCTCTCAGATCATCTGAGCAAGAGGAAGAATCCCATCAGCATTCAGCTTGCTGAAACCATTCAAAGCCTTATACACCTCAGTTAGATCACTTCACAAGTGCCGACCGGGCTAGCCGGGTGGGTGAAATGCCTGCTTGGCAACCCAAAGGTCGCGGGTTCGAATCCCGCCTCGGGCTTGTATCAAAGTACTGCAAAAACCTTGGGAGGTGCATTATGGCCACAGAAGCCGATGTGCCAACAACTACCAAAAAAAACTTCACAAGTGCCTAGTCTCCAAATGCTGCAATTTGCAGATCTTAAAACCTTTCTTGGTAAAAGCAACCCTTTGTCTCATTCACCAATCTCATTGCCATTCTCTGTACTCGTTCAGCAGCTCTACATCCTTCCTAAAACAAGACCTTCAGACCTGTATGCAGGTCTGGATGTTGCAAGATGTGACCTGATGATTGCCTTATACAAGGGGCAATTATCTCCTTATCCCTGCTAACAGAATTCTTGTATATCATTGACAAGACACCATGAGCTACTCTTACTGCCTGTCTGCACTGCTCAGAAAACTTCATATCTGACTACACAATTACCCCCAGGTCCTTTTCATTCTCAACTACCCTGAGTGTAGTACCACCACACAACTGGTACATTACTCTGGGGTTACTGCTACCCATATGCAGTACTTTACATTTGTCAATGTTAAACTTCAGTTGCCACCTCTCAGCCCATCTGTTCAACTTTTCAAGATTCTATCGTCTACAAACTTGGACATTAACCCTGATAACCCCAGGGGCTCACATCTGGTGAGCATGAGTTTGGCAAGCCCAGGGTCCTGAGCTGGATATCATCATTCTCTTTCTTGGTGATTCCTTTCTACTTCTGACTCCCTCTCTCTCACTCAAGGTAACTTGGGAATTTTTTTTTTGGCTGGTGCAGCATAAGCCTCAGTCTTCCTTGCACCATATGGCTAATAATAATAATAATAATATACTTCAATCAACATCAATGATAGATACAGAAAACAACAAGGGCCCAACACCAAACCCTGAGGGACTCCACTATTAATATTAGTCCAAGAACAGCAGTCTCCATTGATTACCACTCTCTGTCTTCTCCCACTCAACCATCCCTTTATCCATAGTAGCAACTTGCCCTTAATGCAATACTTCTCCCATTTGTATAGTAGTCTTCCATAACCGCAGGAGCTCACATCTGGCATCTGGTGAGTATGGGCTTGGCACACACAGGGTCCTGAGCTGGATATCATCATTCTTCTCTTTCTTGGTGATTTCCTTCTACTTCTCTCTCTCTCTCTCTCTCTCTCAGGCACCTCCATAGCCAGGTGGGAAGGAGCAGCAGTGCGTAGAACACGCTTCTTGATTAGACCGAGATTTGGGCCTGTCACCACCAAATACGGAGGATGCAGAAAGGTCAGGGAATGACCAACGCATATCCCGGAGCAATATTATGGCCTTAGTTGCTAATGCTCCTAAAAACCAAAAAAACAACAACAAAAAAATTCTCTCTCTCTCTCTCTCTCTCTCTCTCTCTCTCTCTCTCTCTCACTCTCACTCTCACTCTCGGTAACTCACTTTTCTTGGCTGGTGCAGACGTCCTTATACCATATGGCTAATAATAATAACGTGCAACAGTATCAAATGCTTTCCTAAAATCCAAGTACAGTATATGATATTAAAATTATTTTTTTCATCCAGTTCCTTTGTGACACATCATAGTATCCAATCAAATTTGGCAGACAAGACTTGCCCTTAACAAACCCATTCTGTGTCTGAACTATAACTGCAGTCTTGTATAGATGATCCTGCAGTGCTTCTTTAACCAGTGACTGCAACAGAATATTTTCCATGCAACAGAAGTTACACTAACAGGTCTGTAATTGCTCGTGTCACCCTTTGATCCCCCTTTGTGAATTGGGATACATTTGCACTTCTCCAGTCCATATGGACCTCCCCTGAGTCCAAGGAAGCTTTCATAATTATGGCTTGCTTATTTTCTTTGCTGTCTCCTTTAATATAACTCTATAGATCCCATTCACCCCATTCTTATGTTCAACTTCAACAATTTCTTCTCCACTTTGCTCTCAGTTATGACAAAATTCTTTCCTCCCTGTTAGAATTTGATAGACTTATGGCATTTCCATCCCTAAATAACTCGTGTGAATGTAGATGCAAAATACTCATTCAATTTGTCAACTACCTGAGCAGGATCATCAACAATCAAATCATCAATATCAAGTGGATTCATCAATATGATTGATGAAAGATATGAATCAATATGATTCATCCACTTCCTTTTAGATTTTATCATTAGTAGAGGCATATGATGCAAGAAAGTAAGCTTATATCGCATCAGCTAAAAAAAAAAAACCCTTCCTGTTTCACCCATCCATTCACTCCAAAAGTTTGTCTAGTTCAGCCTTGAATTTATTTAGGCTGTCGACTTCCACAGCAACAGATGGAAGCTTGTTCCAGTAATCAACCACCAGCTGGCTAAAGACAAATTTCTGAACATCTATGTGATATTAAGGGTAAGTTGCTACAATGGATAAAAGGGAGATTGAGTGGGAGAAGACAGAGAGTGGTAATCATTGGATGCTGCTCTTCGTGGACTAATGTATATAATACACAGCAAGAAGAGCTGAGTTAATATTCCATTGTGAGGTATGTGCAGTGCAGTTAATAATTGCTTTTTTATATATTATTTATGAATTAGTTACTTTCCTTTTATTTCTGTTAAGCTCAGAAAATTAAAATAATTCAATAAATTTTATAATAATAAAGAACGTCCCTGAAATGTAAAGTAATAGAGTGGTCAGGCATGAGGAGGCATAAGTACACTGCCCATCTGTTATGCCTTGAATGACCGGGGTTTGAGCTTGTGACTGCTAAATATGGTGCTGTTTCTTGTATTCTCTCTACCTTGTTAATTTCTCCGACTGTGTGGTCGTCCTGGAGTATAAACAGAATACTGTATTTATTTATTTGTTTTTATACTTTACTTGTTTCATCTGATTATCCTCATTATTACATTTCCTGTTTTTCCTTCTGATCCTTGAGATAAAATATTTTAATGTCAGATTCTGTATCTATCATAAACATATTTTAGAGGTCACTGAAAGTTTGTGGAATTAATTATCTCAAGAAGTGGATTATACACTCACTAGCCAAAAAATCAGAACCCTTTTGCAAACACCATCAACATATAATTAAACGTACAGTATTCAAATGTTACTTTTCACATGGTATAATCATATGTCCCCTAGAATCTGATAAATACTGTACGTTTTCCTTGGTTTTACTGGAGCACATTTAGCAGGAGTCACAATTGGTAAAGCAAAGGAAACCATGGGTGTGTCGAAAGTAACCATCTCAAAAGTATACTGTACAATGAGTGAAAGACGAAAAGAGAATCAGTAAAAAGAAGAATTGTGTCAGAAAGTCAGTACTTCAAGAACAAGACCATAAGAATTTAAAGTGACTTGTGCATTAGAATAGAGCAAGGGTGGCCAACAAGTTGATTGTGATCTACCAGTCGATCACGTCATGACAAATTTTAAATATATATAAAAAAGAGATTAGTCAAAATCTAAATGTTATTATTATTATGTGGCCCACTGCATATGCTTATTTCAAATCCATTGAATCACGTGACCATATTCCCAGTGCCAGCATCGTATGAACATGGAACTAACACAGCCATCAAAGCCCAGCAAGTACTAACGCGCATGCCCAATGCTAATAAAGCCGTTACTGTATTTGGATTTGATTAGTGTTAATGGAGCGTAGCAAGTTTGCTTTACATTGCTGTTATTGTTATTATAACTATAATTATCTGTGTAGTTCTCTACTGATATTGTGGACAGAAAGAAGTATTTCTTTTGTAACAAAGCTGGAGTGCAATTCCACCAATTTCTGAAAGAAAATTTAAGGTACTTTATTGTAATAATTGATACAACTGGGAAATATCTGAACCTACTGTTAATAGATAATTAATCACTAATTCATAACCTATTACATTAATTAATATGAATAATGTATTGATATTAATCGAAGTAATGATTTATCGAATAGTTAAGTAATTTAAATCTAGATATTTCTAGATGACAGCTCCCACTTGTTTTAGTCTAGTGAACTGTCTACAAGAGAGTCACAAGCATGTTTCAGTCTTTATCTGTATCAGTATCAAAATTATTTGAATTTTGATGCTAGAGTTGTAAGAAAGATACTAATATTTGTATTAGCTTATCTATCAGTAACAGCATGGAATATATGTCATATCATCTTTACAGTTTATGAAATCAAGGATTGTATTAAAGACTGTGACACACTGCTTTATTATTACTATTATTAATTTATTTAGTTTTGCTGCTTGTACTAGACATATAAGTCTTTAGTCTTGCTTTTAAGTTTATGACTTAAATCAACTTGCCTTTATATATATATATATATATATATATATATATATATAAGTTTGTATTAATATATTGAATAAAGTATGAAAGTTACACAAAATGCCAGTAACTAGAAGGGTGAGGATAGTTGAAAAAGAAGTGTAGTAGATATGTGAAAGGTGAAAGAAGGTTAATATTCTAAAAGTTATGATGAATTAAGAAACATATGGGCTGAATTCTAAGCCAATAGAAGGTGGGAGAACTGTAAAGTAAATTTAGTACAGCAAAATACCAATAAAACAAAACTAAAAGTAGAAAGTGGTACAGCTGTCATCATGTATCAATATTTATTTCAGCTGACATCAGATCAGGCACATTTGCCTTACCTATATTCAACCATTATCTAAATATGTTCCCCCCATATCTTATCACAGCTGTACCACTTTTTACCTTTATTTTTATTTTTGGTAGTTTGCTTTACTTTACAGTTCTCCCACCTTCTATTGGCTTAGTAATTCAGTCCATAATTTTCTTAATTCATCATAACTTTTAGGATATTAACAATGTTTCACATTTCACATATTTACTACAATTATTTTTCAACTATCCTCACCCTTCTAGTTACTGGCACTTTGTGTAACTTTCACATTGATTTATGCATACTTTATTCACTATATAAATACAACTTATATATACTCTTGCATCCTGTAATTCTGCTTTGCACTTTTAAGTGCATCTGTCATACCTGACTTATTAATCTTTCATTTACTGAAACCATTTCATCAAGTGAATACCTTTTTTTCCTATATAAGGATAGACAGGATAGGAAGGGGGGAGGGGTTATGCTATTAGTTAAGAAACACATAAAAACCAAGGAAGTGAAGCCAGTCGACATCACTGGACAGTGCAGTGTTGAGTCAGTTTGGTGTGACATAAGCATTGGGAGATCAAAATTGAGAGTAGGAGTGTGCTATAGGCCTAATGACTCTGATGAGTATAATAAGGAACTGTACAGGGAAATAGAGTGGGCCAGTAAATTAGAGAGTCTTATAATGGGAGATTTTAATTTCCCAGATATTGACTGGAATTTGGGGCTGGTTACTCACGCACTAGCAGGGCTTTTGTGGATTTATTGGATGATTGTTTTCTACATCAGCATGTTCGGGAGGCAACTAGAGGGAGTAATACTCTTGATTTGATTATCAGCAGTGATTCTTCATGCATTAAGAATCTGCAGATAAATGAACCACTAGGTGGCAGTGATCACAGTGTGCTGAAGTGGGATTTACTCAAAGAGGTAACTACCATTAGGGGTAAAGGGAAGGGATATTGCTTCCGTAAAGGCGACTACGATGGACTGAGACAGTATTTAAATTCTATACAGTGGGACCAACTGATGATGTTACCAACAGCAAATTCAAAATGGGAAGCATTCAAAGAACTTATCTTGGAAGCTACTAGGCTTTACATACCAACTAAGAAATATTGTTCAAGGTTTAGGCCAAAATGGATGTCAGATGAACTAATGAGGCATATGGCAGAGAAGAAAAATGAATGGGATACTTACCAATTAACACATGACACAGAAGCCTATGATAGATACAAGTTGATATGCAACCAAGTTACAAAGGAGTTTAGGCAGGCGAAGGCACATTACGAGAAATCCTTGGCAAGGGATGCAAAGAAAAACAGCAAAACTTCCTTCTATGTAAACTCTAGAAGGAAGGGGATGAATCAGATTGGTCCACTTGATATTGATGGATCAACTGTTGATGATCCTGCTCAGGTAGCTAACAAACTAAATGAATATTTTGCATCGACATTCACACATGAGGAGTTATTCAGCAAGGGGAATGCCAGAGGTGTATTCAACTCTAGCAGTAAGCTACAGAATCTTGAAATAACTGGGAGTAAAGTGGAGGAGAAACTGTTGAAGATAAACACAAGAAAGGCACCCGGGGTGGATGGGATCTATCCAGTTATATTAAAGGAGGCAGCAAAGGAAGTAAGCAAACCCTTAGCCATAATTATGAGAGCTTCCTTGGACTCAGGGGAGGTGCCCATAGACTGGAAATGTGCAAATGTGACCCCAATTCACAAAGGAGGATCAAAGGCTGACACAAGTAATTATAGACCTGTGAGCTTAACTTCTGTTCCAGGAAAATTAAGGGAGGCACTGGTTAAAGAAGCACTGCAGGATCATTTAGACAAGACTTCAGTTATAGCTCAGACACAGCATGGATTTGTTAAGGGGAAGTCTTGCCTTACCAACTTGATTGGATACTATGATGCAGTCACAAAAGAACTGGATGCAGGGAATAACTTTGATATTATATACTTGGATCTTAGAAAGGCTTTTGATACTGTTGCACATGGAAGACTGCTACACAAATTGGAGCAGTGTGACATTGGAGGCAAATTGCTGCTATGGATAAAGGGGTGGTTGAGGGGGAGAAGACAGAGAGTGGTAATCAATGGACACTGCTCATCGTGGACTAATGTTATTAGTGGAGTCCCTCAGGGCTCAGTGTTGGGTCCATTATTGTTTTCTGTATTTATAAATGATATTGATGATGGTATATCAAGCTTAATGTCCCAGTTTGCAGACGATACAAAGGTTGGCAGGGTTATCAAGGACACTACTGACACTATGCTGCTGCAACAGTCTCTGGAAAGGTTGAGCAGATGGGCTGAGAGGTGGCAAATGAAGTTTAACATTGACAAATGTAAAGTACTACACATGGGAAACAGCAACCCCAGAGCAACGTATCAACTCTGTGGTACTACACTGACAGTGATAGAGAATGAAAGGGACTTGGGGGTGGTTGTGCAGGCAGATATGAAGTTCTCTGAGCAGTGCAGACGGGCTGCAAGAGTAGCTGATGGAGTATTGTCAATGATATACAGGAATTTTTCCAGCAGGGATAAGGAGGTGATTATTCCATTGTATAAGGCAATGGTCAGGCCACACCTAGAGTACTGTATACAGGTCTGGAGGCCTCATTTCAAGAAGGATGTAGAGCTGCTGGAACGAGTACAGAGAAGGGCAACAAGATTAGTGAATGGAACAAAGGGGTGCTCTTACGAAGAAAGGCTTAAGTTTTGCAAATTACAGTGTCTGGAGACTAGGCACCAGCGAGGTGATCTGATAGAGGCGTATAAAGCCTTGAATGGTTTAAGCATGCTCAATGCTGATGGGATTCTTCCTCTAGCTCAGAAAAATCACCTGAGAGGGCATAAATTCAAATTGAGGAAAGACAGATGTAGGATAGACGTGCGGAAATTTGCCTTTAGCCAGCGGGTGGTTGGTTGGTGGAACAGACTTCCATACCTTGTGGTGGAGGTTGATAGCCTAAATAAGTTTAAGGCTCAGCTGGACAGGTATTTTGAACGAACTGAGGGGTGAAGTGGAAGTGGGTTTTTTTTTTTTTTTTTTTTTGGCTGATGCTGCATAAGCTTGCTTTCTTGCATCAAATGCCTCTACTAATGCTAATGCTATATAACTTTTTAAACATTACCTTTAATGGGTTACATTTAATATTCATTTATATATACATATATGTGGTTTATAAAATAAATAAAGTATCTGTGAAAATGAGGATGAAAAGTACACATGGTGCCTGAACTAAGAGAAGTTTAAGGGATAGTGGAAGTGAAGTAAACAGGTGAAACCTAGTACATAAATAAACTGGGTTTCAAAAGAATTTGAAAAGAATTTCAAATTCTTTCACCTGTTTAACCTCTACTGTACTTCCACTTTCGACTATCCTTTAAACTTCTCTTAGTTCAGGCACCATGTATACTTTTCATTTCCATTTTCACAGACACTTTATTTATTCTACAAACCGCACATTATTTATTTCCTTTTGCTTCCTTTATTGCTGCACTGCACGTTTTGGAGCATTAGACATACAATAACTTTGTTATTTTCCTTGTTCTGCTTATTTTGCTTCTTTAAAGTTTTATATTACTACTATATATATATATACACACTGTGCAGCCACTTTATTAGGTACACCTACCTAGTAGTGTGTTGAGCCTCCTTTAGCCTTCAAAACAGCCTGAATTCTCTAGGCATGGATTGAACAAGATGCTGAAAATGTTGTGGAGGAATGGAGTGCCATGCAGACATGAGTGTGTCACACGGTTCCTTGAGATTCGATGGAGGTGTGGGCCTGCAGCAAACAGCCCTTTCCAGCTCATTCCAAAGATGTTCAATAGGATTGAGATCCAGGGACTGAGCAGGCCACTGCAGCAAATAAAAGTCATTGTCATGTTCTTGGAAACATTCCATAGTGATTTGGGCTTTGTGCACTGGCGCATTATCCTGCTGGAAGTAACCATCTGACTAAGGATAAACTGTCAACATGAACGAATGCACTTGGTCAGCAACAATGTTTAGGTACGATGTGGCATTCAGACGTGAATCTGTGGGTATCAATGGACCCAACGTGTGCCAAGAAAACATTCCCCACACCATAACACTGCCCCCACCACCTTGCACAGTAGTCATTAGACATGACGGTCCATGGATTCATTTTTTTTTGCCAAATTCTGAGCCTTCCATCAACATAATGCACCAGGAACTTTGACTCATCAGACCAAGCAACTGTTTTCCAATCCTCAATAGTCCAGTACTGGTGTTGCTGTACCCACAGGAGGTGTCCTCTCTTGTTCTTTGACTCATCCTCTCTCTTTGACTCATCAGACCAAGCAACTGTTTTCCAATCCTCAATAGTCCAGTACTGGTGTTGCTGTACCCACAGGAGGTGTCCTCTCTTGTTCTTCATTGATAACAAAGGCACACAATGTGGCCATCGGCTGTTGTAGCCCATTCGTGACAAAGTGCGACTAATGGTCCATTGCGATATTTTGCTCTGCGCACCAAGGTTGTATTCTGATGTGATGTGCAACGTTGTGGCCTGTCTGTTTGCTTGCACAATTCTAGCCATCCTCCTCCTCCTCCTCTGACCGCCCTCATCAACAAGCGATTTTCTTCCACAGGAGTGCCGTTGAGAGGATGTTTTCTGTTCATTGCACTATTCTCCATACACCCTTGAAACTGTGGTGCGTGAAAAGTTCAGAAGAACTGCTGTTTCAGAGATGCTTTGTCCAGCACGTCTTGCACCTGCTACTATGCCACATTCGAAGTCCGTTAGATCACTCCTTTTCCCCATTCTTGCTATGGTTTGTACACTTAACTGATACTAGAAAGGTTGTTCTGCTGCATTTATTTGATGCATGTGACTTGCAACATTGTGGGACAAACCATTTGTGTGCACAGCAGGGGTGTACCTAATAAAGTGGCAGCACAGTGCATGTATATATAAAAGAATGCTGTATATATGAAATAAATGAAGTATATATGAAAGAATGCTATATTACTTTTGTAAAGATAATAACTAACTCAGTAATAAGGCAGTCAAAATTTAGTCACAGATAATTCTTCCATATTTTCCATTGATTCCAGATTCTTTTTATTTTTGTGTAGTATTTTTTTTTATGAAAACCCCAAATGCGAAAGGTATCAAAACCTATAGTAATTAGTACCGTGCATGGGTTGAAGGAGAAGTATGGGGGGAAGGGGGTGCCGGAAACTTTGCTCTAGAGACTAAACATGGGTTTCACCACTTCAAGCCTCCAATAAGCAAAGTGCTGGTATTTCACCGGTTGATGAAAGTCATCTACCACCTAGTATACAAAAAAATATATATATATTAGTGGGTCTGGCTAGCACCTAAATGTGCAGGGTTCGTTTCATAGGCTGCCAGGCCTAAAATAATAAATAAATAAAGTAAAAGAATTAAATAAAAATTAAAACCGAAGTCAAAAGGAGTTCAGTTCATTAAATCAAAACCTAAAACAAGAGTTGAGGTTAGTCAGAGTGACCAGATGTAGATTTATGGAGTTAAGATCAAATAAGTAATATTTTAAAATATAATAGCCAGGCTTGGCTAAAATGCAGCCTAGAAGGCCACCGTAGCCTAGTGGTCAGGCACGTGGGTGCATAAGTACACATGCCTTGAGTAACAGGAGTTCAAGCCCGTGGCTGCTGAATACGGTGCTGTTTCTTGTATTCTGTCTATCTTGTGAACTCCTCTGACCATTTGGTCATCCCGGAGTATAAACAGAAAATTTATTTATTAAGATGACAGTCATGTGTTCCAGTTACAATAAACATTAATAAATAAAGAATTTATATATATATATATATATATATATATATACACTACTGTATATAAAATTGTGGGTAATTATAGCAGGTTTCAGTACAATGAGATCAGTGCACTTGTCTCACTGTACTGAAACCTTTTATTATTACATGCCTGAACCCAGTAGTGTGTACATAAAATTCTGTATTTATTAATATTTATTGCAACTGGCACACATGACTGTCATCTTAATCTCCTTCTAGGCTACATTTTAGCCAATGTGTGGCCACTGTATTATTATTATTATTATTATTAGCTATATGGTGCAAGGAAGCCTGAGGCTTATGCTGCACCAGCCAAAAAAAAAAATTCTGAATTACCCTGAGAGAGAGAGAGAGAGAGAGAGAGAGAGAGAGAGAGAGAGAGAGAAAGAAAACAAGAGTCAGAACTACACTGGTGTGCCAAACTTAAGAACCAACACTATTTCTAAAGGTTACAACCACAAAATCTTTACTTAAAGTATTCTTTACTGATGAGAGTAGATTTTTTAGTTATGTTTATGATAAAATTTTAGTATGTCTAAAATTTACTAAGTGTCTCGTAATCCGTTTGTAATATGGAAATTTTTTTTGGTTTACAGAAACTATTTTAAATGTAATTACCAAGAGGAATTCAAAAAATATCACTAAACAGGAAATTTCGCTATAAAGAAGTTTGTTAAACAGTGTATATGACTTGTATATGTCAAAAAATGTTTTGGCGCCCAACTGGACTGCAGCCCTTAAGCAACTCTTATCTCGCCTATCCACTTGCAGCGGCCCTGCATGTTACGTCAAATATTTTTCTGTTATATTGGACCAACTTCACTCTGCAGCGCTTCATTTTTGTATTCATTTCGAGGGTTTTAGGCCCATTAGCAACTTAGACAGTATGTTTCCCCCAAGTATCCGGGAGAAAATACCATGCTACACTCGCCCAAGAGTGACTTACTCAACCACGTTGTGAAAAGGGTCCGTAAAAATATTTTGCATCATATTATCTACTGCACAAAAATTGTGTTTATCTGAATGGTTTGGGGAACATTCCCAAGACTTGCAACGTCTACCTAGGCAGCTTAATTCTTCAGATCACTCCATTGAGAAATTCTTGGAATATATTGGAAAGGGCAGTTCGATTTTACAATTCTCTGCCAGCCACAATACATCAGCTGACAAATATCCTGATGGAGGAATGGTCAAAGCTGCAGCTAGGCTCTCTCTCTGACACCTAGTGGAATCCATGTAATGAGTATGGGCTGTAATTAGGGAGAAAATCAATCCTAGAGGCTCACATCTGGTGAGTATGGGCTTGGCACACCCAAGGTCCTGAGCTTCCTTGCACCGTATGGCCAATAATAATAATAATAAGGTAGCCCTACTGCATACTGAACAAAGGTTTCTAACAGTTTTGCCAAGAACAGAATTACATTGTTGAGGAACTTTGAGCTTTACTTTAATGAAATAGACACCTTTAGATGTTGGGAGGGATTAAACAGATCAGAATTGTGGGTTATCCTTATATTCATTCAATTCGTATTACTTCCAGAACAACCAGACCCTGAACTTGGGTGGGGTGAGTGGGGTATCAGCCCCAGTTGCAGCATTTTAACGATGCATTCGACCAGTTATATATTTTAAAATTGCTTCGCTTTTGATTAATTACAGTCGGACCTGTATTTAACAAACTTCTTTACGGTGAATTTTTTTTTAAATTCCTTTTGGTAATTAAAAAAAGGAAACATTTTTTCTTTTTATGCTTTGTTTCCACCTCTGGCCTTTAGGCAATTTAAGCAATTAGAAAGTGAAAATTAAGGGTTTAAGGGATTACCGTTCCAAAATGTAAGTGGAACATAAAACGTATGCAGCCACCTATCCCACATACTGAGAAGTCATTCTAGTCAACTACTTTCTATAGATTTCCAATCAAAAGATTAAGGGTATTCATGACGGATAATAGCTTCTGGTCAACTTGTGTTCTTCGTTTAAAATAAAAATAAAAATTTTATTAAAAGAAATACTGCATTATCTTTGTACTGCAACTTATGATTCCAGAAATTTTTGTGAGAGTGAAATTATAAATTCGGGATTTATAATCACTTACAGAAAAAAATACCAGGGCAGAACAGTGCTTTACAAATCTCGAAAATAACACAGAAACCCCAATTATAAACTTCTGTAAAGTATTGTCCGTTTTGTGACTTCCCACCTCTTGAGCTTTTTGGTTTGTCCTCCAGTGATTAGCACTAGAGGAAGAACAAAATTTTTCAAATATCTGTTGATATTTCAACAGATACAGTATTTGAAAAATCATGTTTTATCAATTCTGCAGGATATAAAATCTGTAACCACTTTAGAACTTCTCCAATTCGTTAATGAGGATTGTCTAATAGAATCTTATCTAAAATATTTTAATTTTTAATTTATGTTATTATGTTAAAGTACTATATTTCGCAAGATTTTGTTTCTATGATTTTATACTAGATATATAAACAATCTGGTTTTTTAATTTCTTTGTAGTTGTATGTTTTTTCTTTGATATTTTTGTTTTGTTATATATTATTTTATTAATAAATTATGCAAATTGTAGACCGTTGCAATAGTAATTTTTATAAATTCATAAAGATTGCAGAGGCTTAGTCTGGGGATTCTCCTCAGTCGCCGAGATTCAGGGACACCAGGAAAGCATGTTTTCCCCGGGCGTCGGCGACCCTAGCTACGCTACTGAAGATTGACTACCTACATATAATGGGGGTCGTACTTATAACACTTTTGCCCAAGGCAATTGCCTAGTTCCGGCTCTGAGAACAAGTACTCCAGTTTTTTTTTTATCGTATGATGTGAGCAATACACGAAAGAACCAGTTTTTTCCTGCTTCCTTCGTGTATCGTGGCTTTAAGATTTAACCGGATAGTGCGGCACCATCATGATATCCAAGCCCGAGGTGGGAATCGAACCCGCTACCTTCGGATTGCCAGTCAGGTACTTTACCCATCCGACTATTGAGGTTATCACAATGGTTACGATTGCTGTTCTTAAAAGGCCTAGATTCGAATCCCATGAACTTTTACACTTTTATTAAAAGTATAAAAGTGTCCTTAAAATTTCTTTTAGAAGTTTTATTTACGCCCTAATCACAAAACTCAGGTTTGCCATCTAGCAAAACAAGCAAATCAATTATGAAACATATCCATTTTGTGGACAGAATCTATCGACCCTTCATAGCTTTAGTTGACAAAAAAATGCTTCCAAAAGAACGCCGTGCTTGACGTGGCGGTGGTCGCGCTCAAATCGTAGCAATCATAGTTGCAAGGAAACTTTTTTATTTCTGGAAAAACTCTTTTTTTTTCTCCTTTTTTTTTTTTTTTTTTTCCTGGAATTCTGTTTTCAGTATACCAATTCCTGACCGCTTACTAATGGATTAAATTAATTGTTATATGCAAGTTTTTATTTTTAAAAAATTAAAAATTTGAATTTATAAACATGATTTTTTACACATAATTTACGATAAAACAAAAGTTTTTATTTCTTCTCAAAACATTACAAAAATAAAATATAAACATGAAAGTATTAGTTTCTTCCATTCTACAGTTTAGAAAAGCCATAACCGTGAAATTTTAAAATTATACATTCGAAATTATACATTTTGCTTATATATTGCTTATATGAATCTAAACATTAAAAAAAATAATAAAAATGCACCACACACATATACGGCATAAAAATGCACCACCCAGACATACATACATACATATATATACAGGATGGCTCAAAAATATAGGTACAAATGTTTAGGGGAGGTAGGTAACATCTAAAGGAATGTGAATCGCATAGGAACCCATAACCGGAAACGTCACCGTAGTTCGGTACACGGCGCTGTTCATCAGTTCGCGAGAGGGAAAATTTCTGGTTTACTCATTCAAGCAGTAGTCGCCGCACGAAGAGCATGCATCGATATACGAACTGTGAGCTGGAAGACATGCACCTAGTGTATGGATTAGCAGAGGGCAATGAATTTATGGAGAACGCTTGCCAGACAAACACGTACCGGCCCACCGTTTGTTTGCGCGTGTACATCAAAATTTGTGCGATTATGGGTTATTTAGAGGTAACAGGAGTAGTGCGGACAGAGCACGTTCGGCGCGAATTCCCGCTATGGAAGAAAGTGTGTTGAATGCCATCCAGAATAATCCTACTACCAGCACACGTACCGTTGCCTCTGCCTTAGGAGTGTCTCGTTGCAGGGTACATCGTGTCTGGCACGACGATTCCTTACACCCCTTTCATATCCAAAGGGTTCAGTTACTGCTCCCCCAAGATCATCCTGCACTTGTGGCTTTTGCGCAGTGGTTTCTCCAAGAAATTGTTCAAGACTTGAATTTTCCAGCCTATATTTTGTTCACGGATGAGGCTTATTTCACTCGGGAAGGCTTAATCAATCAGCACAATGCTCATGTGTGGGCTCACTACAACCCACATGGTGTGCGCCCCCATGCGGCACAACATCGCTTCGCAATAAATGCGTGGGCAGGTATGGTCGGTGACTGCTTAGTCCGCCCATACCTGTTACCATTGCGCATGAACTCCGCTAAATATCGGATCTTTCTTGAACAAGTTCTACCAGGGTTACTTGACGATGTTCCAGCAAATGTGAGACGCAAAATTTGGTTTCAACATGACGGGGCGCCTGTCCATTATGGAAGGTGTGTTCGTGAACATTTGCCTGGCCCCCACGCTCACCTGATTTATCGAGTCTTGATTTCTTTCTGTGGGGGAGGTTTAGTTTAGTTAAATTGGGTTGTTTGTCAATATTACAGCAGAGAGAAAAACAACAGGCGGTTCAAGGTTCGGGCTTTTCCTTCATAGGAAAAGTAAGGAGTTCATTTCATTCATTCATTTATTAATTACACACAATATAGTCTCAAAGTTATGTACATAAAAGTATATACATGATTTATATACAAGATATATTTACATATAATTATATGCTCTGACAAACATTAAACTCTTGTGTGTGTGTGCAAGTGTGTTCTTATTCAGGGTAGCTCCCAGGGATAAGCCCAAATCTACCTTGAGAACTTGGGAATATATAGTCTTTACAAAGCAGTCCTTAAAAGTATGTTAAATTACCTGAGTCTGATTTTACTGTAGCGCTATTCGCACTTGAATCCCGCACCCACTGGAGGTAGTGCAATACCAGTGAGTGCCAGCAATCCCACGCCCCTGGTTGCCCATACCAGGGAGCCAGCAGGGAAAAAAAAATAAAAAATAAAAAAATAATATATATATATATATATATAATAAAACAATAATATTCAATAGTCTGGATGGCACAACTATAAACTTCAAAAATCACAGTTCAACTGAATATTTCCTCAGTTGCTGTTTCACATGCACTGGAACCTCCAAAACCAATAACGGTACTATCCAGCAATCTCCAACTGTACGCCATGGATAATAGAACCTTTAGACCACCAGACCCGACGCAATGAATCTGATCCAGCACGGCAGAATCCAGAATGGAGTATTCATGATCGCAGCACAAAAGACAACTAACCAGAGCACCAGACCCAACACCATGAATCAGGTTCAGCATCCCAGCTGTAGAAACAAATAATGAAACTCCATGAAGACAATTAAGACACTAGGTTTGCCTCTCAAGAAAGGCTCTGAGAACAGTTCTTTTTGCAAAAACAGCAGCTTAAAACTCCTGAAATAAATTAAATCAGTTACGGTTTGGAATAAGCAAATGTACTGTATCAAATGATAAGTCAGGAATATGCGCCATCAAAATCCGCCTTTGGTCTTCATACTCCCGACATAAAAAAATTACATGCATCCAAGTCTCCTGCTCGCCACATGTACAGAAAGGATCTGTCTCCAACCCTCTCTCTCATATAATTTGGCCCTAAGTGAGCCGTGTCCTGTTAACAAATAAGAGGTGTACATAGAAGGCGTAAACCAAGATGCCACGGTTTTTGTCAATGCATAGTTCACCTGGGGAATATATTTCCTCGTCACAGCTCCAACATCACCACTTTCCCATCTGGTCTGCCATAAATCCATTAATTTGTTCCATATTCGTTGTTTTTCTTCTTTAATATTATTCTCTAAATCGATTGTAATATCTAAAAACGTTATTGAAGTACCCCTTTTTCAATTTGTACAAAAACCCTCTGTAGACAATAAATAAATCCAATGGCATGGTACCAGCAATTACCTGTAGGGCGTTTGTAGACGCTGTTCTAGGTACTTTCAATAAAGTTAATAACATAGAGCGCTGAAGCGATTAAAGTTTCGATCGAATCCTAGTTTTAGTTACCACAGAAAACCAAACAACAGCCGCATATGCCACTATCTGGAGAAAAAGTCTTATAATACAATGACAACACCCTCTTATTCAATCCCCACTCCTTACGAGAAATTCTAGCAATGGAGCCTGTAAAGTGTCTTACTTTTACATTTAGGTGTGAAACATGTAGGAAAAAGGAAAGTTTGTCATCTATGATTAATCCCAAATCTTTGTTTTAGCAAAATAAGGAATTTGAACTCCACCTAAAAGAACTCTTGGAGGTCTGCCGTAATCAAATTGTTTCTTAAAAACCATAAAACAGGTCTTACTTGCAGAGATCTTCAATTTGTTCAAATTGGCCCACTGCATTAAATCATCTAAACTGACTGTATTTTTCTTTCCAGTATAAGTCTGGAGCGCCCAGAAACTCCAATCACAAGGTCATCAGTATAAGCTATCTTAGCAAACTCTGTACTCTCCTTAACAAGCCACTGATCTAAAACTGCATTCCAAAAGAGAGGTCCCAAAACCGAACCTTGAGGACAGCCTCTCGAGACACTGGCACTTTATGACAGATGACGTGCACGCACAGTAATAAATCTGTCCTGAAAGTATGACCTTATAGTGTTAAATATATAACTATTACACTCTGCAAGCACTAGAGATCGAAGGGCACTTTCCCACCATACCGAATCAAATGCTCCTTCAAAGTCTATAAAGACCATAAGAACATACTTCTCAGAAGAATCCTTAATGTACTTTAAAAGAGATGTTATGGCGTCCTTTGTAGAGTGTCTCTTCTTAAATCCATGCTGTTCAGCAGAACACAGATGCTTATCCTCTAACATCGCAGAAATTCTGGGAGCAAGTAACCTTTCATAAACCTTACCCATGTTGGCCAAAAGAGAAATTGGTCTCTATGCTCTCGGATCAGTCCTGGGCTTACCAGGCTTATGCAATATCTTTAGCAGTGCCATCTTCCACGGTCTTGGAAAAGTACCTTCAGTGAAACATTTATTAAACAAAATTAACATTATTTGAGGAAAGTAATCATAAAACTTAATGATTACTTGATTTTCAATTAAGTCCAAACCTGGACATTTCTTAACGTTCAATTTAGCTACTGCTGCACCCAACTCCACCAAACTGAAGAGTTCAGCTTCAGCGTCACCTGCTCCTGTAAACTCAGAGTTCATCCGGCATATCTCCGTTTGTTCAGGTGAATCATCTTGAGGAAGATCCTGAGGAAATAGTCTTCTAACAATTGTTTCCACAGTAGAAAACCAATCAGATGTCTCATCATTATTGTTCAATACAGTGTTGTATATTTCTCCACAAAGCAACTTATTACGAGAAATTTTATACACGAGACCCCAGGGATCTCTGTTACCAACTTCATTAACCAAATTTTGCCAAGTTCTCTTGCTCTCAGCAATAGCCTTATGAAAGGCCTTTCTTCTCTTTATAAGCATTTTTAAATGATTCCACATCAACACTAGAGAGATAGAGCTGTCTATTTCTTTGGTATACTTTCCTAGCCTGGCATACCTGAGACCTCGGAGCAGACAAAGCAGGAGTCCACCACGGCACAGACAACTTTTTAGTCCTTTTTCTCCTTGTGGAGTGCACACAAGCCTGGAAAATATGATACTGTACATAGTTTACATATTCATAAGCTGTCATATCATTTAAACTCTCTCCAGGTATCTCACAATTATCACTATCGAAAACTGTAGTCAAATAATTTTTAAAATTGTTCCAGTTAACACGGTCCATAGAAAATCTAGACAACTCGTAGCGAAGCTCTTTTCCCTTACTTCGAAACAGAGATCAAATGAAATTGCACGGTGATCATTATTTACTAAACCAGAATTGACTTCCCAATTCAAACTAGAATCGCACATACGAAGAGATGTCACAGTTACGTCAATATTAGACTCTCCATTTACAGTTGAAATCAGCTGGAGTTCAAATTCCTTGTGTTGCTAAAACTAAATATTTGGGATTAATCATAGATGACAAACTTTCCTTTTTCCTACATGTTTCACACCTAAATGTAAAAGTAAGACACTTTACAGGCTCCATTGCTAAGATTTCTCGTAAGGAGTGGGGATTGAATAAGAGGGTGTTGTCATTGTATTATAAGATTATTTTTCTCCAGATAGTGGCATATGCGGCTGTTGTTTGGTTTTCTGTGGTAACTAAAACTAGGATTCGATCGAAACTTTTATCGCTTCAGCGCTCTATGTTATTAACTTTATTGAAAGTACCTAGAACAGCGTCTACAAACGCCCTACAGGTAATTGCTGGTACCATGCCATTGGATTTATTTATTGTCTACAGAGGGTTTTTGTACAAATTGAAAAAGGGTACATCAATAACGTTTTTGGATATTACAATCGATTTGGAGAATAATATTAAAGAAGAAAAACAACGAATATGGAACAAATTAATGGATTTATGGCAGACCAGATGGGAAAGTGGTGATGTTGGAGCTGTGACGAGGAAATATATTCCCCAGGTGAACTATGCATTGGCAAAAACCGTGGCATCTTGGTTTACGCCTTGTATGTACACTTCTTATTTGTTAACAGGACACGGCTCACTTAGGGCCAAATTATATGAGAGAGGGTTGGAGACAGATCCTTTCTGTACATGTGGCGAGCAGGAGACTTGGATGCATGTAATTTTTTTATGTCGGGAGTATGAAGACCAAAGGCGGATTTTGATGGCGCATATTCCTGACTTATCATTTGATACAGTGATTTGCTTATTCCAAACCGTGACTGTTTTAATTTATTTCAGGAGTTTTCAGCTGCTGTTTTTGCAAGAAGAACTGTTCTCAGACCCTTTCTTGGGAGGCAAACCTAGTGTCTTAATTGTCTTCATGGAGTTTCACTATTTGTTTCTACATCTGGCTAGCAGCTGGGGTGCTGGACCCGATTCATGGTGTTGGGTCTGGTGCTCTGGTTAGTTGTCTTTTGTACTGTGATCATGAATACTCCATTCTGAATTCTGCCGTGCTGGATCAGATTCATTGCGTCGGGTCTGGTGGTCTAAAGGTTCTATTATCCATGGTATACAGTTGGAGATTGCTGGATAGTACCGTTATTGGTTTTGGAGGTTCCAGTGCATGTGAAACAGCAACTGAGGAAATATTCAGTTGAGCTGTGATTTTTGAAGTTTATAGTTGTGCCATCCAGACTATTGAATATTATTGTTGTTTTATTTTATATATATATATATATATATTATTATTATTTTTTTTTTATTTATTTATTTTTTTTCCCTGCTGGCTCCCTGGTATGGGCAACCCAGGGCGCAGGATTGCTGGCACTCACTGGTATTTCACTACCTCCAGTGGATGCGGGATTTCAAGTGCGAATAGCGCTACAGTAAAATCAGACTCAGGTAATTTAACATACTTTTTAAGGAATGCTTTGTAAAGACTATATATTCCCAAGTTCTCAAGGTAGATTTGGGCTTATGCCTGGGAGCTACCCTGAATAAGAACACACTTGCACGCACACACACACACACACACACGGAGTTTAATGTTTGTCAGAGCATATAATTATATGTAAATATATCTTGTATATAAATCATGTATATACTTTTATGTACATAATGTTGAGACTATATTGTGTGTAATTAATAAATGAATGAAAAAAAATGTGGGGGGCCTCAAAACTATCGTGTATGAATCGCCTGTGGAGACGGAAATGGATCTCGTGGCGAGATTTGTCTGCGCTGCTGCTACTGTCAAAGAAACTTCAGGTGTGTTCGATCGAGTCCGCCAATCCATGTTGCGTCGGTGTCGCGCATGCATCGGGTCTCATGGTGGAACCTTCGAGCATCAGTTGTAACATCATGAAATGCATCCATTTCGTACTCCATTGTTAATATTATGTCAAATAAATGTTTGCCACTAATTACTGTCTTGTGTCATTTCTGATTCTTGTGCTTCTGCTACTGGTTTCCCGTGACGTTTCCGGTTATGGGTTCCTATGCGATTCACATTCCTTTAGATGTTACGTACCTCCCCTAAACGTTTGTACCAATATTTTTGAGACACCCTGTATATACAGAATGCATATTTTTTGAGGGAAGCACCTGGGAGGTGCAGCGCGACTTTCAAACAACAAAATGTTTTAAGGACGGTCGCGAGGCACAAAGACGTAAATTCATGTTACCATGCAAAAAATCTATAATTTCTTTGCAGAAGTTATTCCAGTAAAACTGTTGTTAAGAAGCTAGAGGACGTTTCAGTCATTAACTTTGTATGAACAATTTTTATGTGAAGATTCTTTTCGTGAGGCACCTGTCAGATCCTTATTTGATAAGAACAATATGAATTTGGTAAGAACATTATTAATATTAATAATGACCTTTTCAATTTCTGAAGCTTTTCAATATTAAAAATATTGATGGATTCAAGTAGATGCTTGTGATAATACCAGGGTCCTGAGCTGGATATCATCATTCTTCTCTTTCTTGGTGATTCCCTTCTACTTCTGACTCGCTCTCTCTCTCTCTCTCTCTCTCTCAGGGTAATTCAGAATTTTTTTTTTTTTTTTTTGGCATAAATCTCAAGCTTCCTTGCACCATATGGCTAATAATAATAATAATAATACTTTGAAATTTCGATAGGAAAGCTATCCGAATAGCAAATTTGTTTTCCTTTTTCAAAATAATATTTTTATACATGTTAAATTTTATGTGGGTCTTCACAGGCTATTATACGCTTTTATAAATATGAATACCATCTAAATAAATTTACGTTTTGTTACATTTACGAGTTTTTCTTTCATTACCGTTTCTTTCATTTCTTTCATTTTCTGGATTACCGGGGTTCATTTGAAAAATGTATTTCCCAGTCGCCGCAGATAATAATCGTTTGTCTACTGTACCTGCTGAAATCATTCATTTTCTTTCTTTGAACACGTTTGTAAATGTATCTTTGATAATACTGATTGTTTATTTTAAACAAAATAACGGAATTTTACATCAAATTTCTAAAACTCCATAAATTACATTATACTTGATCGAGCATTTTCTCTCTCTTTTTTTTTTTTTTTTTTTTTTTTTTAATTCTGCATGCTTACCAAGAATTGAAAATACGACTATTCCAGCAAACATCGACGTGCCACAGTTAGTTATAGAAACCAGTATAGCATCACGGAAACAATTGTTATGGACCGGGTTGTAGGAAGAGAAAGCTATAAGACCACCAAACGCCAAACCGAGGGAGAAGAAGATCTGGGTTCCAGCTTCTAACCACACCACGGGATCAGCTAACTTTTCCCACTGAAAACAACAGAAAAGAAATTAATTTTTAACACATTCAAGAGTCTGATTATACTGGCTAATACTCGACCGTACTATCAGTTTAGTTTGCATTGCTTACGGGAACGAAGTTGATAGATGATCGCTCTCATTCTCGTACATTGTATTTGAATTTCCTGATTATGTGTGGAACTAAAATAAAATAAATGAATACGGTTTGCTGGCCACTATTTGAGTTTTAAGGATAAATCCCTAGGGAAAACTGATTATCTAGAATTCATCACTCTTAAAATGTTGCACACTTAAACGGGAATATTTCAAAAATCTTGTATTCACACTTATTTTATTGAGGTTGGTTACTTACAGTGGAAGATATCGAGATTTATAATGACCACCTCTTTAGAGTTTTCTTAAGTTTCATATTTAGTTTTCTTTTCTTTACTAAGCGGACAAACGTTTTCTAGTATTTTTAGCAACTATTCAGCTAATTGCTCGTAGGCGGAATTAGTAAATTTTTTGAACTAGGGACCAGGTAGATGTGTAGAGTTTAAGGATAATTCATTAATGGGCAGAAGTTACTGTGTAACTGAAAAAGAGCATTGGTTAACAAAATCATTGATTATAAGTCAATAAATTTTGGCACGAAAGTATATTATGTTTTGACTCAGTAGTACCACGTGTGAAGGATGAGTAAAGAATGCTACCATATTTCTCGAATATGAAAATTAACTTGTCTGTGCCTGGAAATGAGTATCTGGCAGAAGAGGTTATAGACCATAATATGGAATTTGATTAATTTAAGGTGACAGGGAACACATGACTGCAGGATGTCAAGTGATCACCCAGTACTAGAGACCTGAATTCACAAACTGTACTGGAACCGCGCCATAATAACGGATAAGGCAATCCCACACAACAGACCGGACATAACCCTTGTGGACAAGAAGGAAAAGGCTACCTATCTCATTGACATAGCGGTACCCAACACTGGCAACTTGCAGTAAACCCATGGGGAAAAAATCAAGAAGTACACGAACCTCAGACAGGAGATCAAAGATGTGGCATATGCAACAAGTTACGAACATCCCGATCATCGTGTCATCCACAGGTATGGTGTCAAGGACACTACATAACAGCCTAGCAGCAATAGGTCTCCCAGCGAACACCTACAAGGAACTCCAAACGTCACAATCCTGAACACCTGGAATATAGTCAGAGAGTTCCTCGACAAATAGTAACACCAGACAACAACAACCACCCTGTATACTTGGTAACAAAAACCGGTACCAGGTGAAACCCCAGTCAGGGAGAAATAATAATAAGGGTGGGGGGGATGAGGCGATGGCCCAGTGGTTACGGGAGCCCGATGGACCCGAGTTCGAGCCCCGCCTTGGCAGAAGCGAGCGCGGCTCCATCACGCTAGGAGACTGGCATAATAATATTAGTAATAAAATTAGAATAATAATAAATAAATAGTAATAAAAATTAATAAAGAAATAAACATCATCAAAGTTGCTCCAATGGACCTATGTACTTCAAGACCGGAATGGCGGCTACGGCAGATTGTGGCGCCATCTGGTGTCACTCCAGAGAACCTCCACTGGACATAAGCCGAAGCTAAACAGGTCCACCTTGGATGAAGTCTGTGCGTTAGCACAGTGGTATCGTTATCGTCATCCCCACACTGGGTGGACGAGGCCCGGGTTCGAATCCCGTCGATGACGCGAGGAACTTTTATGGACTTTTTTCAATCCGTGGATGAGTTAGTTGGTCTCAGGTGTAGCTAGCAAGGTGTTTCGTCCAGCAAACAGACAAATCGACTATAGAACACACGCAATTAACAGACATAAGACACAGCATGGTAGATTAATTTAATTATTCGGGTGTCCTAAATATAATAGTTTTTTTTAAGTTTAGTAGATGGATGATGTCGCAGAGAATTATTAATCGTACTGCATCGATTGTGGCACAGGATAAAGTCACTTGCGTGAAAAATCAGAGAAGGTCTTCCGAGGAAGACAGTGGGGCGAGTGGCGCTGTCCTCCATATGGCTACTCTAAGAGAAGGGCAAGACCATCCAGCCTCACCAATTGGAAGTGCTTCCTGTGCTAACGACCACTCAGGAAGGAAGAAATCGCCAATTCACGAAGTGGAGCATCGAAATGAATACGTACATCATGAAAGCATACTAAGAAATAATGGAGGAGACCGATATGTCAACGTACAGGGTGAAACTACATACCAAGAGGCTGTAACGATTCCTGGATATTCAGGTCAGAGAACTGCGAATAGCGACCCAGAGAAGGACCATCGTCACGAAGAACCTGATAGCTTCTGCAATCTTGTAAAAAAACTGAGCAGTACCTGAGCGATCAATTAATGTAATTCTTCTTTCTATTCCTCCTCTGGTCAATATGGAACCAGATGAGGAAGAGAAAGAAGAAATACAACCCACAGCAGCTGAAGTGGAAAGAGACGAGGTCATGATATGCAGAATAGAGGACGAGTGGAAGAAGGCCCTAACAGAATTTAAAGGAATGGACCCCACAAATACCCACGTGATACCGAAGCAGAGGCCCAATAGAACCTTGTGGAGAGTCACAGACCACCTCAATCGGCAAATAATACTACATTACCTCGACAACAATGGTGCAACATTGGATGCCATCCACATAGCCGTGTATTGTGCTGCCACAGTAGCCAGTAGGATTAATGGAAGAGAAACGAGAGACCAGCAACAGAACAACTGAAAACAGAAGGACCCGCCAGCTTGGGAAAGAAGACAGATAGAATAATTAAGAGTCAAAGTAGGCTGATTGACCCAGTACCAACGGGGTAATAGGAGTAATAAATTGATTGGAAAAGTGAAGAGCATCCTCAAGAGAGACAGCGTCTACAGAAAACATGAGACAAAAAATCAGAGAACAGGAAAGTACTTGGATACACCGAAGCAGAACCTCCTCGCACTCAACAAGTGACTACGCCGATACAAAGAGAGCTCCCAGGGGATAATAAAAAACCGAATCTTCGATGAGGATCAAAGAGCCTTTTACAGGAGTCTCGAAGAAGACTGGAAAGAAGGGAATGGACCACCCGAGCAGAAGACGATTGAGGAGTTTTGGGGCAACCTATCCGTAGCCAAGTGGTCAGGAGCGGGATGCAGTAGCACACGCTCTTTGAGTAGACCGGAGTTCAAGCCCCTGACTGCTGAATACGGTCGATCTGCCAACCCGCACTGGACCAGCGTGGCAGATTATGGTCCATTTCCCTCAGCGTGAATTGTTGAGGAGGCTTCCACTCTGCAGTGGGTTGATAATGGCTGCACTTTACTTTTTTTTTACTTTTACTTTATGGAGCAGGGAAGTAAGACATAACAGTCGAGCCGCCTGGATAGAACTAGAACGCAAGTAAACGAAGGACGTACAAGAGATGAGAGAGTGGTAGATTCGGGAAGAAGTAAAACAGACGATCAAGAACTCTTACAACTGGCGAACTCCAGAAACAGATAATGTCCACAACTACTGGTACAAAGCCCTCACTTGAGCACACAAGCACCTAGCAGAGCAGTTCACCCAAATGATAAGGCACCCAGAGACAATCCCGAAGTTTCTCACTCAAGGAATCACATATCTGAAGCCTAAAGACGAAGATACAAGAAACCTGTCGAAATACAGGCCAATCGCCTGCCTCCCAACAATTTACAAGATTCTGACCGGCTGCATAACCAGGAAGATATCAGACCACTTGGAGAGCCAGAACATAATGGCTGAACAGCAGAAAGGATGCAAGCGGCTGAGCAAAGGATGCAAGGAGCAATTAACCTTAGATGCTGCTGTTATAGAGTAAGCTGTTATAGAGAAAATGATTTTAGTTGGCTACTGCTTTGATTTCACCATCCTTTGAAAATTTACGTCCAAGTATTTTTTTTTTTTAGAGGACCAAAAAAAAAAGGTGAAAGTTTGAGGGGTGAAGTCGACTATATTGAGGTGAGAAAGAAGTTCAAAATAAAATGTTTGAATAACTTCACGATTTAGTGGCTGAATGGGTTGAGTTCTGTTGCAACAGGACAATTTTTAACAGAAAACCCTGCATTTTCAATTAATAATTTTTTTAAGTTTCTCTTCCAACATGGCACAATATCTTTCACTATTGACAGTGGTTCCCTTTCCAGATAAAGTTCCAGATGAGGCCTGTTCAAATCCCAAAACAATGTCAACATGACTGTAGGAAGAGTGCACTTCTCAATTTTTATATTACTGGTGATATACTATGGCCATTTATATGCATGTACATGGCCATAGTGATTTTATCAGCATGAAAATTTATGCGAAACCACAACAGCTCACACAAAACGAGTCAAATGATACGTGACAGAAGCGGGATTTTTAAAATTTTGCTGTGTCTGCAAGCCTGCAAGCTAAAATTCTCTACTCTCCAATTACCCCTGCAAGCTAAAATTCTCTACTCTCCAATTACCCCTGCAAGCTAAAATCCTTTTCTCTATTGGAAAAATAGTTTTGAATAAAGGTCACGGAAGTGAACAGAATGAAACAAAGTGAATAAAGAGTGATCTTCGAGTCCTCCAAAACTATTCTGAAAGGCTTCCCTCCCCCTCCCCACGAGAAGAACATAAATACATGTACGAGCAGAACCTTCACCTCCATGAGAAGAGCATAAATACATGTACGAGCAGAACCTTCACCTCCACGAGCAGAACATGTATGCTCTGATAGTGGAGGTGGAATGGTGGCGCGTTCCACAGGTTTATTTTCGCGGTATATTTTTAGTTTTATTTCAATTATCATTATAAATATAATTACACAGTCTAACTTAATTACATTGAAATTACAGCACCTAGAAGGAATGATCGTAAGTACATGCAAATAAGCAAGTGGATGAGTTGCGTAGACATATACAAATGATTAAAATAAGGGACCAATCGAGCGGAAATTGAGCGTGGAGTTCAAAATAACGCGTGTGTGATGCAGTTAACAGGCTTCTGTCTCGCAGGATCCGACTTCAAAATGCAACGAGATTGCAGAGAATGCCGAGATGTCTCGGCATTCTCTGCAATCTCGTTCCACAAAGCCTCAACAGTGGTAAACCGCAGACTACTGGATATTATACATAGACCCATCCTATTGACACTCACCCTAGCATGCAAGACAGTCTCTACTCAGACGTGGCAAAGCCACAAACTTCCAGGACCACACCACGGACCCGGAAAATAATTGTAAAGTTGAGAAGTACAGGCTGCAAACCTACTAACATCAATACGGCAACAACGCTGGACGATGTCTGACAAAGGAGACGTCACTCGAAGGTTCCTCCCGAACTTGCAACGAGTATACCCAAATTATATCCGTCATGGCTCTGCCCTGGTTTCCATGTCACCTACCTTCTCACTGGACACTTCTCCCTACACCAGTCTTCAGCCTTCTCCCTACTCTATCTGACAGCGTGAACATGCCCCACACAATCTAAAGTCACCAATCTAAATTAAAATCTCAGGAAATTAGGTGGCAGGACCTGCCAGAGTGAACTATATACTAGTGGGTACCTGGTCTGCCTCCATGGGGCGAAAGCAGGGCAACGTCGGGCCTCAGTAGGGGTCTGGCGGCTAAACGACCAGAAGAACAAAGGTACACAACACTACACATGTACAATATCCATACACTTTTAAATCTCTGACTTTTCCAGTCAACTGGTTCACCACTATGCGGAGATGGGGGAAACCCTTGGTGCCGTTTGACCCTAAACACACTTTACACTTTACCTTGACCCCCAAGAATTAGAAAACTTAGGAAACAAACTATACCAAAGAAGACTAACATGGACAGGACTCATGTCCCATGAATGACAAATGAAGATGACTACCAAACTTAGACGACCCAGCTGGTGGGGTTCGCTATGTGAACAAGACACATTCCTGAGAACTGAAAGGCTTAGGAAATTAGTATTAGTATTAGTAACGGCCGTATGGTGCAAGAAAGCCTATGGCTTATGCTGCACCAGCCAAAAAAAAAAAAAAAAAAAAAAATCCGAACAAAACAATGATAAAAACAAAAATTAAATAAATAAATAAATAATAATAATTAATAAATAAATAAAAATAATAAAATGAAATTAAAAATTAAATAAAAAGGAAATTAATCCTATCATCCTATGCGCTTCCCTTACCCGAAAGTACTATCCAGATGACCTTTGAATTTCCCCAAACTGTCGGCCTCTACCACCCATGAAGGCAACTTATTCCAGTAATTTATAACTCGCTGGCTAAAATAAAACTTCCTGCAGTCCAATCTAAACATTTCCCCGCGTAACTTGAATTTATGTCCCCTAGTTCTAGCATCATTTATAATCTTGAAAATAAACCACACTAAGGTAAAGGACTAACATGGACGGGACCCCGGTCCCACGGATGACAACTCGGACATGACACCAGATTGGACATCACCAGCAGGGTCATTATATAGTTTTCCTGGAGACGCCTGTTGGCGATCGCACCGGGCTCCCTTGCCTGGTGCCTTTCCACCCCCTCCCCATGCGCCAGTGGTGGGACAGTCCCCCCGGCGCCCCCTACTTTCTCCTGGTGAGGCATGGGCCTGCCTCACTGACTTCTGTGGTTGCCTACACTATCATCCCCATATTTCTACCTTAACCCCCCCAGCCTTCAGTGTTCATATATCGATGGATATATGTATCGCATATATATGGATCTGTCTGTATGTACGTGCATATAATATAAAAGAGTGTGCGCGTATTTTTTTTTTTTAGGTCCTAGCCACTGAAATCTCAGGAAATTAGGTGGCAGGACCTGCCAGAGTGAAATTAAAACTACTGGGTTCTGGCCTGCCTCCACGGGGCGAAGGTGGAGAAACGTTGGGCCTCAGCAGGGGTCCAGCGGCTAAACGACCAGATGAACAACGGTACATGACACGACACATATACAATATCCATACACTTTTAAACCTCTGGCATTTCCAGGGCGCCTCCGTAGCCAGGTGGGCAAGAGCAGAAGTGTGTAGCACACGCTTCTTGATTAGACCGGGGTTCAAGCCCGTGACCACCAAATACGGAGGATGCGGAAAGGTCAGTGAATGACCACCGCATATCCCCAGAGCAATATGGCCTTAGTTGCTAATGCTCCTAAAAACCATATAACAACAAAAACTCTGGCATATCCAGCAAACTGGTACACCCACAATGAAAACTATATGGAGATGGGGAAACCCCTGGTGCCGTCTGACACTAACACTAAGTACACCTTACCTCGACAAGTCATTAAAGATATAAAGACATTATGGGATGACCTTGAAGATGTTGTCCAAGGAGTGATAACAAAATAAGACTTTAAAGCACAACGAGCAGGTAGATCTATTCTGTTGATGCTGTCCGACCTCAGATAGAGGACAGATCTAAAACCAAAACTGCAATAATTAAAGTGAAATCTGAGAGATTTACGTTTAGTAACCAGATCAAGACAGAAGTAACGAAGATCATATAACCAGTTCTTCCTGACACCGAGGTTATTGGAATCAGGCCGATCAGGGGTAGGTGTGTGGCTCTTGAAGCCGCCACCGATGCAGATATAAAGAAAATAACCCAAAGCCTCCAGATGGAGGAGATGGGTCTGGAGGTCGAGAGGCCTCTCAGGAGATGACCAAAAATTATATTCTTGGACAAAGCAGTGACAAGTGATCACTTATTAAAAGAACTATGGGACAGGAACTTTTCTGATAGTGGAATTTCTAAAGAGCAAGTCACTAGAGGTGACTGTGTTAACCCGAAATAAAGCCCTGCCTTTATTTCGGTTTCAGGTATCATAAGAAAGTTCTTCATAATTACGTCAAGATTATTTATTTATTATTATTTTTTTATTACTCCAAAACAGCCGAAGCCTTACAGAGGAGGAATATGACAGTAGCAATACAGTAATAATTCTATTTACAATCTGTACACAATGTCAGGTCTCAATATACAATTTCACTATACAAGGTCAATTTACAACATATACAATGCATATCATAAGTTACAAGCGATTTCCATTTGAGCAAAGCTGTGGTAACAGAGAAATTTGTATTTCTAAGCATTTTGTTGTTTTCTTTTCTTGATAGTTCACATTAAGTAGTTGCATTAATTGATTTGTGTTATTATTTGTATTGTTATCCCTATTTTTTCCCCCTAATCGTTATTTCTTATCTTTGTTAATTGAAAAAAAAATTAAAAAAAAAAAAATATATATATATATTTTTTTTTGTTAAAGCTAAGTATACCTATCTTTATAGTATTATTATTGTTATTATTATTAAATTAGTCATTTATTTTCATTCTCTAGTAGTTTGATTGTAAAACCTTTGTAGCTCTTTTTTGATATTAATGTTTTCATTTAGGATATCAATGTTGGATTCATTTAGCAATTTTGCAGTTCTGTTGAAGTAATGGAATCTGAGTTGATCAGTTCTGAATGGCTCTTGTGCCAGCATGTTTTGTCTTCTCAAGGTTCTTGGAGGACAGCTGAAGTTGATGAGGTAGAGCAGCTCGGGGGCATCCAACTTTCCAGCCACGAGATGCATTAGGAATTTGCAGTCTGCCGCAGCTCTTCTTTGGTAGAGTGGTACAATCCCGAAGTGAATGCACCATTCATCGTAGGATTTTGTGTTCAATTCCAACTTAGATTTGTACACCAGGGATCTGACTATGGATTTCTGAATACGTTCCAGTTGTTTTATAAGAATTTTGGTGTGAGGATTCCAGATTTGTGAGGCATATTCTAGAATTGGGTTGATCATCATTATACAAGCTGTTTTTATGAGCTGTACGTTGGTGAAATCGAAGCAGATTCTTTTAAGCAGTCCAAGGGATTTGGAGGCCTTAGCTGTAGTTTTATTTACATGTGTGTTGAAGTTTCCCTTGTCAGAAAACCATACTCCCAAATTTGAAACCTCATGTATTCTCAATAGCTCATGATTATTAGCTTTATAGGGATAATTAATCTTGTGTTTTTTGTGATAGTTTGCGACAGACATGATGCAGCATTTGTTTAAGTTTAGTGTTAGGCCATTGTTTGTGATCCATCGAGTGATGGTGTCTAGTCCATTTTCCAGTGATTCACAGTCTTGTGTTGTTTTGATGGTTTTGTATATTTTCAAGTCATCTGCGTGTGAGAGCACTTTTAAGTCAACATATTGCATACAATCTTGTATGTCGTTAATATATACAGCAAGGGGATTGGTGAGAAATACTTCAGGATGCTATTCGACACCAGTATACAACTCGATGCCCAGAAGCATGAGCTTGGTTTAATGTATCCGCAACGGTGGTTAGATTTACATCGTATTGATCTATCCATTGTAAGCATAATTTTGTGTCCTTAAATGTGTTCATACTGTATTAGTGTCTGCAAATTTTATCTTGTGTTCCTTGACTATGATTATTCTGAGTATCTGCTCTTTACTCCTGTTCTTTTAGGGTGCTGAAATTTCAATGTCAACGAAGTGTGTGTATAGCTAAGTAGCTAAGATTACAATAAGTTTCATTTCTATCGTTATTGTTTTAAACATACACCGAGTGGCCACTTTGTAAGTACAAAACCCAAGATCGAGCAGAGCTCCCTTTATCCCCCAGAACAGTCTGGATTCGTCGGGGAAAGGGTTCTCGATCGGTTAAAAGTGTCATATGGATGCTGGTCCATGTTGACTCAAAGAGCGATCAAAAGTGTTCACATGGAAGCTGGTCCATGTTCATTCAGCTGCTTGCCACAGTTGTTGCAAACTGGACGTTTGCTGATCTCGCCTTCCAACAGCTGATTTCATCTCATCTCAGTTGAGACTGAGATTTCCTCCTCAATCTCAAGAGCTCTTTGATTAAGCTCTTGTTGACTGCAGAGGCTACTGAAGTAATATGCACTGAAGTGGCCTGCACATTATCATGCTAAAAGAACTCATTCAGAGATAGATACACTGAAGCGATGATGGGATATGCCTGGTTGCAAACAATTTATATATATTGTTTCGGCAGCAACTGGGACGTGAGTTCATCTTCGCCCCGTTTCACAGTGCCGATACAGAGCTTTGTCAAAGGCCATGCAAAAAAGTGCGAGCCAAGAACGAGAGCAAAGCCGGCCGCAAGACGAAAACCAAGTAGCTAGGAGAAAAAAAAAATCCATAGAATATACATAGTACTAAGCAAGAACATTTCACTAATTAGTGTAAACAAACTTATAAACAACACGCTGTTTTGTCTAGACATAGACAATGAGCACAAAAGGTAATAATACATAATGGTAGAGCTCCAAGATTCGAGGACATATAAAATTATAGTTCGCATATCCAAATCATATACGAACACCAATGCAATATAATAGACAGCAAAAGGGCCAATTATCATAAATATTAACAAGATTCAGTATCATCCCAGAAGGGATGATACTGAATCATCCCTTCTGGGATGATACTGCCTACAAGATTTGTTGGCCCCAGTGAAGTTTATAAACTAAACTCTAGACAGCTAAATCTATACAGCTACATAAATCTTGACCTTGACCCGTGGAACAAAACGTGTCCCACAGACTTACATCTTATAAAAGTCCTCAGAATTTTAGAGGACGAAAAAAAACCATTATTGAATAAAAAAACGTTCACATATAATACATATACAAGATTAAGTACACATAGTCGTACGTGTAAATACAGGGTGTTTCAGTTAAACGTTTCAGAACTTCTAAGAGGGGTAGGGTACATCCTGACAACTCGAAATCATATAGCAATGTGGGGTCGGAAATGCTTTCCTGAAGCGGTGTTGTACACAGAAACACCATAAAGAAAAGAGACCGTAAGTGAGAAATCGTTTTAATAATACATGAAAAGAAGCAAAAGGTACATGGATTAACGTAAGTGTTCGAAGTTTCTTCCACGGGCTACAATGCACGCCTCACATCTCCGACGCATGGACATCCGAACATTCTGGAATACTCCAGGCAGCGTGTCCAGACACAGCAACCGGAGGATTATGCACCTCGTATTGCTTTCGCACAGTGGTACCTTGGAAAATGCTGAAGTGTTGTTTTCCGATGAGGCATCCTTCACAAGGGAAGGAATTTTCAACACGCATAACGACCATATCTGGGCGGTCGAGAACCCGCATGCAATACGACGTCGTGCAGCACAGATTCGACTTTCGGTCAATGTATGGGCCGGTATTATGGGAGATCACCTCATCGGACCTTACCTGTTACCGTGTCGTCTAACCGGACCTATCTACTTGATCTTTCTGCAGCAAGTATTGCCACAACTTTTGAGAGATGAACAGATTTCTGCATCGACGCAACACACAATGTGGTTCCAACACGATGGAGCCCCTGCCCATTATAGCGGAGATGTTCGTAACTACCTGGATGTCACATTTGATCAACAGTGGATCGGACGTGGTGGTCCCGTGCGTTGGCCTGCTCGGTCACCCGACCTATCATGTCTTGATTTTTATTTCTGGGGTCATATGAAATCGCTAGTTTATGACACCCCTGTTGACAATGCTGAGGAGCTGGTTGCAAGAATCGCAGTAGCTGCCGAAGAAATTCGAAATTCGCCTGGAGTATTCCAGAATGTTCGGATGTCCATGCGTCGGAGATGTGAGGCGTGCATTGTAGCCCGTGGAAGAAACTTCGAAAACTTACTTTAATCCATGTACCTTTTGCTTCTTTTCATGTATTATTAAAACGATTTCTCACTTACGGTCTCTTTTCTTTATGGTGCTTCTGTGTACAACACCGCTTCAGGAAAGCATTTCCGACCCCACATTGCTATATGATTTCGAGTTGTCAGGATGTACCCTACCCCTCTTAGAAGTTCTGAAACGTTTAACTGAAACACCCTGTATATACAAAAGGGGAACATCATGTGAGTAGGGAGCCACAGGATAGTTTGTGCACTTTACTCTAAATAGATCACCGAGTCTATATACAAGGTGATCCAAAAGTCAGTAAACAATTAAAGAATCGGTATTTCAGTGAATTTTTGACGTTTGGTAGCGAGCTTAGCGCAGAAATGCATAGAATTACCTGAGTTTTTTTCCCGAAAGAATATCAAAATTAGTTCCAAATATGCTCACCAAGTGGCGCTGTACCATGAATGACGTCGCGAAAGTGTCTGTTATAAAGGCACTGCAAGAACAACAGGTAAGCAGTTTAGTGAACATTTGGGAAAGAAAAAGAAAGGAAGCTAAGTGGTCATGTTGTCATTACGGTACCGGATAAAGCACCGTTGGTGAAATGTTATTATCTTAACTCTGAATCTGCAACTGATGATGATTAAGAAATTTGAGGCAACTGATGATGATTAAGAAATTTGAGACAACTGGTTCGTTACAAGATCGTCCACGAAGTGGAAGATGATCAACATGTGCTACAACTGCGGCTGCAGTTGCGGAAGACATGGATACTGTAGGGGTATGTCTTTTTACTGTACTATATATATTTATTTAATTAATTTATATATATATATTTACCACCTACTGTTATTTTATTTAGGTAACTATATGTTACCCTTGGGCCTCTGACTGCATATACAAGTCCAGGGATTTTGGGCTAGCTAGAATAGAGTGAGACAAACTGACATATACACATAGATAAATGCAACATTGTTTAATTTAAGGGTTCAAACTTATGTACATACATTATTGTAATTAATAATAAGGATTAAATTCACAACTAATTGTCCCGTACAAGCAACCTCCACAGGGATGCACAGTTACCAAAGTTTATACTAATTCTTATTTACCGCGAGGAATAATTACAGTTCTCAGTTTAAGGACATCAGTTGGGTGTTATACTTCAATCGTACAGGTTATTCAAGTCATTCTAAGATAGGAATACAGAGGCCTTATTTTGTCATTCTCTTTAGTTCCAATATTACGTTACTTCTCTCCCGAACTATATCTTGGACTAGGTATAATAATGATAAAGAGTACTTACAATTAATTGTCCCCTTCTCCAGGTTGGGCCAGCTCCGAGGTTTTAGGGCAATTTCCCAAAGGAATCCCGATTTGATTTTCGGGATTCCTTTGTTCTGTACTTCCTCTTCCCACTTTTTACTATCAGATCGAAATCCTGTGTTAACGGACTATCTGGTTTTCGTCATCCTTCGAGTATCCTACATTCAACTATTCGGACTCCCCTCAATATTCCCTCCCTCCTTGCCTATACTGTTCCTATTCCTGTTAGACTTTTCTGATTTATACCCTTTTAGACATATTTCCCTGTAAACTACTACCACTCGTCTCTTAACATCGCTACTATACTTTCTCCAAAAAAACTCGCCGCCCAACTCACTCACTAAACAACCAACTTACTCTTTCTTTCCCGCCAACTAAAATCTTTTATATACTCCATTTGGTTTTAAAGTCTCTCCCGCCTTATTTTAATATAATCCCCGATAAATTCCTTCGCCCTTGACCTCCTAAGCTCTTTCAGCCCGTTTCTCCGTATACTTCTCCTGGCTCGGTCCTTTTCGCTGAATTCTTACCTGACCTTCTGTAGGTTGAAGTTCACCGTCCTTCTGCGAAATTTGCTTCGCCCTTAAGTACGTTCCTGAACCATTAATACCTAATCCTTAGAGGGGGCTTAGAGGGAAAAAGGTATTCTGTGTATTATCAGATACTCAGTCTAAAACACTGATGGATCCAATATCTTTCTATTACAGAAGATTTAGGAGAAGTCCGGTTGGCCTTGCCTCCCTAAAATCCACTCATGCACACCTTCTCGATGGTAAGCCTTGTGTTAACTTATTGTGGCAGTATTGAAATTTTTGATAAAATTTATTTCGCTGATGTAGTGCAATTTCACCTGTGGCAACGTCACCAGTCAAAAACTGGCGTTGCGTCACTTAGGTGGCAACGAACGTGTAGAGTGATTCTCTTCAAGACTACTGGTCAGCGTGAAGAGGAAAAGTTCAAACCCTCCAGCACATCACAGCACGACGAAACAAATGACCCTCAGTCCCCAGCGGCTTTCACCCGCCATCCCTCTTACGGCAGCGAGAGGATCAGAGTGGAAGCAGAGGGTGCTAAGAATCTCTGGGTACGACCAGGCTGCCATGCACGGAAACTGAACTTGGCCTGTTACAACGTGAGATGCTCATCGGTGACGACAGGATATTAGAGCTGGAAAAGGAATTAGAAAATGTGAATTGGAATATCATCGGTTTGGCTGAAACAAGAAGAAGAAATGAATCACTTAAGTTTATCAAGTGGAAATATGTTGTACACCAATGGAAACAGTGAAAGGAGCGAAGGTGGAGTTGGCTTTCTGGTCCATAAAGATATAAAAACCAACATTTGGAATTCAAAAGTACATCATCAAGGGTGTCAAGACTACTACTCAGGATTTCTAAGAGGTACAAGCTAAAGTTTTTATTATGATTTATGCACTAACATCGAGCCATCACGATGAAGAGGTTGAAGAAATGTACACCGAAATTGAGTCTTCTAGATGAGCAGCAAACCCACTACACTATCATTATGGGGGACTTCAATGCTAAGGTTGGAAAAAGACAAAACAGCGCAGAAAGGGATAGGAAATTTTGGAATTGGTGAAAGAGGTGAAAGACGTGGGGTTTGTAGTATCTCGAGGATTGTCAGTAACGAACACTTTTTTTCAAGAAAAGGGTGAACATAAAGTGGACATGGAAGAGTCCAAATGGATTAACAACTAATGAAATCGATTTCATCCTCACTAACAGAAGATATATCGTAAATTATGTTACCGTCCTGAATAAGGTAAATTTTGGAAGTGATCATAGAATGGTAAGATGCACACTTGATATTTCTCAGAAGAAAAGAAAGGAAAAAAAACTGACTCGAGTAAAGAATACGGTCTTTGAGATAACAGAAGATGAGAAAAAGCAGTATGTACTGGAACTTAAGAACAAGTTTGAGCTTCTGCAGACTGCCCAGGACCAAGATATCGACAAGGAATATTACAAATTTCTGAAAGTGATAAAGCCCAAGAAACCTATAGAGAAAAAGGAATCCAAATAAAAAAAAATTAGTCAAGAAACACTTGTTATGATGAACCGAAGGCAATAAATGAAGAGCAAGATAAACACTGACAAAGAGAAAATTGAGTTATGCAAAGCCATTAGAAAGAGACTCAGAAGATTTAACATAAGAACATAACAGGACATGAGAAAATTTAACACAAGAAAAGTAGAACAAGCATTAAGGGAAAACAAAGGACTTAAATCAGCAGCCATGAGCAGTAATACAGAAAGATAAATGATATTTAAACTGAAGAATAGCGATGGTGTACTGTACTTATAAATAGCAGAGAAAGCATAATTCAAATAGCAGAAGACTACTATAGAGAATTATACAAGGAGCGAAGGAATGATGCCAGCAGTGGCGAAGATGGATCGAAAATGAGTAACACATACAACATACTCGATATTCTTCATGATGAGGTAGAACATGCGTTGAAGAAAGTGAAGAATCAGAAAGCCCCGGGGGAAGACGAAGTTACTGTAGAGTTTTTAAAATTGAGAGAAAGAGACATGGCACAAAAACCTGCAAGACCCTTCACAAAACACATTAGAAAAGGTGTGACTCAGCCTAAGGAGTGGAACAATGCAATCATAGTTTTGCTGCATAAGAAAGAAGATAAATTGGAAATTATAGACCAATTAGCTTGTTATCCCACATCTATAATCTATATAAGCTTGTTATCCCACATCTATCAAGTATTCTTTCTAATCTGGAAAGTTGCTGGAGAGGCCTTCATCCTGCAGTGGATTGAAAATGGGTGATGATGATGATGAATACCTGATCCTATTTTAATTGAATGTTGGCGTGTTATTTAAATGTTTACTGAATCAATCTAAGGGAAGAAGATGTTAAATATATATGTATAATTATATATATATATATATTTTTTTTCTTACTAGTAAGTAATGACTAACAGATTAGAAAGAATACTTGATGAGAATCAACCGAGAGAGCAAGCTGGCTTTAAGACAGGATTCTCAACTATGGATCACATTCACGTAATGTCATAGCTAATGGAGAAAGCAAATTAATATAAAACACCATTATGCCTGGCATTTGTGGATTATGAAAAGGAATTTGACTCCATACAGCATAAATCAATGTTTCGGGCACTGAAAGACAAGTCATAGATACCCATATATTATGATTTTGAAGAAAATATATGAGAACGCTACCTCCTTTATTAGACTAAACAAAGACAGTAGCAAATTTAAAATTGAGAAAGGAGTTCGACAAGGAGACACAATATCTCCAAATTTGTTTATTGCTGCCCTTGAGGAAGCTTTCAGAAGATTTGACTGGTCGCAGAAAGGGGTCAATGTGAATGGACAGTAACTGAACCATTTACGATTTGCAGTGACATTGTGGTCATAAGCCACGATCCCAAAGAATTAGAGGAAAATCTTAATCAGTTATGTAGAGTTAGTAAGGATTTTGGACTAAAGATGAACATGGCTAAAGCAAAAGTAACGATGAACAAGTATGCCACAGAAAGGAAAATAATGATTGAAGGAGCAGTAATTGAAAAGGTGGAGTCATGTACTTATCTGGGACAAGTTATTAGCTGTAATAATGATAAATGGCTGGAAGTCAAGAGAAGAATAAATTTTGGATGGATAGCATTCAGGAAAGATAGTAACATACTGAGGAGCAATATCCCAGTTTTACTGAAACGTAAAATAATGAATCAATGTATACTCCCCACCATGACTTATGGAAGTGAAACTTGGGCACTCACCAAAAGAATGGAAGAGAAGCTGAGAACTACATAGCGAAGAATGGAACGAATTATATTGGGAATTAGACTCTTAGATAAGAAGAGAAACACATGGATTAGGCAGAAATCTCAAGTAAAGGACATTCTTATCAAAACTAACGAACTAAGAAAATAACAGAATGGTACCCAAGAGGAGCTAGAAGAAAACCTGGAAGACAACAGCGGAGATGGATAGATGAAATTCACGAGTTTGTGGGTAGTAAATGGGTGGCCATTACACAAAACAGAAGGAACTGGAAAGTTGCTGGAGAGGCCTTCATCCTGCAGTGGATTGAAAATGGGTGATGATGATGATGAATACCTGATCCTATTTTAATTGAATGTTGGCGTGTTATTTAAATGTTTACTGAATCAATCTAAGGGAAGAAGATGTTAAATATATATGTATAATTATATATATATATTTTTTTTTTCTTACTAGTAAGCCAAAGCTTATAATACTCTAATGGCATCATCATCAAATGGAGAAGCAAGCTCTCGTGAAGTTTCACGTCGAACTGGCGTCCCACATGGGAGTGTGTGGAGAGCACTAAGATTAGTCCTCCTTAGATATCCGTACAAAATTCAAGAACTTATTCGTCCCGATTTTGCAAAGCGGGAAGCATTTGCTTTATTATTCTTTCAGCGAATAGAAGAACGTGACAACTGGCTGTCAGATGTTTTGTGGACGGTTAAGCCCATTTCACTCTCAATGGCACTGTAAACACACACAATTGCAGAATTTGGCGACGGAAAACCCTCTAGCTTGGACGGAAACTTCATTACATCAGTCATAAGTAACGATGTGATGTGGATTACAGTGCCATAGAGAGTAAAAGGGCTTCATCCGTCCACAAAACATCTGACATCCAGTCACATATTTTGTGGACGGATGGCCATTTTTCATTCAGGAAATCAGTGGCTCTGGTTTTGAAACTGTCACCGATCAGTGTTATGCTGACCTGTTACGAAACTGCGTTATCCCTATCCTTGGGGAAATGCAAGCTTTGAATGTTGTGACATTCATGCAAGATGGAGCATCACCCCATATTGCTTCTCCTGTGAAACAATTGTTACTCTCAGCGTTTGGAGAGAATCGAGTGATAAGCCGTCACTTTCAGCATGAATGGCTACCAAGGTCTCCAGACGTGACGCCCTGCGACTTTTGGTTATGGGTCTACCTGAAGTCACGGGTTTACAGAGATCACCCAACATCATTGGCAATGCTAAAAGACTCTATACGACAGCAGGTATCAATGATATCTCCAGAAATGCTGTTTCATGCTGACCATAACGTAAGATTTTCAATATTCTTACAACTCGTCTTCAGGCAGTGCTCGACAACGAAGGCCGCCACATTGAACATTTACTATCAAGCGCCACCTGGACATAGTTGGAAATAATTTTGACATTCTTTCGGAAAAAACCCCACGTAATTCTATGCATTTCTGCGCTAATCTCGTTACCATATGTCAAAAATTCACTGAAATACCGATTCTTTAATTGTTTTCTGAGTTTTGGATCACCCTGTATAATACATAAATTTTTCCTCTACATAATTTTTTTTCTCTAGGCATGGAGCCAAGCTGAGTGTCGAACTTGACAGCGTATTTTATGGTAGGAAATTGTCCCTCCTCAGAAGATAGAAGATGGGCAGGGTGGTACAGAAGACCTCATACAAGTGTAGTTGTTGTTGCAGCCCGAGTTTACAGTTTCAGGTAACGCACTGATTTCTGATGAGGAAGTAAGTGCAGCAGTGGTCGATGAAGCCATAGTTGTTGTAGATACAGTTGGAGCTATAGATGTTGTTGAAGTGTCCACGGGAACAGAAGTTGCACTATTTAAGTCAGAAGTTAGAGATAGTCTTCTAGCAAAGACATCATAGACAAACAGTTGGAGCGCATGAAAAGCGTTAACGTTTTGAACAAGAGAGACTCTTGACCTGGAGAGAAATTTTCAACTGACTTAGATAAATCATCTCTTATGTTGTTGTATAGTTGACACTCATAGAGGACGTGTTTCCAATTTTCAATTCTACCACAAGCACAGAGATCAGTTAGGGATAACCTAAATTTGTATAACTTCTCATTTAGCGATCCATGTCCTGTTAATAAATAAGAAGTGTGCAGATCCACAGAGAACCAGGTTTTAATTTTCTTGCTGGAAGTCAAGCAAAAAAATTAAAATCATATATTTAAAAGTTCGTTCTAACACCTAGTTCTTTCACGCTTTTCGCATGTTTGAGGATCAATGGAATCTGTTGGAAAAATTCAGTTGGAATCTGTCTCTTAATGCAAAAGCAGAGACCTCTGTATATTAGGTATAGATCCAAGGGCAACGTGCCACCGATAACTTGTAATGCCGGTGTAGATACAGTTCTGCATACTAAGGAGCATAAGTTTTCTGTAAACTAGCTAGTTTTGCTTGAAATTTAACTATTTTTGCCCTGCGGAACCATGCGCCAATGGCATAAGTTGCCATAGAGAGGAAGACGGCTTGTAGCAAACCTGCATGGTTCGACGCGAGAGATCCCAGTCAGTTCTGGAGACCTTCACGATGGCACCAGTCTGCGAGGGTAGCACAGTGGTATCGTCACCGTCCTCCCCACACCGGGTGGAAAAGGCCCTGGTTCGAATCCCGTCGATGACGCGAGGAATTTTTATGGGCTTTTTTCACTCCATGGCTGAGTTAGTCTCAGGTGTAGATAGCAAGGTTTTTTCCTCGGAACCCGGGTTTTTCGTCCAGCAAAACAGGCAAATCGAACAGAGAACACACGAAATTTACAGACACAATACACATGGCTATATTAAATTGAATTAAATTATTATATTAGGGTTACCCGTAATTTAATACATTAACCCGTATTTGTCCTCCTCACATAACTTACCGGGTGACCCTAATATAATAGTTTGGTCTTTGGTCCTCCTATACCAGATGGAAACAGCCCGGGTTTGAATCCCGCCAATGATGAAAGGAAATTTTTGGGGCTTTTATTGCCACCTGGCTAAGTTAGTTTGTCTAAGATAAGGGTTGAATAGTTTTCTCCATCACGGAAACTTAAGTCCAGCAAAACCCTCCAAAGAACGCATGCAATTACAGAGAATATACAGTATATTGATGCCTCATAGCCTTAATTTAGTTACTTTGGCATTTAAAACACAGTTAAGACCTAACTGAAAATATTAAAATGAAATTAATGATTTGAATTAACTTTTATTTGTTTTGATTTGAATAAATGATTTGAAAACTATTAATGGATTTTAATAAAATTCGAGCTAGTGAAGGAAAAAAATTCTGATTTAATTTTTTTAATTTTTGGTTTCATTTTAATATTTTTAGAATGATTGCATAATTCCAAAAGTAATCAAATATATTCATTGTTTTGAGTCAAAGAAATAATTATTTACCTTGGGTGTAAACAGATGAAGAAGACCATCTTTGGCACCTGTTAACGTGATTCCACGAAAGAAGAAAATAATAAGAACTAGATAAGGGAAGGTCGCAGTTACGTAGACCACCTACAATGACAAGTCAGAAATTATAAGTTACTGTTATTTTTGACCATCTGTAATGAAAATCAGAAATACAGTAATGTTATTTAACATAGAATTTGAATATATTAGTAATTTAAATTATCAATTATTCTTACTGTTGGTCGAAGAACTGTCTTCCTATATTACAGGTTTTCAGGATAGCGGCTTTCTGGAGTTCCACGTAAGTGTTCTCTGGGAGTCCTGTTACTGCTGGGTTCTTATGGAAGCTCTTTAGCACCATGCCTGTGGTTGACCGGGTGATCGGGATGGTCATTACTTGTTCCGTATGTCACATTTCTTTGACTTCCTGTCTTAGCTCTATGTACTTCTTGTTCATTTCCTCTCAAGTTTTTTGGAGGTTGCTGGTGTTGGGCACCGCTGTGTTAATTAGATAGGTAGCACTTTCCTTCCTCTCGATGTAGGTTATATCTATTCTGTTGCACGAGGTCGTCTTGTCTGTTATTAATGTGCGGTACCAGTATAGTTTGTGATTAGGGGTGTCTGGTACGGCCTGCGGTTCATACTTGTAACAGTAAATCTTCTTTGATCAGCTGGTATTTTTGTACTAGCTTCTGATGATCTCGTCGTGGCTATTTGTGTACTCCGTCTGGGTAATCGCCCAGCAACCCGTGATTAAATGCTAGATTGTTTCTGGGGTCAGGTGGCATTATCGACAAGTGTCATTTATCACTCTGGGGTGCTTGGCGATGTATTTCCTGTGTTGATTACCTGTTCTTGGAAAGTGAGCATGGATTCTTCTGTCTCGGAGAAGAGCATCACCCCTTAAAATTGTAATTTTTGTCCGAATAACGTAAGTATATGGCAGTATTTCTTACAGACTGCATCAGATAAGATTGACACGCGTAGGTGATGACGTAATATTGCATCAGCTGTTACCTTCAGTTATATTAACACGCTCTGCAAGAGTTGCAGTCATTCCTTGCTTGTGTCAGGATGGCGAGTTACGTGCAGTTGACGCCACGAAGAAAGAGTGCTATTGTTGCTTTGCGCGAGGAAGGATGTTCTTCCCGTCATACTGCTTATAGAGCGTCTGTAATCAGTCGACAGTGAGTAGATTTCTTTCCAAACTCAAGAATACTGGTTCTAGTGATAGGAAAAAAAGGAACCGTACGCAAACGAGTCTCTACGCCAAAACAGGACCGCGTTTTGAAGCGTTTATGCCTTAAAAACCGTAAAGCTTCTTCGTCTGAGCTGAAAAGAGAACGGGAAGAACATACAGGAGTGGTAGAAGTGCAGTAACAGTCAGAAGACGCCTTTTCACAAATGGACTTGTAGCCCGTCGTCCTAAGAAGAAGCCTCTCCTCACACAAAAAAAGAAAAAGGCCCGATTAATTTGGTGTAAGGAGCATGTCAAATGTGTGGAGGAGTTTTTGTAAAGGGCGGCACCTAGAACGTCTGTTCAACTCCGACTCGTATCTCTATAAAGAACAGTATCACTACAAATTGGCCAGATATGTGTGTGGCTTATGTTTGCGTGTATTATGTGTATGTTATATTGTGTCTGGCCGCTTGGCTACCCAGAAGCATCAGTCACCAGGAAAGATGATTCTGGGTAATCGTCCACATTACGGGAAGGCGGGCCGGTCCCAGTAAAACACGTACTGTCTCAAAAGAGACTCTGGCTCACCTGATGTTGTCAAAAGGTGGGCCAGGTTCCTCTGGGGGACCATTCCAGAGGAAGAGAAAGAAAAGAAATAGAGGGAAAAAAAATCCCGTGGTGTAATGAAAAAAAAAAAAAAAGAGAGAGAGAGAGAGAGAGAAGCTACACTAGTGGAGAGCGGGGGAGGAAGAAAAAAGGTACGAGAGTGCAGAGCGCGAAGAAAAAATGAGAACATTTTTAAAAAAATAAATAAAATAATAAATAAATAAAACAAAAAAATATATATAATTAAAAAATTAACAAAATAAAAACAAATATAGATAATTAAAAAATTTTAGATTAGTAAAATAAAATTTTTAAACTGCTGTCTGAGGATCCCCCATTCGTAGCCTGAGTTATTCTGTAGGAGGTTTTCCCGCGCGTGAATACTTGCGTCGAGAAGGTCTGGAAGGCAGCCAGGTTCTCTGGTGTCTGTAGCAGAATGTCCAGTTGGATTTCAGTGATGGGGATGGTATTTGCTAGGTCTTGCCTCAGGTCCTCGTAGAGAGCGAACTCGAGGAGAAGGTGGAACCAATTCTCCTTGGTCCCGCAGTAGCAAACGTCTATGGGTATTATTCCGAGTTGAAAAAGCTTCCCGTTCAATGAGACATGCCTAGTGACTAGGAATGATGTCTCAAGGGTTAGACAGAATCACTTCTGCGCTGACTTAGAGGAGGAGAAAGTCACATCCGGCAGGAAAATCCTTGTAACTCCTCCCGTGGTGGAAGTGTCTCATCTTGTCTGCCAGATGTTTATCATATCATTATAACAGCGTGTTCTCTCTGCCTTAGGGTCAGTGTCCAGGTTTAGCTCAATGACCAAGATCTTGGTCGGAATTTTCTTGTTGATTCTGAAGGTCAGGTCACGGAAGGTTACATACAGGTACAGTGGAAGGGTCCCAGCTAAGACCTGGATAGTAGCAGTGGATACTGTCCTGAATTCCCTATGGGTAGCCAGAAGCATTGTCCGTTGTATAGAGCCTAATTTTCCTATCATTTTTACCAATCTAGCTCGGTGGAACCATGCATCTGCAGCATACGATACCATGCTGCAGGAAAACGGCTTTACAGCTTCAGCTGTACTATAAAGTACACCTGAAGCGACCGCTTGGACAGCGCCCCATTCGTTCCTGGTGATTCTGATGATTGAGCATGAAAAGTTTTTCACCTTGGTGTGTGATGGATGAGTTGGGGGTGAAAGATTAATTTATGATCAAGAACCACCCCTAGCACAGTGGTCTGTTTGACAATGGGGAGTTGTGCCCCAGAGACTTTAACTTGCGAAGGCCTCCTGAGGTCCAGCTTATTTTTAAAGAGCATCATTTTGGTCTTGCTTGGATTTATCCATAGTTTATTTAGGGCGGCCCAGGAAGAGAGATCGTCAAAGGCCCGATTAGCGTTGTCTTCTATGGCTTTGCGAGAGCGGCCGGTCACTACGATCGCGAGGTCGTCCGCAAAAGCAACAATCTTGGTATTGGCAAAGGAGTGGGAAAGCAAGTCCTGCAGGATCATGTGCCACACTGGAGGTCCCAGGACTGAGCCCTGAGGGCACCCCTGGCGAATGGCCTGGAGACATGATGATATTTTGACTTTAGAATTGCTGTTCTATCTGAAAAGTAGCTTTGGAAAAGTTTATAGAGATGGCTGGAACAGGAGGCAGACCAGAGGCGTGCCAGAGCACTGCCCCACCAGACAGTGTCAAACTCGCCCTCGAAGTCAATGAAGATAGCAAGTTCAAAATTTGCTTCAGAGTTTTCTATGTGCAGAACTAGATCGAAGAGAGCCTCTCACAGAATCGTCCTGAAGTGAATCCATACTGGCAAGGGGAAGGGCAGATTCCGTGCTTCAAAGAGATCTGTGGTACTAAGTGCCATTAGCCGCTCAAGTATTTTGCCAAAGTTTACAAGTATCGCAATTGGACGTGAGAGCGCGGGTCAATAGGGTTTTTGTTCAGCTTCTTAATGAGTCTTAGTAGCGAGATCTTCCAGTCCACAGGAAAATATCCCTCCTGAAGACATTTGTTGTATAGTTAGAGTATATACTCCGGCCGAAGCTTGTGGAGACGGAGGATGAAACTGTATTCGATGAGATCTAATCCTGGACATTTTTGGATGTTAATATTTTAGAGAACTGTTGATAATTCTTCCAAGGTGAAAGGTTCTGTGGTTTCATCTGATTCATAATTTTTGTTTGCTGTACGAATAGTAGTATGTTCAGACAAATCCTGAGCAGTGTTGTCTGGTGGAAATAGCTTATCAAGGATGTGATTGGCTGAGTCCTGCCAATTGGAAGTCTTCCGGGAGTCTATAATCACTGTGCTGAAGATGTCCGAGGTGTAGGTTTTGTCCTGCATGATCTTGTAGACTAGGCCCCCACGGATTCGTCTTACCAGATTCTCTGACAAAGTCAGACCATGTTGCCTTCTTCCTCGCTGCAATAGCCTTTGAGCATGTCAAATGGATCCCCGAATAGTGGAAGTTAGTTATTTTCTAAGATGAGAAGAAATTCAATCTGCATGGCCCTGATGGGAGACAAACGATTCGCCGTAGACATGGTGAAGAATACCATCCAGATTGGGTTGCATTTTGTATAGCGGAGTAGGTCACCTGCAATTTATGAAAGGTTCCGTAAATGCCACTGGATACCTGGTTGTATTGGAAGGCAAATTGCTGCCAACCATTAGAGACTATTTCAACCTGCCAAGTAACTGCATCTTTCAGGAAAATTCTGCTCCTTGTCATCGGGTGTAAATTGTGTAGTTACTTTAGCTACATTTCTGCATTAGAGGTCCAACAGTCACGTGTTTACATTTGTTACAGGTGAAAAAAATGGTTGGAAGAACGGTCCATTACAACTTTTAGCTGGCCAGGAAACAGCCTGGACCTGAATTCTATAGAGAACTGTTGGCATCGTGTGGAATCTGCAGTTGCCAGAAAGAAACCAATTTCAGGAAGCCATAATTCGTGCTTGGAACCACGAACTATCAGTTGATTATCTTCAGAAATAGATCTTGTCGATGTCTCGATGGTGTGCTGCTGTCATCAGGACCAGAGGCGGTTCAACTAAATATTAGTTTGCACCTAGTAAACTTCATTTTGTTTTCCATTTAAAATGATAAACTGAAGCAAATTAAGGGCTTCTGATAACATTTCAGTCATAATTGTCGTGTTTACCATAACTGTTGTATAAAGGTTGCAAATGCTCATTTTGGAATATTTTGAGAGCACCTGTCAAATATTACTTAGCTTTGCCTTAACTATTAATAAATATCTTTTGTTTATATTTCTATTTGTGATGCTAGTCATTAATGTAACATACCATTGCGAAAAAGGGTCAGAAATGTGAAATTACTAGGTGATGCACTTTCTTTAAACACTAGTGTAGTTTAGTCAGAATCCACAATATAGAAAAAGAATACTCCGTAGTGGGTTGCCAAGGCCACCACTATTATAACCTCAGTCCCAATCAATGTATTCGCTTACTCAATTCAAAGTATATAATTACATTTGTTACAGGTGAAAAATTAAAAGATTCGATGTACTGTACAGTATATTCTTATGTTATGAATTTTGTGACTAATGTTCTGTACACTCAGTTAATGTTTAGTATACCCAATTCATTTCTCTATTTCTTTAATAAAAAATAAATAAATTTTCTGTTTATAGTCCGGCACGACACCCAAGTCAGTAGAGTTTACAATAAATCGTCAATACAAATATTTATCGTATTTAGTAGTCACGGGCTTGAACCCCGGTCCACTCAAGAAACGCATGCTATGCACTCTCGCTCCTGACCACTGGGCTACGTCAGGCCTCTGCTGTACTTTCTTTAACTTATTCATTATTATTATACTTTTTTCTTTTTTGGGTTTATTCAAGCAACTTTGTGTTTACATTACACTGCTAACCCCTGGCCACTGTGCCGTGACGGGTCAATTGCAACTGCACTACGACGTACATCACTATCTTAAATAAATCTTTATTTGTCCTACCAAATTTAAAATCTCTGTGTTGCAATAAAGATTTCTTTCTCTTTGCTTCGGTATGGTATTGGTCTTTGTGGGATTCATTCCGTCGAATTCTGCTAAGGCCTTTTTCCAATCGTCGTCTATTCTGGATGTCGCAACCTCTTCTGTTCCTATTTCGACTTTTTCCAGTTGTACTTCTTGCTCTTCCTCTTCTAGTTCCGATTCGGTGTTTTCCGTATAATTTGTTCTTTTTTTGTAGATGGTCACTCACATGCTACTTCATTTTTTCTAAGATTGGAAGAGTTATCAGGTTCTTTGTGACGATGGTCCGTCTCTGGTCGACTGTTCGCTGACCTGAACTGTTCGGAATCGTTCCGACCACTCGTTGCCGTTTGGTGCTGTGCATCGTCATATCAGTTTCCGACTTGGTTACTGTATAGAGTATGCTCGCATGGTGAACGTATTAATTTAATTATTATTGTTAAATGATGCAAGGAAGCAGATTTCTGGGGGTGGGGAAATCCTATTAGGCCACCCGAATAACTAATTCATCTGCCTTGCTGTTCTTATGTCTGTTAATTGCGTGTGTTCTATGGTCGATTGTCTGTTTTGCTGGACGAAAACCCCAGTTTCTGGGGAGAAAACCTTGCTATCTATGCCTGAGACCGACTAACTCAGCCACGGAGTGAAAAAAGTCCATTAAAGTTCCGCGCGTCATCGACGGGATTCGAACCCGGGCTTTTTCCACCCGGTGTGGGGAGGACGGTGACGATACCACTGTGCTATCCGTGCAGACTGTAAAATTAAAAAAAAAAAAAAAAAGAAAAAAGAAAACAATTTCAGTCACTCATACTTTCATCCTCGCCAAACAGGGCTATCCAGTTTCGTTTAGAATTTTACCAAACTCTTCGCCTCAACATCACGGCAGACAATTTATTCACAACTTGCAACAAGCTTGTCAAAGGTAAACTTCATAAAGTCTATAGTTCTGGTACTCTTCACAATTTTATTTTTGTGACCTCTAATTCGTGCTTCATCTACCAGTGAAAATATACTTCCCTCGTTCATTTTGCAGTTTTCTTTCAGGTCTTATATAACTCAATTAGTTCCTCCCTCAGATGTGTAGCTGCCAACCCTGTGGTGCCCGCACATTTTTAGTCGTTCTTCATATGGACATCAGTTACTATCAAAATCTGGTTTTCCCCCTTTGAACCCTTTCTAGAGGTTCTATTATCTTTTCAAGTGTAGTCACCTGACCACCACAATATTCTAAATGTAGTCTAATCATTGTCGTCTTATACAAGGGGCAATGATATCCTTTTCCCTCCTTGCGAAGGCATAGGAGGGAAAAAGATATTACTAAAAATCTGGATAATTCCAGAAAACGGATCTGATTATCTTACTCATCCACAATATTTATTGCACGAATTTCACCCTTTACTAGGAAACCTTCACAATATTAAAATAACGATTACCTCAATCACCATTGCAAAAGAATTCAAATAAATATAGTACAATATTTATTTATCATTAATCACGTGATGCATGGTATTGAAGTTAAGAGGACGCTGTGGCAGTGGAATAAAATGGTGAGCAGACGATAAGTAATTTGTGTATCAGTTGCGAATGTTTGTGGGTGGTAAAAATAACAAAGTTATTATTCTGTATTGGATATCGGCTGTTGGAAAAGGGCGCGATTAGAACACTGAAGCTCAACTTAGGCAAGTAAGTGGGAATGATTTGTGACTTTTTCTTGTTATTTTATAGGACAAACGTTACTTATTACTATCGAATAGCATGCCAACTTAAATCATTGTCTCTGTATACTTCCAGGAGAAAGAGAACGTGCGGGCGAGAGAGCGCACGTACGGAACATGCTGTTTATAATTCTAAACAGTATTTGTGAAATTATAGTAGCCAGTATGGAAATTTATCTGCATCATTATGACTATATCCTGTGTGTTGCTTCATTATGCTTATATTACAGTTTACAGTAATTTAAGTATTAATTACTGTAAGGTAATTAATATTTTTGAAATGAATTGAGTATTATATGTATAAAATGAATTCAGAAGTGAACTCGCGTGACGTTATTTATCAGGAAAAAAGTAATAAGGTGCCATTAACGTGTATTCAGAGTCAAAATAACTGCATTAGTAAAGGCTAACAGGTAGATCCGTAACTAAGTATTCGTGCACTTGGGGCAAAATAGAAATTTTGAGTTACTTCTAAATAATCATTATAAATTAACAATGAATAAAAAATAGGAAATAGTACAAGTTCCAAAGTTAGTCTCTCTTCACTGTCTCTCTCTCTCTCTCTCTCTCTCTATATATATATATATATATATATATATATATATATATATATATATTTTGTTTCGGTCGATAAACCAGTACAAGTAACAATGAGGCATGCATTTTCTGTGGAACTGTTCAGGCAGTATTTGGGTAATATGTCTACCAATATCTACGTCCAAGACCACAAACAGCTCTATTCATAATGCACTATGGCGGTTAGCATAGAGGTCTATTCACTACGATTTTTGGCGCTCACAGAACTATCTGCATCTCTTCGGCCTTTTAGGGGAAGGGCTTTATTTTTTCGTTTTCTTTTCTTTCTTTTTTATTTTTTGTAATAATCAATATTTGTGACTTCATTGGTGAAGCTCACTGTATGTTGTTAACCGGTATGCATTAAAAAAAAAAATCCAGTGAAGTATAGCGGTATTATTATTATTATTATTGTAATAATTATATTAATAATAGAATTAGACCTTGTGTATATATAGGGATACTACGATTTCATTAAGAAGCGCATCCAGAGAGGAGGGAGATTGAACCAAGGAGGTATGAACAGATATAAATATCATTATGCTAGCTATCCCGCTTAACTGTCAATGGGGGGGAACGTCTGACAACTAACACTCTACGTCTATGATATATATTTTTGGCCCCTACAATCGGATGAGTAAGACAGTTGTAGGGTGGAAGGTTCTTTCTGCTCAGACCAAACGATCCCACACGGAGCGGGTAGGCCACAGCGGAAAAACAGCTCTTGTCGCTACCCTCCAATTTACATAGTTTGAATGCAGCTGCTACATGCGGGTAAATGAAGTCGTACACGTGGTCAAATGTAAATTTCTGCTGTTATCGTTCCCGGAAATTTCTTCGGCGACTGTAACACGACGAACTGTTATAAACATTGCTACACGTTGAGTGATATTATAAACTACACTGAGTGGACAGAAACATGGGATACCTACCTACAAACGGGTAGACTCATCTTTGGCCCGGATACGGGCAGTCACACGGGAAGGCATTGAGTCCATTAGTTCACGAAAGAGTTCCCCAGGTATTTCCATCCATGCTTGTTGCACCGCTTTCCATAATATGTTAATAAAATAAACATCTAATTACAACGCAAAAGAAACTAAATACTTACTAGCCATTGTGGTTGATTTAGCAGACGCTTTTGATAGGCTGTGGTTGCCTAGTATTCTGAGGAAGCTTAGTCACGCTAGAGTTCCAGGAAATCTGTACGAGTGCATGAGTTCTTATCTGAACCACCTTAAAGCCTTGCTTTTCGTCCTTGGGCCATTTTTTTGGTCCATTGTCCTGGACGAGTTTCTTGGTGAGGACCTAGAGTGTGTTAAGTCCCTCGGTTTTGCGGACGACTTGGCCATGGTCGTCCTAGCTAACACCAGAAATCAACAGAAACTCGTGAAAACCATGTTCTTCGGATTCTACGTGACTGAGCCATCACACACACAGGCTTCAAATATCTGGAGAAAAAACCAAATCGATCCTTCTCAAGGGTAATCTTCAAATAACAAGACCACCTGGTATGAAAGTAGCTAACACTCCCATCAGGCTCTACTCAGAAGTTAAGTACTTGAGTATTATTATAGACAACAGACTAACTTTCCACCCTCACTTTGTTCACCTCTCTTCAAAAATAACGTAAATACACCGCAATGATAACTAGAACCTGTCATGCGGACTGGGGCCTCCAAGGAAAGGCACTAGCCCTTCTGTACAAAGTCATCTTATCGTTTGTTATGGAACCGGTTTGGTTCACTAGAGTTACACTACTCCGTAATAAACAAACTAAACTTCATCCAGAGAGCAATGTTATTCAGTTACCTGGGCTTGCTGCACTGTGAGTACACTAGCTTTCTAAGTCCTAGCCAGTTATCTACCCATCTACTTGGGGGTGATCAAGAGTGGGCTAAACCGTCGCTTAAAGGAATACAAATGGAAATCCTGGGGATTCAATTAGACACGAATAATTACCGAGAGAGAGCGTTATTGTTATTTTTTGGGTTTTAGGAGCATTAGCAACTAAGGCCATATTGCTCCGGGGATATGTGGTGGTCATTCCCTGACCTTTCCGCATCCTCCGTATTTGGTGGTCACGGGCTCGAACCCCGGTCTAATCAAGAAGCGTGTGCACGCACTGCTGCTCCTGCCCACCTGGCTACGGCGGCGCCAAGAGAGAGAGAGAGAGAGAGAGAGAGAGAGAGAGAGAGAGAGAGAGATGCTGAAAACCTGCAGCCCATTTGGCAAGACTCCTGGGATGTCACCACTAAGGGTGCAGTAACCAAAAAAATTTTACCTGCAGCGGCCTTCAATAGCCTCCCCCCGCCACCATCTGGTTCTTGCTAGGACTGCAAGTGGCCTTCCTTCTCATGGGTTATGACCAGTTCAATCATAAACTATCAGCACTTGACATTCAGCAAAACCCAAACTGTGACTGCGGCGAATTTGAAACGTGGGACTACATTATGTATATCTGTCCACTGTATGAGGAATTCCGACTCAGGATGATGACAAAAATTCAATATCTTCCACGCCATCATGAATATATTTCCAGGATGAACATCACTACGCAACTCTTTCGGAGTCCGCACACTCAGTCATTCAACTTAGGCGAACAAATTTCACAAAGCGATACTTAAGTCTGCTATATCTCACACCAGGTAAAACCCCTATCACCAACCTCTGGGTGCTTAAAGACTCTAGATCTCCTCTTACAAATACAATGGAATTTACTCCAGTTGGGATTGAAACCCCAGATTTCGTATGCTAGCAGTCTCATCTGCATACCCCACTTGGGGTAGGTTCTTGCTGGCACCTCTCTAGAGGGCAGAGTGACACTTCCTTCCCATTCCTGAGTAGGAACAACCTATCTTGCAAACCCTCACAAGGGTAGGAATTTTCTCCGATACTTTCGGGTGTGGGACAACTATGCACCTGCTCACCATAGGGTGGGTCAGGTGCTACTGACATCCTTAGGTGTAGAATGACTTGCACCTGTATACCGGAAAGTGGATCCCACACCCGAAGGTGCCGCTGACACCTTCGGGTGTGGGATGACAATGGCGCTCCTCTCAGTAGGGTTCTCTGTCCTGCAAACTTTTACTTTCCCTGGTGTGTGGACTTTTCTGAGGATGTAGGATGACATGCACCTGTATACCGTAATGTGCATCAGGTTTCGCTGATACCTTCGGGTGTGGGATGCCAAACTGCGCTCCTCTCAGAAGGGTTCGCTGTCCTACAAACTTTTACTTTTTCTGGTGTGTGGGCTTTTCTGAGCAGTGATGTCCAGCCCTTCGTTCCTTTCTTGCCTCCCTCATCTAGAGGGCCCTTCCTTTCCATCTTCCTCCCCGCTTTGATTCCCACCCTTTTCTCTATCAGCCTTGCTCTCACGCTTTTTTTTTTTTTTTTTTTTTTTTTGACTCAGTCTAGGAAGTTTAAGTGACCGTGGCGGAGACCTGCCAGAGAATGATGGACAGCCTGGCTCACCTCCCAGTAGTGGTTGGCGGGTAACTTAGGAGCCCTGCGGCCAAGTACTGCGATTATTTAGGATTAATGCCCCAATTTTTTCAACTCTATTCTGTTACATCCTGCGTGGGAGTCCTGCGATTTCTTCAACATGCACTGTACTTCTTCCATATTTGAATTATTTATACGAGTGTGCAACAACAGTGTAACCTCGGCAGGCTTCTCCACGAATAGCGATCATTTCTTCGTGGATCGTTTTGGGTGCTTTTTTATTTGCAGAAAGAGGAACCGAATCACTGATCTGTATTCCAGTTTATCCATTATGACACTTCAGTTCATTCAGCGCTGTAAAGAAAAAAAAACTGAATTGTCAGACCGAAATCAGTTTGTGTGGTTGCTCTAGAGATTTCAAGGTATCAAACAAAGAAAAATTCATATTTCTATGAAAACTACTTCTGGGTGAATACAAACCTTTCTTGAACCCCCTCGCTAATTCACGTCGGTTTTTTTTGTTTCCTTTTTCTGTTCCTGCTTACTGGATTGTTACTGTATCCAGTGTTTTCCCCAAGTTTCACCGAAGCCACTTGATGCTTTTATTTGTTACCCTACAGGAACAATTACTTAACAGAAGTGGAGAGCTGATAGATAAAGCGCATAGAGCATCGATCCTCATTTGTGACAAGATTAATGAAAGCCCAGGCCTGGAACTATTAGAGTTCTTTCTAAAGGCTTCAATTAGCATATAAGAGCTGCCATTTTTTATCTTTTAATCATTTTCTTAAGCACAATTTGTGAGAAAGCGGGATTCTTTCAGAACACAGATGAAAAATATATTTCTAGATTTACAATGTTTTGTTAAATATAATTATTTCATTGTGTGATTTTTTTTTTTTTTTTTTTTTTTTAACGGCGTTGTTCCTGTAGTCATATTTTATTATTGGGTGAATATAAGTGATTTTATTATTAGGAGTATAGAAATGAACTGTGAGTGGTTCGCTTTCAGTATTCAATTTGTTTTTCAAGCGAACCTTTTAAGTTCACAAAGGATATTGAATACTCATATTTTTTAGTTTATTTTACCAAGCCTTTTTTATACTAAACTCGAAGAACGAGCGACATCATCAAACAATAATCCCAAATAAAAAGGTCTGATTAAACAACTCCCGAAAGTTAGTGAAAAACAATAGCGGCCGCTGGTAATTTCAACTGGTAGTGCCAAAATTTAGAAATTCTTTATTTACTTACCTTTTTTTTTACCTTAGCGTTCTTCAGAATCATTTAATTTCAAATTTATCATTTGTATGTAGCAACTAAAAATACTTTTATTATCATATATTTATTAGTAGCACGCGAGACTACTGCGTCTCCTGCTCTGCTAGTCCATCCATCATCCTTCGTGCCGTTAGACAGTTTTAAAGCGTTGCTGTGCACATGCGTCGGTTATTTGTTATCGGCAATCAATGAAAGCCAGTTTTAGAGTGGCACATCGGTTCCTTCTGACTATATATTATGTAACATTTTATCATTTATAATATTAGTTTTATAAATACGGAGAAGACAATTCATTTAGAAAATCAGCAATAAATACAACCTAATAACACTTAAAATCCTCTAAATTGGTTCTTTGGATTTCGGAGTAGATATAAAATTATCCATGAGATGGGAACCTCTTTGGCTGAAAGAGGACCTCATCTTATGGATAATTTTACATCTTTACTATCCTGTTGATAGGTACACGGAGTGAATAACGAATCATTTGCATTCTTACTGAAAGCAAGAATGGCAAATGTAAAATTGAGGTATTCAAGTTTTTTGAGAAATTTGTGTATTTAATGAGTTCTTAGAGAAGATGGAAACGCAGTCTTTTCTCCTAACTACCGTGTGATTTTTCTTGGTAGTCAATCGTAGCAGATCAAATTGATTCCCTCACCAACTTGCACTTCTGTAGTACAGATGAAATCACTTGGATAAGTAGGGGATTCAAAGAATAAAGTTTTTTATCAAGATTTCTTAGGTTTTGAAGAAAGAATCGACGACTTTCGGCGTCTGTTGTCTTCACAGTGTCTGTCCGTCAGTCTCTTTTCCTCCACATTTGATGACTGGACTCAGACGAATTTTCATGAAATTTTATATTTCGATCTTTTAGAAATATTTGTCAGCCATTCCAAATTTCATTAAAATCGATCAAATAGAAAGTGCAATTATTTGTTATTATTTTCATATATATATATATATATATATATATATATATATATATATATATAGTTTATATATATTATATTAATTATACAGTTAAATTTGTGAAATCGCAGATCTTGAAAAATGTTTTGAATTTTACATGTGATTAAAGTATTACAAAACTGAATGAATATTAAGTTGAGGTATGTGGAGTGATGTTAAAACAATCAACTGTAACCTGCCTATAGTCCTTATCACAGAAAATACTTCACGCCTGGAATGGCAATGCAGATCTTCATACCATTTTTTCTGGACATAATCTGCTTTCGACCCAGTCCAAATCACACCCCCTTCTTGCCTTACTTGAAATATTCTACAGGATATCCGGAAATATACTCGAGATCCTCAATAATCGGCTATCTAGGAGATAGCTTCACTTCACAGGTAATGACATTCCAAACTGTAAAAGAGTTATTGTTATTTGGTTTTTAGGAGCATTAGCAACTAAGGCCATATTGCTCCGGGATATGCGGTGGTCATTCCCTGACCTTTCCGCATCCTCCGTATTTGGTGGTGACGGGCTCGAACCCCGGTCTAATCAAGAAGCGTGTGCTACGCACTGCTGCTCCTTCCCACCTGGCTACGGAGGCGCCTGTAAAAGAGTGGAGGTAGAGATCCCACAATGTGGTTCTCTCTCAGCCTTGCTATTTGCAGCAATATTCGTTGACTTATGGATTCCAGCGTTCCTATCGTATGCGGATGATATTGTAAGCTACTTGCCATGCGAACGCCGTGTTGGTGATTTTTCTTTAAGCAAAATCATAAATTTTGCTTAAAATTCATAAGCAAGACAAACCTCTGAAACTGGAAACAGCTACCAAAATACATTTTGTAAGAATGTCTAATTTTTTAGCCTGTCAGTTAATCCAGAGAAGTCAAGCTATCTCATCTTTATTCCAAGTCTGATGACTGCTGCTGATACGGCATCTTCTCTACGTCCAGAATTGGCAGGAAATGTTCTGACTCCCACAGAATGTCAAATTCCTAGGAGTAATTCTTGATGCGAACCTCACCTATAAATAACAAATACAAGCTCAGTATTCCAAATCCTTGGGAGCCTTCTGGGGAGTGAAAATATATCTGTGCAAAACTCACAATAAACAAATAATCAGGAAATACCTCGCAACTTACTTCAGTAGTGTGCTGGCCTGTGCCGTGGAAGTTTGGTCTGCCGCACCACTCATCAGCCCAGGAAACTATGGGACCTCTAATTCTGGATGCTGAAAGTGGGGCCAACTTGTGGTCTCAACAAATCTACATGCCATCTAAATCTGCACTCTGCTCCAACCTGCAATACACGTCCACAGTCCATGGAACTCAAGTGTTAAAAATAAAAGCATTCCTTTATCTATGCTCATCTAATCACGATCACATCAACATCTGGAGCACGGTTGTTTGGCGTTTTCTAAGAAGACATCTCCGCAGTACCCCTTCCTTGTGCTCAAGGCTCCAGAGAATACAGAATTTCATGAGACATTTCCCAAATGTGACTCTGGACACTTAACTCGCTCAACATCGACATCGATCTGTTGTCTACTGATAAGGCATAGCGCGATGTCATCTTGCCTATCTTTCTGTTTGTAAAGGACAATTATGTAAGTGCCGGTCCTGGTTAGCCGATGTCATTTTATGTTGTGCTCAACTTGCAGTCCTTTTTCGTTTTAATTACTATTACTTTTTCTTTTTTTTAATCTTTATTCATTATTTTATGTAATAGTGGCATGTGATGCAAGAAAGCAAGCGGATGAGCTTATGTAGCATCAACCAAAAAAAAAAAAAAAATTCACACAACCATTCCCTCTAAATGTTTGTACAGTTCTCCCTTGAATTTATTTATTTAACCTATCAAGTTCCACAACGACAGATGGAAGTTTGTTCCAGCAATTAACCACCCGCTGGCTAAAGGCAAATTTCCGCAGATCTATTGTACAACTGTCTTTCCTCAATTGAATTTATGTTCCCTTAGGTTCGTAATCTGATCAAGTGGAAGAATCCCATCAGAATTCAGCGTGCTCAACCCATTTAAGGCCTTATACACCTCAATCAGATCACCTCGCAGGTGCCTAGTCTCCAGCCGCTGCAATTTTAAGAACTTAAGCCTCTCATAGTAAGAGGATCCCTTCATTCTCCTCACCAATCTTGTTGCGCTTCTCTGTACACGCTCAAGCAAATCTACATCCTTCCTAAAATGAGGCCTCCAGACCTCAAGGCGAGGCCTGACCATTGCTTTATACAAAGGGATAATCACCGCCTTTTCCCTGCTAGCAAAATTCCTGTATATCGTTGACAAAACCCCATGACCTGCTCTTGCAGTCTGTCTGCATTGCTCAGAAAACTTCATATCTGACTGCACAATTACTCCCAGGTCTTTCATTTTCTACAACTCTAAATATAGCACCACACGGTTGGTATGTTTCTCTGGGGTTACTTCTATCCATATGCAGTACTTTGCATTTGTCAATGTTAAACTTCATTTGCCACTTCTCAGCCGATCTGCCCGAATTTTCTAGATCCTGTTGCAGTAGCACACTGCCATTACTGTCATTAACAACCCTGCCAACCTTTGTATCATTTGCAGACTTCGACACTAAGCCTGATATACCTTCATCAATATCATTGATAAATATACAAAACAACAGTGGGCCCAACACCGAACCCTGTGGGACATCACTAATAACATTAGTCCACGAAGAGCAGCGCCCATTGATTACCACCCTCTGTCTTCACCCACTCAATCACCCTTTTATCCATTGTAGCAACTTACCCTTAATACCATTCTGCTCCAATTTGTACAGTGCGCAACAGTGTCAAAAGCTTTCCTGAAATCAAAGTATATGATATCAAATTTATTTTTTCATCCAGTTCCTTTGTAACCACATCATAATATCCAATCAAATTTGTCAGACAAGACTTTCCCTTAACAAACCCATTCTGTGTCTGAATTATTGCTGAAGTCTTGTCTACATAATCCTGCAATGAATCTTTAACCAGTGACTCCATTATTTTACCCGGAACAGAAGTTAAACTAACTGGTCTGTAATTGCTCGTGTCACCCTTCGATTCTCCTCTGTGAATTGGGAATACATTTGCACATCTCCAGTCCGTGCGGACCTCCCCTGATTCCAAGTATGCTCTCATAATTATGGCTAAGGGTTTGCTTAGTTCCTTTGCTGCCTCATTTAATATAACTGGATAGATTCCATCCACCCCAGGTTCCTTTCTTACGTTTAACTTCAACAATTTCTCCTCCACTTTGCTTTCAGTTATTAGAAAATCATTAAGTATCCCCCTACAATTTGATAACCTTCTGCCATTTTAAAACCTTAATAAATCCTCATGTGTGAATGTAGATGAAAAATACTCATTCAGTTTATTTGCTATCTGAGCAGGATCATCAACAGTCGAACCACCGATATCAAGTTGACCAATCAGATTCATCCCCTTCCTTTTAGAGTTCATATAAGTAAAGAAATCCTTGCTGTTTTTCTTAGCATCCTTTGCCAAAGATTTCTCGTAATCTGCCTTCGGTTGCCCTAATGTCCTTTGTGACTTGATTACAGACTAGCTTATATCTGCCATAGGTTTCTGTGTCGCCTAATAATTTATATGCATCCCACTCATTTTTCTTCTCTGCCACGAGTCTCATTAGTTCATTTGACAACCATTTAGGCCTAAATCTTGAACAATATTTCTTAATAGTTACGTAACTTCTCAATGTCGCTTAACTCTGTATGTTTGTTTGTTCACTTGTATAGACAATGTATTGTAAGATGCCTCTGGCTTTCTGTGTAAAGAATCACTAATGCCAATAACGATTTATGTCAATAAAGAATCTTATTATTATTGATTAATTAGTAATTAACTGGTAACAAGATAATTAGCCATTCACTCTTCACTTCTATTAATTCCATAAAAAAAATCAGTTAATTTAAGAAATAAAAATTGAATATGCCTTAAATGTAACGTATTGCATACATTAACTAACTTGTTTACATACAAGTAAGTTTCACCATTTCAACAAACTCCCACCATTCGGGGGGGGGGGATACCTTTTGTTGACTGAGGGAAATGTTCCTGATTGCTTATTATTATTTGTTTATTTCTCTTTCGAAAGCCCCATTTAACAGCCTCTGACTAGAGGGTATGTTATATTATTTCAAAAAATGTACAAACTATTTATAAAATGATAAAACATATAGCATACGATTAAATTAAGCCAAAAATATAAACGTTAAGTAAACACTATTGTACATTAATGTATTCAGTGTATATTCATTTTTATGCCTTCAGAGGGAGAAGAAATAAATAAATCTTTATTTGGAAGAGAGAAAATCCAGCTCAGGATCCTGGGTGTGCCAAGTGTTTTTCAAAGTAAATGGATGCTACAAATAAAAAATGTTTTTCAAAGTAAATGGATGCTACAAATAAAAAATGTTACACGTTGAAAAATAGTATATAAGCAAAACAAAGATAGTTGATTTATATTATGAGAGGTGTTCATTGTGGAAGCATTGAGTTTACTATATACTGTACATCATGAGTTACCTTGTAGTGTGCTTGTTCGATCGCCTTTTCCCCACCCACACCTTCTTCTTTGGTCAAGTCTCTATCAGACTGTATGAGAGTCCGCTCGATTTAATGTGACATTTTTCTGGTTCTTCTTTTTAATAATATGCTTATGAGTTGCCTTTGTTCTTACTTGTACAAGGCTCAGAGCTTGCATCGCTTTCAGACTGTTTAAGTCTCCATCCCATCCGTTAAAATTTGAAGTTGGAGGTTATTATTCTCCGTTAATATTCATCTTTGTATCACGCAGATGGTTACGTTTTAATTAAGTTCCAGCTTCTTGCTACAGTTCGCCTCTCATCAGTTTGTTTTGAATTTTTCTTTTGTCTTCTTGGTTATGGAGTTCATTTTGTTCACTAAACAGTGTGGGTTCCCCAGATCTTGTTTTTTCTATTTTTTAAAATCTTTTTGATTTTTTTACAAGGCATGCATGCTAGGCAAAATAATGTGGAGACATTAGGGCCAACAAAAGTATTTTGTTAGAGATATTTTCACGTAGGCGAAATGTTTGTGGATTAGCTTGTCCATAGCGAAGATGCCTTTTAATCATGTTAACCTGGAAATAAATTACATCAAATTAGTAGATGTAATCGTCTAGTTTGAGTCTATCAGGTAGCTGGAAGCACTCTTCGCTACGCTTTTAAAAAAGGTTGTCAGACATTCTAAACTCCTCAAAAGCGCCTGTCATTATGGAAAAAGTTAATGCACAAAAAATGTCCCTTACGTGGAAACATACGTGTTCTAGCGGGATAACCACATCTCTCTGTAATAGAGCACTGAGCACCGATGATGTGCAGGCTGATTACGAGGGAGTTAAGAAGTCCAATATATGTGACCTTGGTTTTACATATTTTCATTATCATCTTAAACTGGACCAGATTAATTTTCATGTAAAAATTTAAGCAACCAAATAGATAGACAAAGAGTAAACACCCCAAGCTAACCATATTTGTTTATTCTTCAGCTGAAATGTAATTGCTAATATAAATTATACACGTTTTGATTTAAGTCACAGTAAATTTTATTTTATAATTTCATTAAAATTTTTACCTACGAGAACAACCGCTGATCAATAATATTTCCTAATATTAAAATTTCCTAATTAAAATTCAGTTCCCACATATACTAATTACAATACAAAAAGGTATTTTTTGTATTGTAATTGAATCGATGTCTTGAAGAATTTTTATGGGTCTATTTCACAACGTGTGGCCGAGTTACACAATCTCAGTCGAAGGCAACATGGTTTTTCTATGGTAAGTCGGGTTTTTCGTCCAGTCCGGCAAACAGCAAATAGACAACAGAACACGCCCAATTTACAGACATATTATGTACAACGCAATATGGCCTAAGTTGCTGATGAGCCTAAAACCCTACAACATCATCTTCGAGAGATGCTTTATAAATATCTATAAAAGATATTTACTAGAATTCTTCTAGAATAAAGGTGTCTCGGGACATTTTTCTATCTTAATAGGCTTAAAGGGTGGAAATTCACAATTCCTGGTTTAATTAAAACTGCTTTATCTTTAGACAACATTTAAAAAACTAACTTGACTGGATTTGTTACTTAAGTTAGGGCAACGGCTTTATGCTTTTGTCTATATCATGATGACGAAAAATAAGACCACGACGCGAAAACACTGGAATCTGCGTTTCCAAGTTGTTCCTTTTATAACGAACATCAAAACTAATTTGCTTTTCAGAGTGAATAAATCACTTACATTCTGGTGGTCAAATTTTATTATTAAAAAAAAAAAAAAAATTCTCGCGTTCACAGATTACAATGCAAAAAAAGTCATTTTTCTAGTTTTTTTTAAAAGTGGGTAAACTGCTTAACCACCTTGAACACATATCGGATAGTTTTTTTTTTTTTTTTTTTTTTTTAAGTACGAACAAGAACATGTAATACAATGTAGAAAATTGGAATGTTCACCTTTCCTGAGGAAGCAATGCCTTTACTCATGCAAAGATAACACAGTATCCAAGCAGCTAGAAGACAGAGTGCAATTTTCCAGTTGAATCTTTCCGGTCGCTCGATAGAACTGCTAATATCCAGCGTTTTTCGATACCAAAAGTATTGAGTTGCTGTGCTTTTCTGAAAAAATAAAAAAAATAAAAATAATGATAATAATTACAGCAACGCATTAAGCAAATTTATTGCTTGTTAATTTAAATTATAGAATAATTTCAAAAGAAATTTGACAACTCACGTGCATTTTAAATTGGAGAGAGAAAGAATCTCAATCGCAGCACAAGGAGTAGAATATACAAATATACATTAAAATATACAAGACATAATATGAAGGTGCAATGAGCACTCTGTTTTCTTATATAATGGTTAAATATTTAGTAATGTTGTATTAAAAAAAATTTACTGGGATTGTGTGAACATACGTGATACGATGGTTAAATTTACACGACATTTATATGAACTGGTACTCGCACAAGCGAAGCTTTGGTACGTAAAGGTCTATAAATTTAGTGAGACTTTGTGGTTTTATTTCTTTGGGCCTGGTTTGATCGTCAGTTGCAGAATATATATAATTTTTTTTTTGTACCCAACTCTCAGTTCTGACAAGGATTGCTACTCGATTTTTTTTATTTTTCTTGTTAACAGCGCGCGTCTCATCGAGCACTATTACGCCCCATGACTGCATTGACTAAAAGTAGAATCTCAGGATCTGAGAGCTGGTTTTGTTTGTTGAATTTTTTCTTTCAAATATAGGTTTCAGAAGAACTACACATTTATTTAAAGCAAAACATTGTTTAACAAACCAACAACAAAAAATAAATAAAATTAGCTAGATAAACTCTTTAATAGCTAATACTAAATACATGTGTATTAACACTTGGCTTTGCTCGTGACTTCACCCAAAGCATAGAACTTGCTCATTCACTCCTATTTCCAGTCTTGCTTTAATAGGGTTACTACAGATTCTGAAACAAGTTTTTGTTTTTTATATTAAGTGTATTAATTATGCATTTTTATTGGTTATTACAATTACCTACACAAGAATTCTCTATATTCAGTTTTGTATTCTATAATTCAAAATCTGACTTGTTAGCCATTCTTTATGGCTCAACATAAAGTGGAAAATTTTACTATCAGTTCTAGTGCGGTCTACACAGCCAATATAAAATAACTAACCTAGTACATTTTTTTTTTAAAAAAATCAGCATTGGCACGCTCATCAACTAAATTAACCACATGTTTTCTTTGCGAGCTGTGGAACTTAAATAAATTCATTAATCACTATGAAGAAAGTTACTATTATTTCCTTCTTTACCGCCAATGTCGAAGATACTTTAAACAGTTATGAATTTTGTTTTATTATTTATTATTATTATTTTTTAACTTCCTGACCTCATAGTGAGAGAATTAAATTCTCTTACTGTTCTACTTCTTGCTATATCAGATGATCACCTCTCCTCCCCCTTTGTTTTTTCTCGTTGCCTTCCTCTTGCCGCCGATGTGGGTTCTTCTTCAGAATTCTGCTGTGGTATTCTTTTGTGATTCCTTTTTGATCCTGGGATTAACTCTTCTCCTCCCGAGCTACTGGCTCGATGATCCTGTGATTAGTAGGTGCCGTCAGATAACTGCATGGAGTACGACCTTTTTTCACTTTATTCATACCTTGGTAGCTCTTCTTTGCGCGTGTCCCGTTATCCTCTCTTTCTATTAACTCACTCGTACAATATCTAAATCACACGTTTGGTTTTTTTTATGAAACTGCACACTTTTATATTTTCTACAGAAACTGTCCGTTCTCTTCGCAGGCCAAATTTAACTCCTTGACCTCTCCGTAATCATGACTTTATTCGAGTCGTTAACTTTACGGGTTATTGCCATTAAGAGAACTGCAATTTAAACCACGTTTAAACCGCTTTAATTATTTTTATAAAGAGCATCACGTTCCCGAACCTATACCGGCCACTTGATCACCTGCACAACTACAATCCTAGACCTCTCCTCACGTTCACGAGACAGACATTTTCTATTCATTTGCCACCTGTGAAGAGCCGTTTCTGATGTCTTCCGGTGACTGCAGTTTTTTTTTTTTTTTTTCTGGCCGCACTGAGCTTTACTCTCATCCGATGTGCCTCGCCTAAATCTGGGCGAACGAGGATTAATTATCAAAATGTTGCTTATTTCATTGACTCACTTTCTAGGTAGCTCTTTTATCTGGTATATTTCTTCTTTTGTAACCTTAAAATTCTCTTCTAAAGTGTTAGCACTGTTATTTTTGTCTTTATCGTTTAATTATTAAAACGATGGAGACAAAAAAAACCAACTCTTACAATTTCACGTCAAGACCTAACATTCAGACTTCTCCACCAGATATAAAAACCTCTAATAGACGTCTCTCTATGGCCCAGTGGCGGCTAAATGATCGACAAGTATTTTAATAAACACTAGGCAATATACTAAGCAATATACACTAGTTTACAGGTAATGTCCAGCCGATGGGCACGTTAGCAAAATATCAAATAACCTTTGCCTTTGAGTACTGTTATGGGTGAGAAAGCATGGCATAAGCATGTCTGCCATCACTGACTGTTGATTAACATGACATCTGAGATAACGAGCGAACACAGAAGGTATTAATAGCCAGCATGAAGAAAAGTACTAGGGTATGCTCTAGAGAAGGGGAATACCATGCGAGGGACGTTCGAAAAGTTCATAGCCTGAATATGAAGAGTTTATTTGAAGAATCTAGTAACATGTTACTTTTCAACATAGTCCCCTTTGGAGTCGATATACTTTTCTCGCTGATGCTTCAATGCATTGATGCCAGCTGCGAAGAAAGATTTTTCTCTTGGGCCTCCAAGAATCCGTCCACTGCCCCAATGACGTCGCTGTCGAAGGGAAAATGGATGACAGCCAGGAATTTTTTCAAATTAGGAAATATGTGGAAGTCTTATGGTGCTTCATCTAGTGAATATGAGGGATGGTCTAAGATTTCAAAACCGCACTCTTCTAATTTAACCATGGAAATTACAGACTTGTGAGCAGGCGCGTTGTCCTGGTAGAATAAGACTCCTTTGCTGTGTTTTCTTCATCGTTTATCTTCGATATTTTCAAGCAAACGCCTCACAAGTTCAGCATAATATGACCCTGTGACTCTCTGGCTTTTCTGAAGGTAATGAACTAGCAATACTTAATCAACATCCCGAAAAACCGATGGCATTGCCTTGCCAGCAAAAGGAATCGACTTAGCTTTCTTTGGAGGGAGAGAAGAGCTGTTTCCATTGTTTGGAATGCTCCTTTGTCTCTAACTGAGACTGATGGACTGATGAATCCCATTCGTGGTCACAAACCTTGTAAAACTTTGTTGCTTCTGCTTAAAAACGATACAAATGTTTACTTGATATGACAACCCTTGTGCCGTTTTGATCTGCTGTCAACAACTAAGAGGATCCATCATGCTGACACCTTTTTCATAGCGAGAACCGCTGTTATTATATGGTACACATGTCCAAATGAGATACCCAAGACGCTGGCAGTGTACCGAACTGTCACTCGTCAATCATTCGTTACTAGCTCATGCACATTGTCAACAACTAGTAGAGTGATGGACGTTGCAGGTCTTCCAAATGGGTCATTTCTCCCTTCCTCTTTTAAATTCTGCTGCCCATTAATGCCAGGGAAGAGAGCCTAAAAAACTTCAAGGGTTGTGTTAGGGTTGTTAAATGTACAAGAACAGTAAATCTTAATTGTTTATACAGTAACGTTAGAAGTGTCGTCAATAAAATGAGCGAATTCGAACTGCTGGTTAAAACAAGTAACGCGGACATAATAGGGCTTACAGAGACGTGGTGCCACCCGGAAATTGGGGATGATGAGTTTCAGTACGGCTTGTATAATGTATTTAGGAAGGATAGGTTAGATAGAAGGGGTGGTGGGGTAATGCTTCTTATCAGAAGCAGCCTGAGTGCGACGATAGCTTTCCCGGATTCAGACGTCTCACATGCTAGTATAGAGTCTGTATGGTGTGAGATAGTTGGAAACAAAGGTATAATGCGAGTAGGAGTAATCTACAGACCAGGTGATTGTGAAGATTATGACAAAAGCCTCTACATGCAAATGGAATGGGCAAGTAAGCGTCAATGCCTTATTATGGGTGATTTCAATCTGCCTCTAATTGATTGGAGTAAATGGGAAGGAAACTCGACATGGGGAACAAAATTTTTAAATCAACTAGATGACTGTTATTTGTATCAACATGTCAGGGAAAATACTAGAGAAAAGAATATCCTAGACCTCATCATCACACATGAATCAGATGACATAACAGGGCTGACAGTAGAGGAACCAGTAGCAGGAAGTGATCACGGAGTTCTACGGTGGATGATGACGAGAGAGGTAGCAGAAGTAAAAGGCAAAGGAATGGGTTTTAATTTCAGAAAAGGAAATTACGATGCCTTAAGGTACTACATGGCCTCTATTAACTGGGTAGATATCGCGCAGAGAATGAATACAATTGAACTGTGGTACGCTTTTAAAACATTAATCACAGATGCCTTGAATGCGTATACACCATTAAAAAAATACTCCACGAGGAGGGTTCCAAGTTGGATGACTAGTGAAGTTGCCGCATTACTTGAGCAGAAAAAGGTGGCATGGAAAGGTTACAGAACAATAAAAAGTACTGAAGCCTATAACAGCTACAAGGTGATGTGTAATAGAGCCACAGAAAAGGTTCGACAGGCAAAGGCAGTTTATGAGAAATCACTAGCAAACAGAGCAAAGAGGGGGGATAAAGAATTCTTCACATATATAAATGCCAAGAAGAGCAGGACAAACCAGATCGGACCTTTATGTAAGGGAAAGGGGATAGTAATAAATACACCAGCTGCCGTTGCAGATGAACTCAACAGTTATTTTGCATCGATATTTACAAATGAAAAGCCTTTTGTGGCAAAGGGAAATTGTGGGAGCGAAGTTAAAAAATATGTAATTAGTGATATTGAAATTTCGCAAGATTATTTAATGAAAAAACTTTCGAGCCTACAGACCAGTAAGGCTCCTGGAGTTGATGGAATATATCCTATAATCTTAAGAGAGGCAGCAAGCGAGTGCATTGAACCATTGAGGCTAATTATGCGAGCATCATTAGACTCTGGGGAGATTCCCTTGGATTGGAAAAGTGCAAATGTATCTCCCATACATAAGGGTGGCTCTAAAAGTGAAGTTGGAAATTATCGACCTGTCAGTCTTGACTTCAGTAGTAGGGAAAATCATGGAGGCAATGATCAAGGGTGGAATTCAGGATCATTTGGATCGAATTGAAATTCTCAAGGATACTCAGCATGGTTTCGTAAAGGGAAAATCATGTTTAACAAATCTGGTTCGCTATTTCGAAAGGGTCACTCACGAGCTGGATTTAGGGAATAATTTCGACATTGTTTATTTAGATTTCAGCAAAGCTTTTGACTCAGTCCCACATGAGCGGTTGCTTTATAAGCTGGAACAGGTTGGAATCACTGGGAAAATCCTTAGATGGATAGAAGGATGGCTTCAGGGCAGGAGGCAGAGGGTTGTGATAAATGGCTATTCCTCAGATTGGGTTGATGTAAGAAGTGGGGTTCCCCAAGGATCAGTATTAGGACCACTGTTGTTTTTAATTTTCATAAACGACATTGATGAAGGGATAGAGGGCGTGATGTCTAAATTTGCAGATGATGTTAAAATTGGGAGAGTAGTTAATGATCACTGTCAAGCTGAGCTTCTTCAGAGAGACCTAGATAGACTTCAGGAATGGTCAGAAAAATGGCAGCTGTGCTTTAATCCAACAAAGTGTAAGGTATTACACCTGGGAAACAGTAATCCCAAAAAAACTTATTCACTTGGTGGAGTTCAACTAAAGCCAGTACTGGAGGAAAGGGACTTGGGTGTTACGATACGGTCAGACATGAAATTCTCTGAGCATTGTAAACAGGTTGCAAGGAAGGCCCATGGTGTCCTATCGATGATCTATCGAACTTTTGCAAGTAGAGATAGGGACGTGATAATCCCATTATATAAGGCTTATGTTAGACCACACTTGGAATACTGTGTTCAAGTATGGAGACCGCACCTGAAGAAAGACATCGAGCTTCTTGAAAGGGTGCAAAGAAGGGTAACTCGCCTGGTGAGATCGGCAAAAGGGCGTCCTTATGAAGAAAGACTTCGAATATGTGGGTTGCAGAGTTTGGAAACTAGACACCTTAGAGGAGATTTGATTGAGGTGTTTAAGGCTCTGAGAGGCATCAGTAAAATGAATGAGGACAAAATTTTCAAGATTATAAATGATGCTAGAACTAGGGGACATAAATTCAAGTTACGGGGGGAAATGTTTAGATTGGATTGCAGGAAGTTCTATTTTAGCCAGCGAGTTATAAATTACTGGAATAAGTTGCCTTCATGGGTGGTAGAGGCCGACAGTTTGGGGAAATTCAAAGGTCATCTGGATAGTACTTTTGGGTAAGGGAAGCACATAGGATGATAGGTTTAATTTCCTTTTTATTATTTTTTTTTATTTATTAATTATTATTATTTAGTTATTTATTTATTATTACTTTTTTTTTTTTTGTTTTTATCATTGTTTTGTTCGGATTTTTTTTTTTTTTTTTGGCTGGTGCAGCATAAGCCATAGGCTTTCTTGCACCATGCGGCCGTTACTAATACTAATACTAATTAACAATGGAATAGGAAGGGGCCTCCTCCTCCAATGTTTTAACCATATATGTCGTAAATTACCTTTGAATGACTGCACTGTGACTGATATATATATATATATATATATATATATATATATATATATATATAGCATCCATAAAATTACTGAGTTTAGGTTGTAAAGATGTAAAATTATAGTTAAAGTGTAATATATAGAACACCCAATTAATGCCATCAAACGATCGAACATTACATCGGACGTTATGTATATACTAAATAGATACGTTATAGTGTAAAGTTAATATCTTTAAAGTTTGAAAATCCATATAGCCATAGTCCTGCCATATCTCCAGTATACATGAAAACCAAAATATAAATCATATTAAGTAAATTAATAAAATAATAAAATAATAAGCCCAACACAGGAAAATTATTTTGCAAGGAACTTTGTCGAGGGCTAAACCCTTACAAAATAACCAACCCATGCTAGACTGAGCCATCGGTTTCTGTTATCATCTGCCTGTATACTAACGCCAAAATAATATAATAGTGGAAATGTGGAATAATTTAGTATAACATTAACGTAAGATTTGAGACAAATGTAAGTCTAGAATGCCAAAACAACAAGTGTCGTACCGTAATACATAACAACAATTTATAAATGATACAGGCTGGATGATATTTAGCCCGACCGATCGCTACCACATTATAAGCATAACTGAGTAATTATTAAAATTTTTGCTGAACACAATTTAGCATAAAATTTTGCAGAAAATAGCTAATAAAGCTAACCGAAGGAGAACGGAAAAATGTATAGTAGAGCAATAGTACCTCACTCCCCCTCGAATTACTCTAATAGTTCGCGAGGTATGAAAAATAAGGCAAGAGGAAAGCTAAAAGCAAAAAGAAAGAAAAGGTCAATTTATCGATAGTACATCGGATATTAACCGGGAGCGTAACTTCCCGACCCTAAAAGTAGGGATCCTGGTTAGGTAGTAAAGTCCTGTAAAAATATATCAATCGAATAAAAAGAAAAAGAAGAAAAAGAAAAAGGAAAAAACGGAATGGCTAATTCCTAATAAAGTTTACTTTAAGTAGGACATAAATAATGTCAGATAAAGTCAAATTGTCAGTAATGCTAAGAGAACGAAAGACGGAACCTGTCAGATAAGGTCGGATTGTCAGTAATGCTTAGAGAACAAAAGAGGGGACATGGTAAAAACCCCGTAAGGAATCTACCAAGCATACTTTACCGTAGCCCAAGGCGGGAAAAACAAAACGCCTGCAGCAACCTCACTAGACTTATATAACTACAAAGCGTCATGCGCCACCTAAGATTTGTCAAGAATTAGCCGGTGTTTTTTGGATGAACAAGCATAATAGCGCCCTCTATAATAGAGAAAACAAAACCAATAATACTCAGATGTAGAAGAGAAATCCTAGTATAATATAGAATTCATTCCTACTGTAAAGAACCCATATAGGTACCACTTTTCTAAGGCGTAAGCTATATATAGCGAGTTCAAAACAGCAGTCCCTAGTATGTACATGTATATACAAAGGCTAATTAGTACACCACTCGCTATATCTATACCCTATATTAAAAAACAATAATGATTACATTAAGACCACGGCAATATCCAAAATGTATATAACAGTTTAATAAACTGCCTGCCTAATATTTTCGATAATTTCCAACTGGTTTAAATTATCGTGGTACTTTTTTAGTGCTATGGATAAAGCAGTACTCATATGTTTCAAAATGAAATTATATGGGAAACCGTTATCCAATAATTTATGCTTAAGATCGATAAGCGCATATATAACATCACTTTTATTATTACAAATATATACTCTTCTGATAGTTTGTGTCACTATAATGTTTTTAAGTATACGTACAGAGATATTAGTACCCCAACGGGTTAAGTCTATAGTTTTGAAATTGAATTCTTTGCGTTTGTCAAATAGCTTGGTAGATAGTGTATTATTATTAATCTGAATATCTATGTCCAGATATGCTACTTTAAAAGGGTCACCGTTGTTAGTGACTTCTAGAACCAACTCCTGCGGGTAGTGTTTAACCGCTTCTGTAAGAAAGCTAGTATTGTTGAACACAATTAGGTCATCAATATATCTGAACATATGGATATCTTTAACAAAGTTGTTTTCAAAATGATGCAGATATAAGTTGGCGATGAGACACGAGCTACTCGCCCCCATGGCAATGCCAGCATGCTGTATGAAAATATTACTACCATTATAAATATAGCTGTTGGAAATACAAAGATTAATCAAGTTATCCCAATAATTACGTTGGCAGGGTAAAATTTGGCTATATTCTGTAAAATAATTATTTAACACCAATTTTAGACTATCATGTGGGATGCTAGTAAATAAATTTTTGAAATCATATGTATTTATATGTTTGATGCTATTCATATTGTTCTTTATAAAGGTTAAAATAGGTCTATTGTTATTAATAATTCTGGAGGAATCTATAGCCTTGAAAATCATGCTGAGCAATTCAACTAGCTTACTATGTGGGACTTTTGAGTAGCTATTTCTACAAGATGTAATAAATCTGAAACTAATAGGCGATTTGTGAAACTTGGGAATACCATACAAATACGGAAAATTAGTATTATAGTTACTAATTTTTAACCTTTTTTGTATAGCCAGTAGCTTTTTGGTAATAGTACCAAGGTTACAGTTAGATTTAGTATATGTAGCACTGCTATGTAGTTCATTGTATAATAGTGTGGCATAGAATTTTTTGCAGATGAAACTGTAATTATTAGCGGCCTTATCTATAGTTGTTATGATAAATATATCCTGTAACTCCTTTAAATGTCGTTTGATTAACTGCATATTATATCTTTTGCTATCTCTAATGGTATGATGCTTCCTATGTAAAAGCATACTAAATATATGTTGTTTAAAATCGCTATTAGTAAGAACTAGCCAATTATAGAAGGCCTCTAGTGGTAAATTAAACTTATAGGCCAATTTAAGGCAAAAATGCATAAGGTCAGAATGTATTAGTTTGGTTATAAGATTAGCATTAAGGCTAGTGTTAGGTCTGTATTTAAAACCGTAGGAAAGAACAGATCTCAATTCCTGGTGAGGAACCAGGTTAAGATTACCAGTAATTACATGCCCATGATGTAAGTCAACGAAATCATGGTATTGTGGTAAGTGGCAGTAGCAAATAGCATCCTGGTAGACATTATCTAAGTTGCAGGCTAGCTGCTTATAATTACAAGCAGTAAGCCCAAAAGGTTTATTGTAACTAAACCTAGTTACTATATTCCTATTACTGAGTGGAAAACTGCTAACATGTTTATTTAATATCTCCTTTAACGGTAAGTAGTCAAATATAATGTTACTGAATTTAATATTGATATAGATGTTATGGATAACAGGTTTATTACATAGACGATATTTAAAAATATCCCTAAGTAAGTGGTCAAGATGCTGGTTACGATGTGAATATGTCTGGTTAATTTTTTCTAAGGCTTTTAACTTGCTATGCTTGAGGCCGAATAAGATATCATGTATGAGTTTAATATTTATAACATTTTTATCCCAAGTATCCAGCATGTCGGTAAATTTTCCTAAAGTATGCTTAGTGCGCATTTGAATGCCAGTACCAGTATTGTTAAAAACTTTGTTTCTCATCTTACTACGTGGCAATTTAGGCTGGGATCTATTAGCCATATGAAAAAGTTTATAAACACAAGTATCTAAACTACCAATATTATAATTACGTCCATTAAACAAACTATTGAGACCATAAGGGTACAGGGTTTTATATTTAAGAATATTGCAGTTTTCACGTTGTAATCTAATGCTGTGTCTATGTTCAATATCTAATATAGTAATAGAAATATTATCGAAACTATGTGTTTGGAAGTGCTGCAGTTCAATGTCATTTTTATTAACAAAATTATTAATATGGGATCTGTGCCCATTAATTCTAATATGTAATTCACCTCCTGTTTGTCCAATATACTTAGCCATACACGTATTACATGTAATTAGGTAAATAGCTCCCCTAGAATGGCAGAAAACCGGATCATAGGTATTATGGGAGACATGTTTAATGTTCATGGCCGGGCAAGTTTGACATCTCATATTGTTGCATTTGTTGAATTTTAAGTATAGCTCCGATGCAAAAGTCCTCGTGTCCAAATGTAAGTTATTGTCTATAGTATCATTAACCGGGCGGTTACTTGGTAAGCCTAATACATTAGATGCAACATGGCTATTTTGGTTACTTATCGGATCACTCATGGGTATTCTACTATGGCTATGAGTGATCCGATAAGTAACCAAAATAGCCATGTTGCATCTAATGTATTAGGCTTACCAAGTAACCGCCCGGTTAATGATACTATAGACAATAACTTACATTTGGACACGAGGACTTTTGCATCGGAGCTATACTTAAAATTCAACAAATGCAACAATATGAGATGTCAAACTTGCCCGGCCATGAACATTAAACATGTCTCCCATAATACCTATGATCCGGTTTTCTGCCATTCTAGGGGAGCTATTTACCTAATTACATGTAATACGTGTATGGCTAAGTATATTGGACAAACAGGAGGTGAATTACATATTAGAATTAATGGGCACAGATCCCATATTAATAATTTTGTTAATAAAAATGACATTGAACTGCAGCACTTCCAAACACATAGTTTCGATAATATTTCTATTACTATATTAGATATTGAACATAGACACAGCATTAGATTACAACGTGAAAACTGCAATATTCTTAAATATAAAACCCTGTACCCTTATGGTCTCAATAGTTTGTTTAATGGACGTAATTATAATATTGGTAGTTTAGATACTTGTGTTTATAAACTTTTTCATATGGCTAATAGATCCCAGCCTAAATTGCCACGTAGTAAGATGAGAAACAAAGTTTTTAACAATACTGGTACTGGCATTCAAATGCGCACTAAGCATACTTTAGGAAAATTTACCGACATGCTGGATACTTGGGATAAAAATGTTATAAATATTAAACTCATACATGATATCTTATTCGGCCTCAAGCATAGCAAGTTAAAAGCCTTAGAAAAAATTAACCAGACATATTCACATCGTAACCAGCATCTTGACCACTTACTTAGGGATATTTTTAAATATCGTCTATGTAATAAACCTGTTATCCATAACATCTATATCAATATTAAATTCAGTAACATTATATTTGACTACTTACCGTTAAAGGAGATATTAAATAAACATGTTAGCAGTTTTCCACTCAGTAATAGGAATATAGTAACTAGGTTTAGTTACAATAAACCTTTTGGGCTTACTGCTTGTAATTATAAGCAGCTAGCCTGCAACTTAGATAATGTCTACCAGGATGCTATTTGCTACTGCCACTTACCACAATACCATGATTTCGTTGACTTACATCATGGGCATGTAATTACTGGTAATCTTAACCTGGTTCCTCACCAGGAATTGAGATCTGTTCTTTCCTACGGTTTTAAATACAGACCTAACACTAGCCTTAATGCTAATCTTATAACCAAACTAATACATTCTGACCTTATGCATTTTTGCCTTAAATTGGCCTATAAGTTTAATTTACCACTAGAGGCCTTCTATAATTGGCTAGTTCTTACTAATAGCGATTTTAAACAACATATATTTAGTATGCTTTTACATAGGAAGCATCATACCATTAGAGATAGCAAAAGATATAATATGCAGTTAATCAAACGACATTTAAAGGAGTTACAGGATATATTTATCATAACAACTATAGATAAGGCCGCTAATAATTACAGTTTCATCTGCAAAAAATTCTATGCCACACTATTATACAATGAACTACATAGCAGTGCTACATATACTAAATCTAACTGTAACCTTGGTACTATTACCAAAAAGCTACTGGCTATACAAAAAAGGTTAAAAATTAGTAACTATAATACTAATTTTCCGTATTTGTATGGTATTCCCAAGTTTCACAAATCGCCTATTAGTTTCAGATTTATTACATCTTGTAGAAATAGCTACTCAAAAGTCCCACATAGTAAGCTAGTTGAATTGCTCAGCATGATTTTCAAGGCTATAGATTCCTCCAGAATTATTAATAACAATAGACCTATTTTAACCTTTATAAAGAACAATATGAATAGCATCAAACATATAAATACATATGATTTCAAAAATTTATTTACTAGCATCCCACATGATAGTCTAAAATTGGTGTTAAATAATTATTTTACAGAATATAGCCAAATTTTACCCTGCCAACGTAATTATTGGGATAACTTGATTAATCTTTGTATTTCCAACAGCTATATTTATAATGGTAGTAATATTTTCATACAGCATGCTGGCATTGCCATGGGGGCGAGTAGCTCGTGTCTCATCGCCAACTTATATCTGCATCATTTTGAAAACAACTTTGTTAAAGATATCCATATGTTCAGATATATTGATGACCTAATTGTGTTCAACAATACTAGCTTTCTTACAGAAGCGGTTAAACACTACCCGCAGGAGTTGGTTCTAGAAGTCACTAACAACGGTGACCCTTTTAAAGTAGCATATCTGGACATAGATATTCAGATTAATAATAATACACTATCTACCAAGCTATTTGACAAACGCAAAGAATTCAATTTCAAAACTATAGACTTAACCCGTTGGGGTACTAATATCTCTGTACGTATACTTAAAAACATTATAGTGACACAAACTATCAGAAGAGTATATATTTGTAATAATAAAAGTGATGTTATATATGCGCTTATCGATCTTAAGCATAAATTATTGGATAACGGTTTCCCATATAATTTCATTTTGAAACATATGAGTACTGCTTTATCCATAGCACTAAAAAAGTACCACGATAATTTAAACCAGTTGGAAATTATCGAAAATATTAGGCAGGCAGTTTATTAAACTGTTATATACATTTTGGATATTGCCGTGGTCTTAATGTAATCATTATTGTTTTTTAATATAGGGTATAGATATAGCGAGTGGTGTACTAATTAGCCTTTGTATATACATGTACATACTAGGGACTGCTGTTTTGAACTCGCTATATATAGCTTACGCCTTAGAAAAGTGGTACCTATATGGGTTCTTTACAGTAGGAATGAATTCTATATTATACTAGGATTTCTCTTCTACATCTGAGTATTATTGGTTTTGTTTTCTCTATTATAGAGGGCGCTATTATGCTTTTGTTCATCCAAAAAACACCGGCTAATTCTTGACAAATCTTAGGTGGCGCATGACGCTTTGTAGTTATATAAGTCTAGTGAGGTTGCTGCAGGCGTTTTGTTTTTCCCGCCTTGGGCTACGGTAAAGTATGCTTGGTAGATTCCTTACGGGGTTTTTACCATGTCCCCTCTTTTGTTCTCTAAGCATTACTGACAATCCGACCTTATCTGACAGGTTCCGTCTTTCGTTCTCTTAGCATTACTGACAATTTGACTTTATCTGACATTATTTATGTCCTACTTAAAGTAAACTTTATTAGGAATTAGCCATTCCGTTTTTTCCTTTTTCTTTTTCTTCTTTTTCTTTTTATTCGATTGATATATTTTTACAGGACTTTACTACCTAACCAGGATCCCTACTTTTAGGGTCGGGAAGTTACGCTCCCGGTTAATATCCGATGTACTATCGATAAATTGACCTTTTCTTTCTTTTTGCTTTTAGCTTTCCTCTTGCCTTATTTTTCATACCTCGCGAACTATTAGAGTAATTCGAGGGGGAGTGAGGTACTATTGCTCTACTATACATTTTTCCGTTCTCCTTCGGTTAGCTTTATTAGCTATTTTCTGCAAAATTTTATGCTAAATTGTGTTCAGCAAAAATTTTAATAATTACTCAGTTATGCTTATAATGTGGTAGCGATCGGTCGGGCTAAATATCATCCAGCCTGTATCATTTATAAATTGTTGTTATGTATTACGGTACGACACTTGTTGTTTTGGCATTCTAGACTTACATTTGTCTCAAATCTTACGTTAATGTTATACTAAATTATTCCACATTTCCACTATTATATTATTTTGGCGTTAGTATACAGGCAGATGATAACAGAAACCGATGGCTCAGTCTAGCATGGGTTGGTTATTTTGTAAGGGTTTAGCCCTCGACAAAGTTCCTTGCAAAATAATTTTCCTGTGTTGGGCTTATTATTTTATTATTTTATTAATTTACTTAATATGATTTATATTTTGGTTTTCATGTATACTGGAGATATGGCAGGACTATGGCTATATGGATTTTCAAACTTTAAAGATATTAACTTTACACTATAACGTATCTATTTAGTATATATATATATATATATATATATATATATATATATATATATATATATATTTTTTTTTTTTTTTTTTTTAAATCTTTCCTCATTCACACAACTTTGACTTCAGGACCAGTAGTTAAAAAAAAACACGAAACAAAAAAAAAACCGACATTAATGAAACTGTTACTGTTTGAAGTGCTATACATTAAGTACAGAAATTTTTAAACAGAGTATCACTATCCTTTCATAATTGAGATACGATTTTTTCAAATGCACCTTGTAAGTGAAACATACTAAGCACCGAATGAAGATCTTGATCTTTTTTATTGATGACTCTTAACACTCAGCCTCCTCCATCTCTCATGGCATACTTCTCAACGAAAACAAATTTATTATAGTTATCAGGAAGCTCAGACAACCCTGGCCTCCGCCAGGGTTGTCTGAGATGCTCTTGATATCTCAAAGGCTTTCGACCGTGTTTGGCATAAAGGTCTTCTAAACAAGCTTCCATCTGTTTGCCAACTGTTTGCCAATTACTAAAACCAATTTTAATTGGTTTGCCAACCAATTACTAAAAACAGTTGGTTTGCCAATTGTTTTTAGTAATTGGTTATCCAGTTTTCTCTCTGATCGCTCACTGAGGGGGATGGTAGGTGGCTCTCTGTCTTCTAACTTCTCCACTAATGTCTTTGCTCCACTAGAGAATTACCTGAAGATCGGCATTTAAGGAATTGGTAGCAGATTTTCGAGAAGTTGAGACAACTTAGTTGATTTAAACCCTTCTAAAACTCAGTCTTGTCTTATTTCTCGCAGAAAGGATTCTTCTCCTCCTATGCTTATCTTTAGTGATACTCCGATTTCTAGGCAAAATGATATCTCTTTTGGGGATTATTTATTTTTTTTGTAGTTGTTGGCTCATCGGCTTCCGTGGTCATAATGCACCTCCCCAAGGTTTTTGCAGTACTTTGATCCAAGCCCGAGGCGGGATTCGAACCTTCGACCTCTGGTTTGCCAGGTAGGCACTTTACCCACGCGGCTAGCCAGGTCGGCCTTTTGGGGATTACCCTGACTTCTAATCTCTCTTGGCACAAGTACATTACAAATATTGCTTCCTCTGCATCTAAAAAACTTGGTTTCCTCTTTCGCTCTCGCCGTTACTTTTCTTCGAAAGAGCTGCTCACTCTGTGTAAATCGCAAATCCACCTTGCCATGGAATATTGTTCCCACATCTGGGGTGGTGCCCACAAAACCGCTCTCAGGTTTCTTGCATTCAGAAGAGGTTAATTAATGATTCATCTCTAACAGTCTCTCTCCACTCGCTGCCTCATAGACGTACTGTTTCTGTTGCATGCCTCTTCTACAGATACTTCCATGGGCACTGTTCTTTTGCATTGGCTTCTATAATTCCTGCTCTCTCTTTCAAAACAGTCCGAACACGTGCTGCCACCACAAGCGAACATCCATTTACTTCAAACTCACAGAACGAACTTTTCATGTTCCTCGTTTATTCATTCAACTGCCGTTTTCTGGAACAACCTTAATTCCTTCATACGTATTTCCTGAAAATTAGTCTACAGAAGGTCAAGTCCAATGTTAAGAAATATCTTCTTTCGTCTTCTCAACCTCCAACCCAAGCACGGTACTAAGTACTATAGGTTCTAATACCTCGTGTTTGGGGTTCACATAAAAAAAAAAAGGGGGTGGCGTTGTTGCATTTGTTTTCCCCCTTTCTGAGGGCGAACCTTCTATTTCGCTTGCAGTTTTTCGTATTCGATGTAGAGGTTTAAAATCACCGTCTCCATCTTACTGAATATGGTAATGAGGTCAGTGCGGATAGCAGCAGTAATACAGCAGCTGGACCTCTGATAGCCATAATTTGGTCAACTGTGGTTCCAGTTAGAGGGGGGTAGAGTGGGGTTCGGGTTTGCAGCTGGTTCTGGCACTTTGTTTGTTTCTCTATTTGCATCTTTGTTCACCTTTTTGCTGGTCTTTTCAGTCACGGCCGGGTGGGAGCGAGTCAATTATTGTGAATCATTGGGTTCACGACTACTTCTCTTTCCCTTTTCTGGGCAGTGGGTTTCGCCTAATCGTAGCTCCTCTACAGATAAGTCCGCAGGAGTGGGAGAGATTTGATCAGTTGTTGTGCTGTCTTTCTGCGTTGTTTTTTCCAGCACTTGATATGCTGCTTTTGCACTGGCTGCAGTAGTATCTAGCTCGAGCCGTGGAACTTATCTTTGGAATCGTAGATCTTCCAGAACAGCACTCCCCCAGGGTTCTTTTGCAGGGGCCATTACAGATGAAAAAAACTTTATTTTTACGGCACAATCACAAGTTTGTTGGCTTGCGCGACCAGGCATAATGATTATTAAAAAGAGGGAGAAATTGGCAAAGAACAAATGTTTAAAGTAGCACTACAGTAGGGGCAGAAGGCTTCTGCAATTTTTTTTTTTTTATTTTTAGAAAGGTGGTGAGGGAACGTGGCCGTCGACATGGCTCATTGTTTCAGCCAACGCGACAGTGGCACAAATCACCGCCGACTTCAACGAGGGAGGTGTCAGAAAGTCTCCACTAAGACCATCAGGCGATCATTAGCCGCAGTAGGTTATGGGATCCGCCAACCCACCAGAGTCCATTGCTAACACCACGACACAGGAGTCTACGACTCGACTGGGCGAAAGAACATCGGCACTGGACCTTGAATGATTGGAGACGATCTTCTGGTCAGATGAGTCTCGTTTCCAGTTATTTGGAGCAGACGGGGGGATGCGTATCTGGCGCAAACCGCACGAAGCTATACACCCGTCATGTCAACAAGGAACTGTTCAAGCAGGTGGACGATCAGTAATGGTCTGGAGCGTGTTAGACTGGCACACTTTGGAACCTCTGGTACATCTAGACGCATCTCTGAACGGTCTAGGTTGTGTCCATCCTTACAGACTATTTGCATCCTTTCATGGTCAGCGTGCACCCACAGGTCAATGGTCTTTTCCAGCAGGACGATGCGCCTCCGCACAGAGATATGGTTCGAAGAAAATTTCGCAGATTTCGCCACCATGGAATGGCCTCCCTGTTCACTGGATAATGAACCCTGTGGAGCATCTTTGGGATGCTGTGGAAAGGCCCTGTGTAACGCTTTCGTGAACTAGTAGACTCAATGCCTCGCCGTGTGACTGCACTTATCTGGGCGAAATGTGGGCCTACCCATTACTAAGTAGGTATCCCATGATTTCAGTTCACTCAGTGTATTTACTTCATGATAACAGTGATATCTGAGACTGGTCACCGATAGGTGTGTATTGAAAGTGCGTGCTTGTTGGTGGCAACTACGTTTCTTCCCGACTGGTTGCTAGAAACCGACTATTAAATGTCGGGTTTTAATTTTCACTTAGTTTTACCAGGAAATATGAATCTTTTCTGAAACGCGCTCATGTTGAGCAAAAGTTTAGATGTACACTGCTCAGCCAACTTATCAGGAAAAGAACATAAAAATCTTGTAGAACTTTAATTCAACGTGGAAGGATTCAACTAGTTGCCGAAAGGTAGGTGTGAGTTTAAGCAATTGTTCTAACAATAATTTTTCTAGTCTCTTCAATTACCTTACCAGTGTGGCCTTTGCGCAAATGTTCAAGGGAGATTAGATTGGGCGAGACTAACGAAGATGATTTAATTCATCATCATATTCATCGAACAATTCAAGGATAAATCTAGTTCGACGGATAGTCTCATTAACTTGACAGTGGGCATCTCCTTCGGGGTAAAAACAAAGCATGTACATGTTCATTTGATAATTCAATTATGTGTACAGTATATATTATTATTATTTTTTCTCCGTAGAGACTCTCGGTTGCAGATACACTTCCTAGTTAAAGGTCAGCACTTTCTATGACTGATTTTTCTTTCACTCTTAGTCCCTGGATTGTTTTGGAGTTATGCTCCTTCCACTTACTAGTTTCCTTTGAACGATCTAATGATAAGTGTCTTCCTGTCTGATGAAGGCGGCTTTGTGTGTATTGAAATTAATGGTGATTTCTTGTGCGGGTCATTTTCAAATTCACGGTAAGATTCTATTTTGGTATGAAAAGGATTAATATCCCGCAAAAATGATGGTTTGGTTCATTTACATATTTTAATTCGTTCTGACGCTCCTTCGCATGTTTTAGGTGTCTCGAAATAATGTTTTGCATAGGTTTGAACGGCGTGGTATTCGGTTGTCAGTCCCTGTCGATTGGAAGGATTTTCCTTAGTTCGATGACTTTAGTAGAAAGTATGAATTTCTGTTGCTTGGGTTGGATATTACTTTTATTTATATGTGTACATTAGTGTATTATTCTAAAGCACATCAAGTCTACTTTTGAGAATGAAAGCAGTTCATAGCTTATCTTTTATTTTTCTACATTGATTTTTCCTGAAATGTTTGAAAGGTGTTCGTGATGTAGATACGAGAATGACTATAACCGTAATCCTTTTCACTTCGTATTGGCAAAATTAGAAAATATATGACAGTGATAACTATTCCGTAATTCTTACGACTGGCAGATTCAGAATTACACATGTCATAACTGTGTACGTACTGTTCTTTGTGGACTAAATCTCACAACCACAGTTTGTCCTGTGGGCCAACATAACCACCCACAAGCAGTTGTGCAAGTTCTATGACGTCAGCATTCCCGTATTATTGAGAGATACCATAGAGTTATATATGGATGCATGCTCTTAATATACATATTTTATTAGAGGTCCCCTTTTTTGAATTAGGTTTCCTGATGAAATGGAACGCTAAATTTGTTTTTTTCGAACAGCTCCGTTTTATTTATTAATTATGTGAAAATTTATGTTACACACGTATTCCGTAAGAAGTACTTCTCTGTTTTATTAGACGTTGATCAAGATGACTGCACAGCATGCAATAATCTTTAACTATTGGAACTAAAACACCGAATCTCTTATTTTGTCACATCCGGTTTTATAAGTAAATGTGGATATTATGCGGTTAGTGTTCTATATGGATAAAGTTGCTGGTTAAAAGTATTTAAGAAAACAATCATAACAAAAATGTTTGATTACATAACTCTTCTCAATACACACACAACAAAAATTTAATGTCAGTTAGGCTTCACTCTGTTTTTTAAAATAATTTACTCTGGCGCAATCCTCTCTGTTATTAATGAAGGCCTAAATATACTGTATTCTTATCAGGAAGCTTGTGCAAAAATTCTATCTGCATAATTGTTTTCGTATGCACCTGTACGTATTTACCGGTGGTTTAACACCACTAGCGCTCGTCAAGCTTTTTTTTTTTTATAGCATAGTTTGGTGGAAGACGATCTTCATAGATTGAATGAAATAATTAAATACAATTTAAAATAGTACTGCATGGCGCGTTTTGTGTTTATTCTGTGTAACAAGTATATAAGCATGTAGTAAAAATTTATTTATTTTTTAATTAATTTAATTTTCATCAGCTTTTCTTACGTTATCTGGTAGCTTAGTCTGCCCGATACATCGCATTCTACCATTCTTTTGGAGAAGTCTGATTCCTTCCCAATAGAACTATTGGCGAAATTTCTAAAATCCTCCATCGGGGCTGTAATTAGCCGATCTCATCTGGAAGTAAGGTTCTCACAAGATATTCTGGGCTTTCCAGCTGGCACAACATGAAAAGACCCTGTATCCATATGTTTAGAAGTTAAAATTTACTTTTATTTGGCGGATGAGAGTGTCATTTGTATTTCATTAAGTGAACGGAGAAACTCTAGTATTGTGGTTTATAATACTTTTTCTTAAATTAAATAAAGTTTATTTGAGACACTTTGATTTTTGACATTTATCTCTATATCCTTCAAGCAGAATATACTTACCTAATATTATGCATTAACAATCAGGGGCGATCCCAAGTATGGTATGAATGGGGCTATAGCTCTTCTTCCCCTTTATGGTCAAAAGTGTGGATACTTTTCACTGTTACCTGCTGATTTAAGGTTAATGGTTCCCCTGAACACTGCTTTAGTCCCTTTCCATTTATAAAACCCTGAGGATCGCACATATTTATAATTAAGCACATACAAAAGTTAGGACGAAAATTAAAGCATTTTGAATATACCTAAATTATATTCATTTTCGTAACTAGAAGCCATTGCTGTAATTGTTATTTTTACATATTAAATTAAGATGTTATAAATTCTGGTATTTTAGAAATATAGTCGTTTAACATTTTTTGTGTTATATTATAAAATAAAATATTTTTTAAGTGGCTTATGATCATGGGCTAGATTATAGTTCCGGTATTTATTTCTAACTTCTTTTCAGTCCTAGTTTCTGGTTGTTAATTGTTTCTAATTCATGTATTGGGGATACCTAACTGTACTAAAATATACAATTGTATTCAAGTTAAGTTACAATAAAAATTTATTTTTATATATTATAAACACAGTTGTGTAAACCTATACACGTACTTTGATGACCTACTGTATTTAGCATAATAAATCCGAAAATGATATATGATAATAAATCTGAAAATGACATTAGGCAAGATTGTGGCAAGACAACTGCAAGATGAAGTGACCTGCGCTTCAAACTTTTCAAGAATGATAATCTCAAGGTTAAGATAACTGCACCAGAAGACAGAAGGATGAAGAATAACATGTAGACCGCCGTAGCGAGTGGTCAGGCGCGCGGATGCATAAGTACACTTGCCGTGAGTGACCGGGGTTCAAGCCCGTGACTGCTAAATACGGTGCTGTTTCTGGTATTCTGTCTATCTTGTGAACTCCTCTGGTGGTCCCGGAGTATAAACAGAAATTTTATTTTTTTATTATACGGCTTTAAGTTCCTGAGCATGCAAATCAGGCTAATCATAAGTGTTCATCACAAACAACTCGCTTCGCATTTTTAATTTAATGCGAAAAATGCACCTGATTAGGTTTGCTGTTTTTGAAGAATGTAAGATAGACATTTCGAAGATTCGGAATGGTGGATAGCTGTGGACAAGATTGTGGCATCTGCAAGATGAATTGACCAGCGCTTTAAACTTTTCAAGAATGATAATTTCAAGGTTAAGATAATTGCACCAGAAGAGAAGTTTTGAGGGTCAAGAATAACATCCCAGTAATAAGAATAAACTTTTACAGTAACAAGTCAAAGGAGATAATTGACGGACAGTTCTTCTCTCCTAAATGCTTCAGCTTTCCTTGAAATTTCCCTTCCTGTAGGAAAGATAGATTCAAGGCGAACTATACAGAATGGTTAAGTTGGATACTTTATTTTCTTCGACCTAGCAGGGTTGAAGAAAATGAAGGTAATAAAATAATCATTCTTACCAAACATGGGATTTCATAATTTTTTTTTTTTTTTTTTTGTGTTCTCGCCTCAGAATTAACCACATTTTATAATATATTCATAACTAATTTCATGATCTAGAAATATTTCGTTTGTGTTCAGCACCAGATGGCGTAATAGGTTAGTTTATAATACAGTATAGTGTAAGCTTTCAGTGAAAACAGACGTTCTGATTTTTCTGAAGATAAGTAGTGAATAACGACAGCTGTTCCGTCGCGATACGAAACGTATTGTGAAGATATTTGTTTTTCCAAATAGCTTCCGGCGTGCTGCACTATCGGTTTTGGTTGAGTGCCGTTGGGTTTGCCTTCTTTTTATCACAGCTAGACAATCATAATCACTTTGCTTTTTTTTTTTTTTTTTTTTACGTTTTACTCTTTCAACTAAAAAGAGCGCAACGTTGCAAGGAGTGTACCAATAGAGAGCATGAGGGGTGGCTATCCCTGGGCGAAGGAGGAAAAAAAGTATATAGTCATATCATACTTTTAACCAGATTAAAAGTACGTCGCCTTAGATTAAAAAAAAAAAAAGTGTGCGCCGAGCACGCATAGCAGAAGTTAAGTGAAACTTCTTTTTTTAGGCGAACATTTATCACCTGGCTGTATGAATGGGAGCTTCGGAGATATGAGACGTTCCGTTAACAAATCTAGTTTCGGAAAGTGCTGTGGCATCGGATGATATTTAAAACCATTTTACTTCGATAGAGCCGGAATCACTTTGTTCTTGACAGAGCCACAACAGCTGTTACAGGCCGCAATTTGACTTGCATCCTCATTTGGAAACGCTGTTTGAAAAAGAGCGTGATCTCGAGCTGCTACCATCCTCATCTCGTTCTTGAATCAAAGCCGATCACACACGGAACAGGCTGAACCGAAATCATTATCCAGAAATGTACATTTAAACTGTGCGTGGATGCTTCGGTGTTTCTTAAAATCCTGTTGCTGCTCTGGCTGTGTACTACGCCAGCTACGTGTTGAACGATTTGATGGAGTACTTCTTGCAGTCGGTTTTGGCTTCGCTTTTCGTTTACGACTTGGCTTCGAGGACTCTTCATCGTTTTTCATTTGCAGTATCAACTTCCATGACTCTTCTTCCAAATTTACTTCTAACATTTCTGGGGAGATGTTCAGAGGGACAGTAATGCTTTTACTTATGGCAATGGTCGCATTTTTGTTGTGTTTTTTGTCAATACATGAACGCAAGTTACTCCAATCTGAAAACTGCCTGGAGCGCGCCTAAAGAAGTTTCATTTCAAAAAAAGCAAAAAAAAAAAAAAAAAGAAAGTGTGATCAATGTGCTTCTTGATCATTTACTATTCCCGAGTATATTTTAATTCATATTTTTGTCTTTTTTTTGGAATTTGTCATACTTTTAATAGACGTTAATTTTATTATTTAATTTACTTTATTTAAATACGATATACTTATGATTATATTCGTATTTTCGACCACTAATGTATTCAATTATTTAATGAAGAAAGCATTACCTCTCTGCGTTACCAGCTCGGTGTGTCTGTGCCGTTATGATATCAACTGCTACTCAATTTATCCCAATTCAGAGTGAGCACACACACACACACACACACACACGAGAGAGAGAGAGAGAGAGAGAGAGAGATCCCTGATAAGTTTCAACTGATTTCAGAAAATTATGCAGTTTTCTTTTGGCATCCAAATGTAATCTTTTGCATTTGTTTTTTATTTATGATAACTAATTATGCATCTGTGTTTAGTTGAATATTTGTAAGACACTCATTATGAAACTACGGCATCACTTTAAGTGTTTTGGATTCTTTAAAATCTACTTCGCTAAGATCAGAAGAAGATTAGGGATTCCGTTTGAGATCTGCAGCTAACATTTTATGGGATGAGAGGAAGAGTATTAAAGCTATAGGAAATGACAGCCTCTTTTAGGGGGTTTGGGAGTATTTTGCTCCATTGATAGACTGAGTGGGGAGAGCTGATTGATAGGAAGAGATAATCAGGAAGAGTAGCAGGAGGATGAGGGAATAAATCGATTTAAGGGTATCGGGTGGTTTGGAAGTGTTGACAAGAGGTGAGTAGAGAACCGGGATGGAGGCGATGAGAGTTTGCTGGGAGGAGAGAATACAATAGGGGAACAAGACGTACTCAGGAATCTAATTGGCTTTACTCATATGGCATTTCAGTTATAATGCTTTATTGACAAAAGTGCCTCTTTAGATTGAATTGCCTTGTTTAATTCGATTCTATATTAATCTTTTATATGAAATTAAAGTTAAACTACTATGCTCAAATAGATATACCATTATCTGAAGAATACCAAGGAGGATGTACTTAATAATAATTCAAGTGGAATGTGAAGTAGCCTTGAATTAATTGATCTAATTACATCCAACGACAATTGGACTTACCTCACATTCGGAAACTATCACGAGTGAACCATTTGGAAGGTGTTCCTTAGGACATTCTGACCATGGAAGAGGACTCTGAAGGCTTTGGGAGAAGTAATAGAGACACCAGGCGATAATGGTATTATAATAAAGTGCTACGTTAAAAGACACTACTCCGCTAGTGATACCAATACCACCAGTATAGGGAGATACTAGGTTCCAGGCTCCTATAGCACCTTTTCGTAGTCTTTGTCCTACAGCCAGCTCCATATAGAACACGGGGATACCTTCAACAGCCAACATGATGAAATAAGGAATAAGGAATGCTCCTGAAAATATAAATGCACTCAGTTAAGTTAACCGTATACCACATATACAAGTATGTTTTAATATTATTGTGATATATGCTAGTTACTTGTAAATAGGATTTTAATAATTATTAACTGACCCTATAGTTTGAGGCTTTCTGCCCTAAAATTTGATTAATAATTGTTAACATAATGGTTAAGCAAACATTATGAACATATGTTGTAGAAAATCATATTTACTTACCGCCCCCATTTTTTTGTGCTAAATACGGAAATCTCCACACATTTCCAAGTCCTACAGCATATCCTATTGTTGCTAAGATGAACTGAAGCTTGCTATCCCATGATTCCCTCTGATCGCCCGTTTGTGGCCGGAATTCACCCTTGTCCTCAGCGGATGCCATATCAAGTGTCACACGGCTCTGGGACCGAGGACTAACGTCACCCTCGAAAGCGATGTTGGTGCTGCCGTAACCGTAGTTCACATTTCCATTTTCAACGATGAGTGGACCTTCCATCTCTCGCAGTTCCATTTTGTCGCTGTCAGGAAGGCTCTCGCCTTTTGACACTTGTTTTCTCATTATATTCTGCATTGTTGACGGTTAGACAGTCAGTTTGATGAAGATGCCTATAGTTTTATTAAAAGATAAAACAGTTATATAAAAAATAACGAAAAATACACCTTATTTTACAATTAGAGCCAATAAGAGTAATTATTTCATTACTGCTTATTAGCAAGATGAATGAAAAGAAAATTAAAGTGAAAGGAACGCAGATGGATGAAAAGAACGTAAAAAAAAATACATTACTGTATTTTCATTCATCTACTTTATATTAACGTAATTTAACACTAAATTCCTCAAATTCCTTATTCATTTATATCATACCCTTGAAAATGTAATAAAGATGAATAGTAAGAGCACATGATTACTGATAAAGCAGTTAAAATGCTCTTTAACGCATGCCGAAATAATGACACGGTCAATAGTTGCCAGTGTCTTTAATGATAGGTTAAATAAATAAATAATAAATAAATAAATTTTCATTTATTGCAACTACAGCAAGCCTCACAGCACTAGGCTAGGGGCATAAATTCAGTACAAAGGAGACAAATATATATATATATATAAAATACATAGCATATTTTCTATATATACATTAACAACGAATATGAATTATAATGATCAAAAATATATATTGCAGAACATCAGATTTGGCTCTCGGATGTAGTTATTGGGTTGCAGGCAGGCAGTTGTTTGTATTTCTCATAATTTGTTTGGAAATGAGACTCCTGTAGGCTTCAGATTTGAGCAACCTCTTACAATCAATGTTGTGATAATTTATGAGGTGAAGAGATGCATTGGGGAACATCCTGTCCATTTGTTTTAGTCTGGAGAGTTTGGATTTGAATTGTTGTTGGTTTCTTGAGTTTTCTCTGTTGGTGGGAGCTATTATGGTGACTAGGTTTGGTGAACTGGATGCAGAAGTAATTAACTTTGCAAGAAGCATGACTCCAGACTCGTTGATCATCTGTTGTGAAGAGGCTTTGTTTTTAAGTTTTTATAAAGCTGTTGCCTGGATATTGTACGGGGAAAACGAAGTTTATTGTTCAGCCATCTAAGAACCCAATACTCTAGCGCAAGGAATTTTTTTACGGTAACTTGAGGAGCACCAGACCAGATTTCGGAGGCATAGGACAGAATGGGAAAAATGCATCTCTGAACATGGTTAATGACTGCTTTTCTATCTTGATTATCCGCTGTTTCTTGTTTGATCAGCCATCTTGATTTTTGAATTTTTTTAGCAACATATACATAGTGAGAATTAAATGAAAGATTTTTGTCAAAAACAACTCCTAGGTTTTTGTGAGAAAATACGTTGGGAATTGAAACATTTGCAATTTTAATTTCTATGCGGTTTGGTTGTTTCTGTAAGGAATAAGTTATTTGAGCAGATTTGTTTGTATTTATAGTCAGATTGAGATTCTTCAGATACTTGATGATTCCTGATTCCGCACATCTGTAAATTCGCATCATGGCTAACCTTGGAAATGTCATCACAGGATTTGGAAATAATAAACAACTTTTTAAATCATCGGTATAAGCCAGCAGATTTGGATTTTCTTGTAAGAGTGGTTGTAGAGATGCTGAAAATATAACACTGGAGAGAACACCTCCTTGAGGAACGCCTGTTGCAGTTGTGACGAGAATATTATCAGTATTAGTGGAGAAGATGAGATTTCTATGATTTAGGCTGTACTGAAGATAGGATATAACCATTGTGTCAATCAGGAAATGATTTTTCAGTATTTCGATGGCTTTCTTGTGATCAATGTTGTCGAAAGCACCTTTGATGTCTAAGTAAAAGACATCGCATTGTGCTTTGTCCTGAAACGCAGTTTGGATGCGCACAATGGTGTCAGCTAGGCTTGTTGTTGTAGAGCGCCTTGTAGGACCAAAATGCATGTTGTCGGGTGCATTAGCGAAGATCGCATCCCGAAGATATGGCAGCATGATCTTATCAATAATCTTAGCGATTATTGACGATACAGCAATTGGACGATGAGCTTATATTGTTATTACTACTAGCCTGTTTTGGAATCAGGGTAATTCTAAAAGTCTTCCATAGTCTTGGAAGGAATGGCTGGGAGATGCAACTGGAAATAATATGAACTAGAGAATCAATGATGAATGCACTGGACAATTTAATAATAAAACTAGGGATGCCGTCAGGGCCTTCACTACTATCAATTCGTAGTTTGTTAATAATTTTCTGAACTGTATTCTTGTTTACAAGTTGGTTGATTAGCAGGGCTTGATTAGGATGCATTTCATGTTGAACGCTATTTGCGTGTTTATAAGAATTGAATTCTTTAAATTTGCTTTGCATATCTTCATTGCAGATGTCAAAATTGCATGTTTCCATATTTAATTTTATCCATTCCACAAAGTCTGGTCATGCTGCAAGGTAGCTCTTGTTTTTGAAGAAAGTGCTCTTTTATTAATGGTATAGGTTAAAAATAAACATTTACCAGTGGATATTATCAAGTTTTTTAAATCTTTTTTTCATATTCCGATACAGATGAAGGTTACTAGAGGAGTTTACAATTACGTTCAAATTACAATTACGTTCTTCTGACGTCCCGGAGTATAAACAGAAAAACGTATGCACTATGCTAGCATGGCAGTGGCAGAAGAATTGAGTTAATAGCTTTTAGATCACCATTAACCCTATTTATTTGTTTAATATTTAGTATTATAAAGGCTAATTGATTCAAGGAAGAGGACTTTTTTCGTTGCATCAGCCAAAATAAAATAAATAATAAAACCAGAATATTCATAATATTACTATTATTCCCACAAGGTTGCTTCCAGGTTCTTGTCTCTCTTACGAGGAACAACATTTCTTATTCGTTTTACTCAACCCCTTCAGCTTTTTAAATAGCTCAATCGGATCTCCCCTTAGGTAATTATTGTTAATTTTCAGTCCACACTTTCTTAGAACCCTCTTTGAACCCTCTGCCTTTTTCTTTGGTGCGGTCTCCAGGCAATACGATGTTGCAAATGCGATCTAACCATCGTCTTGCAAAGAGCAAAGCATACAGGCTGTGGCACAAAATGAAGATGATGGCATTAGTAGGCGTTACTTTAAAGACTCGTTCCAATTAAATAAAATCAATCCACACTTCATCATTATTACACTACATCGATATTGAAGTTAAATTTGACTTTGGAATACGTACACTTACAAGGGGCTTAGAGGGGAACAGGTATCCTGTGTGTTATCAGACACTCAGCCTAAAACACTGATGGATCCAATATCTCTCTATTACAGAAGATTTAGGAGAAGTCCGGTTGGCCTGCCTCCCTAAAATCCACTCATGCACACCTTCTCGATGGTAAGCCCTGTTACGTCACTTAGGTGGCAACGAACGTGTAGAGTGGTTCTCTTCAAGACGCCTGGTCAGCGTGAAGAGGAAAAGACCAAACCCTCCAGCAATGAGAGCACAACAATACAGATGGCCCTCAGTCCCCAGCAGCTTTCACTCTCCCTCTTACGGCAGCGAGAGGATCAGAGTGGAAGCAGAGGGTGCTAAGAATCTCTGGGTACAACCAGGCTGCCATGCACGGAAATTGAACTTGGCCTGTTATAACGTACGATCACTCATCGGTGAAGACAGGATATTAGAGCTGGAAAAGGAATTAGAAAATGTGAATTGGAATATCATCGGTTTGGCTGAAACAAGAAGAAGAAATGAATCACTTATAAGTTTATCAAGTGGAAATCTGCTGTACACCAATGGAAATAGTGAAATGAGTGAAGGTGGAGTTGGGTTTCTGGTCCATAAAGATTTTAAAAACAACATTTTGGAATTCAAAAGTACATCACCAAGGGTGTCAAGACTAATACTCAAGATTTCTAAGAGGTACAAGCTAAAGATTATAATGATTTATGCACCAACATCGAGCCATGATGATGAAGAGGTTGAAGAAATGTACACTGAAATTGAGAGTCTTCTAGATGAGCAGAAAACCCACTACACTATTATTATGGGGGACTTCAATGCTAAGGTTGGAAAAAGGCAAAACAGCGCAGAAAGAGGAACTATAGGAAATTTTGGAATTGGTGAAAGAAATAAGAGGTGAAAGACTTGTGGGATTTGCAGAATCTCGAGGATTGTCAGTAACGAACCCTGTTTTTTTCAAGAAAAGGGTGAACAGAAAGTGGACATGGAAGAGTCCAAATGGATTAACAACTAATGAAATCGACTTCATCCTCACTAACAGAAGATATATTGTGAATGATGTTACCGTCCTGAATAAGGTAAATGTTGGAAGTGATCACAGAATGGTAAGATGTACACTTGATATAGATAAAGGAAAGGAAAAAAACTGACTCGAGTAAATAATACAAAGGTCTTTGAAATAACAGAGGAGGAGAAAAAGCAGTATGTACTGGAACTTAAGAACAAGTTTGAGCTTCTGCAGACTGCTCAGGACCAAGATATCGACGAGGAATATTACAACTTTCTGAAAGTGATAAAGCCCAAGAAACCTATAGGGAAACAGAAATCCAAAGAAGAAAAAATTAGTCAAGAAACACTTGTCATGATGAACCAAAGACGACAAATGAAGAGCAAGAAAAACACTGACAGGGAGAACATTGAGTATACTGAGTTATGCAAAGCCATTAGAAAGAGACTCAGAGAGGACATAAGAAGATTTAACACAAGAAAAGTAGAACAAGCATTAAGGGAAAACAAAGGATTTAAATCAGCAGCCATGAGCAGTAATACAGAAAGACAAATGATACTGAAACTGAAGAATAGCGATGGTGTACTCATAAATAGCAGAGAAGGCATAATTCAAATAGCAGAAGACTACTATAGAGAATTATACAAGGAGCGAGGGAATGATACCAGCAGTGGGGAAGATGGATTGCAAAGTAGCAACACATACGACATACCCGATATTCTTCCTGATGAGGTAGAATATGCATTGAAGAATCGGAAAGCCCCGGGGGAAGATGAAGTTACTGTAGAGTTGTTAAAATTGGGAGGAAGAGACATAACACAAAAACTGGCAAGGCTCTTCACAAAGTGCATTAGAAAAGGTGTGATGCCGAAGCAGTGGAATAATGCAATCATAGTTTTGCTGCATAAGAAAGGAGATAAATCAGAAATTGGAAATTATAGACCAATTAGCTTGTTATCCCATATCTACAAGTTGTTCACAAGGGTCATTACTAACAGATTAGAAAGAATACTTGATGAGAATCAACCGAAAGAGCAAGCTGGCTTTAGGACAGGATTCTCAACTATGGATCACCTTCACGTAATATCACAGCTAATGGAGAAGGCAAATGAATATAAAACACCATTATGCCTGGCATTTGTGGATTATGAAAAGGCATTTGACTCCATACAGCATAAGGCAATGTTTCGGGCACTGGAAAGACAAGGCATAGATACTCCATATATTATGATTTTGAAGAAAATATATGAGAGTGCTACATCCTTTATTAGACTAGACAAAGACAGTAGCAAATTTAAAATCGAGAACGTAGTTCGACAAGGAGACACAATATCTCCGAAGCTGTTTACTGCTGCCTTTGAGGAAGCTTTCAGAAGATTAGATTGGTCGCAGAAAGGAGTCAATGTGAACGGAGAGTACCTAAACCATTTACGATTTGCAGATGACATTGTGGTCATAAGCCACGATCCCAAAGAATTAGAGGAAAATCTTAATCAGTTATGCACAGTTAGTAAGGATTTTGGACTAAAGATGAATATGTATGGCTAAAACAAAAGTAATGATGAACAAGTATGCCACGGAAAGGGAAATAATGATTGAAGGAGCAGTAATTGAAAAGGTGGAGTCATACTTATCTGGGACAAGTTATTAGCTGTAATAATGATAAATGGCTGGAAGTCAAGAGAAGAATAAATTTTGGATGGATAGCATTCAGGAAATATAGTCACATACTGAAGAGCAATATCCCAGTTTGTCTGAAACGTAAAATAATGAATCAATGTATACTCCCCACCATGACTTATGGAAGTGAAACTTGGGCACTCACCAAAAGAATGGAAGAGAAGCTAAGAACTACACAGCGAAGAATGGAACGAATTATATTGGGAATCAGACTGTTAGATAAGAAGAGAAACACATGGATTAGGCAGCAAACTCAAGTAAAGGATATTCTTATCAAAACTAAAGAACTAAAATGGTCTTGGGCAGGACACATAGCTCGAAGACATGATGACAGATGGACTAAGAAAATAACAGAATGGTACCCAAGAGTAGCTAGAAGAAAACCTGGAAGACAAAGGCGGAGATGGATAGATGAAATTCATGAGTTTTTGAGTAGTAAATGGATGGCCAGTGCTCAAAACAGAAGGAACTGGAAAGTTGCTGGAGAGGCCTTCATCCTGCAGTGGATTGAAAATGGCTGATGATGATGATGACTCTTACAAGTTAAAATGGATTACTGCCAAAACTAATTGAAAGTTTATAAATTTGATCGAGAATCGCTATTTAAACGTCAACAAACACCCTCTTTCAGTGATGTTAGAATCGGTGGCGCTGTCTTCGTGGCACGGCCTAGACTCTAGTAGGCTATGGTATATAGGGATAAAGACGTCCTTCTCCCTACTGGCAAAGGCCCTATAAATCATGAACACGACACCGCCTAGCCACCTGTCTACACTACATGGAAATTTTCATGCCCATTGAATCGTAACACCTAAGGCCTTAAAGGTCTCGTCTTGAACCAGTTTTAGCTCCTTTTTCCCTCTAGCTTATACAAGACTCCAAAAATTTGTTCCCCAAATGCGTAATCTTACATTTAAAAACATTAAACTTTGGTTATTTTTCAGATAAATAAATAAATTTTCTGTTTATACTCCGGCACGACAACCAGGTCAGTAGAGTTTACAATAAATCGTCAATACAAATATTTATCGTATTTAGTAGTCACGGGCTTGAACCCCGGTCCACTCAAGGAACGCGTGCTATGCACTCTCGCTCCTGACCACTGGGCTACATCAGGCCTAGATCATATATGCAACCGATGCAAGCCTCTTTTGAAGCGACATGGACAAGTTCGAATTGTTCACCACTCTTTCCACCTTCAAATCACATCAATAGCTTCCCACGAAGCTACTCTCATCATTATTATTTATGAAAATTAGAAACATGAAGGGCCAAACACCGAACCCTGAGGGACTCAACTTGCAGTGGTCTGCCCTGAATGCTGACAGAGCTGATAAATTTGTTTTTTGGTCATTTTTGCATCCGGTAGGCATACTCTGGTTAAATGCCATCTGATATATCCAGAATATGTTCTTGATATCCCTTATAATTGAGTACTTAAAGATACCTCTTGTGTAACCAAGGGGCATTCTGTACTGGTTGATCCATTACGGAAGCCGGATTCGGAAGTACATCTCCCGACAGAGCATTCAGATACTTGAATCTGTGATTTTAGCAAAACGAATTTTGCTCAAGCACACCAACTCGCTTTCTCACGCCTGACATTATGTAGAATTCTCATGTCAACTTCCTTCTCAGAGACTCAGTCACGCCTGACAGCATGTAGAACTTTGAATTCAGTTTTTCACGCTCTAGACATCTTGCACAAAACTTACTCTCCATCAGCTAGCCATACGTGCAACAGCAAGTTTGCAAGAAAAATGCCTCAACTCTCTGGAGAATCACCGCTGGCAATTTCGCCATTAGTCACTACATCGTTTGGAATTTTGTGACTAACGTTTTGTAGATGAATCCATAATCTTTTGAATAAAATTTAAGACAAATATATATCCGATAATTCAAAATAAAACGTAGGCCAGTAGTATGGCAAAAACTGTAGAGCGTAAATTAATATATTTTTTATTTTTTCTTATTTTATTTTATTACATCTTAACTTTTAACCATTATTTATATATATATATATATATATATATATATATATATATGAACTATACTGTTTAATACGCTAAGTAAAATTCTACAAGAGAATTCTTTCTTACTTGCGTGTTTTCTCACAAAATAAAAATTTTCTACTAGCAACATATGTAAATGTAAACAAGTTAACTTCTGAAATACTTTATTTAAATAATAACTCGGTCATGATTAGTGAGATGAAAATTATAAGATTAAATAAAATTTAAGTCACAGCTAAATGAAAAAAACCCACTCTCACTGAAATTCAGAAAAGTAGTTTCTCAGTAGTTTCTTTAGAACTGAAAAGAGTTGTGACCGATTCTAGTTGCTATCAATTGCATAAAAATTAAACGCATTTCACTTGGAGGATACAAATGAATTTTGAAGTATTTCGAAATTTGTGTGGTGCCGAAGGCTCTTAAATTTTGTTTACCAACTTACTTTGATTTAAATTATTTAGTTATTCATAAAATGTAAATAACTCTACTAGTTTCTTTTAGTGTACACGTTAATTTGTTTCTTTATTTGAAGAAATCTCTTTCCTTGAGTCTGAGAATGTTTAATTGAGATCCTGGAAGGAAGCCGATAGTACATTTTCTGAAGTTGTAAAGGTTTGTACAGTTTATTAGAGAATATACTAAATTCTAAAATTATTGCTATTTTATGTGGCTTTGATGCATTCATTTTCATATTTGATCATTTAAAGATAATTCTTTTCCGAATTTCATAAAAAATATTCCTTTACTGCTGCTACAGTTTCGACGAGCTTATATAGTTTGCAAGAAAAAAAACTTGCGTTTTTCTCCACATAAATTGAATTATTTCATTTTATAGTATCTTAAATAAGGAAACACTTAAAACCGTGTGTTGGGAACGAAATTTTTGTTTTACTGAATCGTGCTAGAATATAAATGGTCCTACATCCAGTGCTCAAATTACTAAAACTTTATAGGCTACTTTTCGGGTCCTTTATGGAGCCCCTTTTATAATTACACAAACGTTTACTTGTGAGGCCGGGTTTCAGACAAAACGGGAGGAGGGGGAGAAGCTAAAACCTAGAAAAGATATACTTGTTAATATACAAAGTTAAGTAACTATTTGCAGATTGAAGCTTTATAATAATTAAATGTAATAAAACTAAATATACTTATTTTTTTACAGATTGAAGCTTTATACTAACTAAATATAAAGTTATTTATACATTAACGGACTTAAGTGCTCGGATCTTACTTGGACTATAGTAGTAGCAGTGGCATGTGATGCAAGAAAGCAAGTGTATGAGCTTATGCAGCATCAGCCAAAAAAAAAAAAAAAAAAAAAATCACACCATTTCCTCCAAATGCCTGTCCAGTTCCTCCTTAAATTTATTCAACCTATCAACTTCCACAACGACAGATGGAAGTTTGTTCCAGCAATTAACCACCCCGCTGGCTAAAGGCAAATTTCCGCACAGCTATTCTACATCTGTCTTTTCTTAATTTGAATTTATGCCCCCCTTAGGTTCGTAATCTGAACAAGTGGAAGGATCCCATCAGAATTCAGCGTGCTCAACCCATTCAAGGCCTTATATACCTCAATCAGATCACCGCGCAGGTGCCTAGTCTCCAGCCAGTGCAATTTGCAGAACTTAAGCCTCTCTTGGTAAGAGGATCCCTTCATTCCCCTCACCAATCTTGTTGCCCTTCTCTGTACACGCTCAAGCAAATCTACATCCTTCCTAAAATGAGGCCTCCAGACCTGCACGCAGTACTCAAGGCGTGGCCTGACCATTGCCTTATACAGAGGAACAATCACCTCCTTTTCTCTGCTAGAAAAATTCCTATATATCATTGACAAAATCCCATGACCTGCCCTGGCAGCCTGTCTGCATTGCTCAGAAAACTTCATATCTGACAGCACAATTATTCCCAGGTCTTTTTCATTTTCTACCACCTTAAGTCACACAGTTGGTACGTTTCTCTGGGGTTACTTCTACCCATATGCAGTACTTTGCATTTGTCAAGGTTAAACTTCAGTTGCCACTTCTTAGCCCATCTGCCCAAATTATCTAGATCCTGTTGCAGTAGCACACTGCCATTACTGTCATTAACAACTTTGCCAACCTTTGTATCATCTGCAAACTTCGACATTAAGCCTGATATACCTTCATCTGCTCCAATTTATATGCTCTAAGGTTATTTGTTTTTAATACATCCCTGATCAGAAACTATTGTAAGATGTAAAATCTTACAAATTTTAAAATAAAAATAATTGTTTTGCTAGAAGTAATGTTAAAATTTGAAGAACGCTAGATTTGGTGATGGGATACTTTAAACGTGAGAATTATAGTAGCAAAGGGGTAAACAAGTACCGGTAATTCAAATAATGCGAGAGCAAACAGGGACAGTAGGACTAAGTAAAGGGGTGTCATTTGAGAACGGGTGTGAAGGGGTTGCTTAAGGAAGAACAATAGGACGTGAAACAGGATTATATGAAGCGCCTCCTTTGATCTATGACCGTTAGAACCAAAACAGGAAGTGAGTGGCCGTCCGGTGTTCGCCTTAAAATAAAACCGTCATCAGGCTGACTGATATTTGAGTTTTCTGATACTTTTAGAGAGAAAGGTGTGAAACGAAAAAGAGTGTTTGTGGAGGTTGCCGGTGGACATGAAAGGGTCATACTGCCTGTGAGAGAAAAAAAAAAAAGTTCGAGAAAAGGGTTGGTTTGCGCGCTGTGGAGACAGCTTGGGAGAATTGTGTTGGCAAATGGAAAGGAACGTAAATTTAAACAGAGGGGAGGACTGGTTCGAGTCCTTGGGAGGCGTGCCAAACTTGAAGGGAAGTGTAAGGTTCGTGAACAAAAAAGAAAGAGTCGAGTGGAAATGAAGGAGAGAACTAGTTGAGTGGAAATATAGTGAGGAGGGAGAGTCGAAGACGAGGAGAGAATCGAAGTGAGTTTATCGAAAATGTAAGGGCGTGAGAAAAAGGGATGAACGTGTAAGGGGTAGTTAAAGGGAGTTCGTTAAACAGTAAGAATGAAAGAAGATGATTTACATAATGACTAAGTTCACCGAGGAAGGCGATAATATCCAGAAATAGTCTTGAAAAGCAGAGAGTAGCAGCCCTGGGAGGGAGAAAGCAGCAGTCTTGAAAAGCAGAGTAGCAGCCCTGGAGAGCAGTAAGAAATAGCTCTGGATGGCGGAAGATATAGGTCTGGATGAGAAAGAAGTAGAAGGCCCTTACGAAAACATCCCGCCAGAATACAGAAGTAAGTGCCAAGTTAGAATAAGCACACTATAGATTATTAGGACTATAAGGAGTTAATAAGAAAATTAAAGAGGAAGGTCATATGATTAATATGCCCTAAGATGTAAATGAGTTGAGTATTGTTATTAGAACATAGTAATGAACAGAGAAATAGAAGGAGATAGTCAAATTAAATATGAATGAACGGATGTAAAATAGCTATATTAGACGGGTTAAATCAAAGAAATAATTAAGGTGAATACTAGCATATAACATGATCGAAATGTATTATGGCGACTAAGACAGAAAAGGTTTTGTGTTCAGTGCAGGTATAAAACAGATAATTAGGATAAATACTAGCATATAAGGTGATTCCAATTGTATTATGGTAACTAAGCCAGAGAAAAGGTTTTGTGTTTAGTGCATCTATAAATTAAATTGTATAAGAATGTCGAATAAGGAATTGAGTGTGATCCCTCAATGGTTATACATTAGAGAAGCTATAATAATGGAGATTCATGGAAAGTGTTAAGTATTCTTGTTCTAACTAAATAATGTATATGAATATCAATTAATATAACGGAACAGTTCATTTAATGTACCATATATATTGTATTATCTTACCATATAATGTGCATAATTATCTTTAACTTCATTTCATGTATATATATATGTAATAAAGAATTGTATATAGCCTATAATGAAGTTGTAACTACTGTAGTCAATTTGAATACACAAGCCTAGTCCGAAGGAGGAATTTTACTTAATACAACAATTGTCAAGATTCTGACAGGAAAGAATAAATATACATACGAACCCGATTCTTCTGTGAGGTACACAAGTCAGAATGCGGAATGTGGGGTAAGGAAACGAGAATAGAGTAAAAGTTTAAACAGAATATAGGCATTCATACAGGTTAAACAAATCCCCCCCCCACACTATATTCTTTTTTACTGGCTTTTATCTGTATGATTCTGTAAATACTTACTGGATTTCCTGAGGTTGGCTGAGGCCGCAACGCACAATAAATCAGATATATATGTATATAATGCATACGTACAGAAGAGTTAGTTTTAAGTCATGGGTTTCACATCTATCACTGAGCGTAGAACAGTTAAGCAACAGTATGCGATCGTGGTGAGGTATTGAGTAATGAATCACTGAAGCAAAACAAGATAGCGACACATCTGGAAGCTAAACACTTCTTTACTTTTAAAGTGACTTCTTTACTTGGAAAAGACGCTTTGGTCTTTTCCAAGGAAAGAACAACAAATTAAACGACAACGACTCAATACCTCAGACATTAGAACTGTGTTCTGTGCAACAGGCAACTCTGGCTTTTTATCACGCTGCTTCACATTGCAAAGCCAAAGAACCACACGCCATTGGCAGGTAACTGGTGAAACCGGCAGCTATAAACTCGGTGCTCATGACATGTGAGGATTAGTTTTCCAAGAAAATCGAACAGATATCGCTGTTGAATGACACCATTCGTATAAATGTATAAATCATTCATGTCGAATGATATCAAACAGCAAGTGATTGCGGCGACTATAAAAACAAGTGGGCAGTTTAGAGTAGCTGCATGAAACTGGCGTAACCGACGATGCACAGCTAATAGCATATGTACGTTCTCCAGTGCTAACAGATATTGAAGAATTTCTATTTTGCCGGCCACTGACTACTACTACTATAACAGGGAAAGATTTTTTTAAAAAGTACTTTTTTTAATGAAGAAGGTCTTATCTGGAATTATAGTTTCAATTTGTGCACTCGCAATATTTGTAACACTCCAAGGTTTCTGTGTCAGAGTTGAAGAAAGTTGATCTGCCGGTGAAAATTTCATTGTCTCCTCCATCGGGAGAATCATGCTTCCAGAAGGCTGTCAGTGGAATTAGATATTGTGATGAAAGAGATCATTCAGTTGCGAATATTATAAAAGCGAGGTCGTTAAACAACAGGTTATATACCCAGATGCTCAGTATTAGCTCAGAATACAAGCATTTAGGAAGCTTTTTTTCAATGACTTGTGGCATTACTCAATGAGATTAGAAACCTTTTTTGTCTTAAAATCATATCCTGTATCTAAGGTTTCTGAAATTTCAAGTGGATATTAAAACTAACGTGTCTTTCAGATATAGTTCCTGAAATCAATAAGTTGAATATTTCGGTGCAAGGTTGTAATTAGATAGTGGTCGGACTGATAATAATAGAGAAGTTAACTTTCAAATGAAAGCTGAAAGAAAACCAGGTTGCTATTTCCCACGATTACTGCTTTCTGGATGATGAAATGCTGATTTTTCTGTCTTAAAAATGTTACCATAGAACATTTAAAAGAACTAACCCTTGATTTCGACCGCCACATCCCGTAGGATGTGAATAAATATAGCTGAGTGCGCAGCCTATTTAACATTGACTTCGAAGATTTGTCTGATGAAATTTCAAGCACTGCTGACCCTCAAGAACGGCATTAAGCCGTTCTTGAGAGCCAGCAAATGACTTAGATGCAGCCTTTCAAGTACAGGACCATAGTTTGAAGAACTTTCAAAGCTTGTGCCAAATTAAGGTTCAATTAATATACTGATAATTGTTTTAATTTTGCGCTGTTCTAATATTTGTGCTTTTGAAAAACTTATTTTATAAAACTCTACTATTAACTAATAAACTAATCATATTTTAATATTACTATTTTTTCAAATAATTTCCTAAATGTTAATTATATTTTAATAACTTTAGCACACTTAACTTTTTGTAATTTTTTTTTTTTTTTTTTTTTTTAATTTCTTGTGTGAAGGAGCTTCTGAGCCAGACTGTGGCAACCCCGCCGATAAGTGAAGCGGTGAACATGTCTGCCTAGTGTGGTTTGAGTTGTGTTGTCTCTGTTAAATGATTGGCCTCTTAGCCCAGTGCGGCAAGAATATACACCTCACTAGTTTTAGTTCCTGCCCTGTGGAGGCAGACCGTCTACTCATTATTCTGTGCGCTTCAGAACAGAAAGAAGATTCACTCCATCTCTTACGGTGATAGGGTCATAAAAAGTCAGTCAATGATATAGTCCAAGGTTGAGATTGAGTACAATCCATAGTATAGACCAAAGTTGAGATTGTGAGCCAAGACCAAGTTAGGAACGTGAGTACAGCATCAGGAACTATCCTGACCTTGAAATTGCATTAGATGACCAAGCAATCTCCTGTTTGCTTGGTCATCTAGTGCGATTTGGAGTTACAATACCAAAGTATCAGTGCGGTATAATGAGCTGTAGCAGCCTGATAATGCAAGTTGAAGATATCGGCATGCATTGAGCGTAATTAGAACTTGTTGGGGACAGAGCCTTATGTGGGACACGTAGTCGTTCAATGCAAGATGACTACGCATCAACACAGTGAAGATGTCAGCACCCGACGTGGCACAAAGAACCAATAACTGCGGCACAATGCACTACATTGATTGGCTCTATGATTCTCGAAGCTAACTACCAAACTTTGAATGTGGTCCTAGCTGAAAAAGGTTAAAAGCCCCTGTCATAAGCCGCCACCAGTCCAAACACTTTTGTATTGTAAAAGCAATGTCCAAACTAAATGCAAAATAATTGACTGACTGACCACTTGGCTTTCAGGATTGTATCAACTTAAAGTAAATAAATGCATTAAAAATACTAATACTTAAAAGAGCTTGTAATATAAAACTGCTTTGAAGATATTTAGATCTAATGAGATTATAGATTGTCAGAGATCTATGTGAATATTCTGCAAAATATATACCAGTGTATCATTACTTTTCAGAAACGCTAGAGTATATAAACAGTGTTGACTGGGCTAGCCATACATCCAGTTTTAAAAGGACTGAGAATTAGGTCATTTTGACGGTTGAGAAGATATGAAGTAGATCCCAATAAATAGGATTTCGCTTCGCTAGCAGTAGTCGGACAATGAACGAATACCATGTCAAAGTGTGCTCAACTGAATAACATTTTTCCATGCTGTGCATGCGTGCGTGTGGGCGTCAATCATTCCACTTCGATATATCTGTCCACTCGCGATGTTGCAATATCCGAAATGCATATCACTGTTCCGTATAATAGAGGACCTCACCAAACGTTGTCCGTTGCCGTGGTTACCACACTGGGGTACTGAAGCATGATTGAAAGTGAGCCTTCTTCCAGGCGGTGGGAAAAGACGACCATACCAGTTCGGTTCGCACTCTGTACCGCTGACTGTGACTGAAACAACCAATACAGCGGGTGATTCTCCTTGCGTAGTCAGGCTATATATAAAAACATCCGCATTATCCCCCCCCACTCTCGCTCTCTCACACACACACATTGTAAGAGTGGGAGGGGGGGGGCTTTGGGAAAAGATTTGACCAATAGAGAAATCTTCAGTATTTCTAGCCGAAATAATAGTCAAGTTGTGCTCAACACCATGACGTTCCTTAGCTAAGTGACAATTAAGAGGCTTATTCCCGGTAGAAAACAAAAGTTTATTTGAACATGGATCTTTAAACAGTTCCATGCCGAGATACAGCTTTCCACAATGTCATAAAGGCATGTGTTCTGGTCCCGTTAAAATCAGAGGAATATTCGAATTTTTTTTTTCCCTCACACCGTTGACAAGGTAATTGATCTCGAACGAGAGTTATGTGGCCTGTCCTCCAAGAAACTCGGGTTTTCATCTGGCAAATGAATATACGCAACTTATACTCAGTGATCATTGAATTGTGACCACCCCATCAGCAATGGACTATGCTGAATATCTCGCAGCATAAAAACTTAGCAGCGTCGCACGCTAGAGCAGTAGTAATTTGCACCTGTTCGTGCAAGTCAGTGATAAAGTAGCAATTATGGGACTGTAACGATATCACGGAGTTTTAAAAGTGAGTGATTGTGGAAATCCGTGCGTAGGGTGCTTCCATATCGAAACGATACGCCTTTCGGTTGCTCACGGGTCACCGTGGTTAAAATGTACAAAGAATAGTATCGAACGCATCAAACCACCTCCAACATATTATGCAAGGTGAGTGAAGAGAGAATGCATTGTACGGGTTCAATGGCAGGACACAGTGCGACAGCTGACATCACAGTACAATATGGGAAATACAGAACGATATCCCAAATAACGATGCGCCGCACACTCAGACATACGTATGGGGATCCACAGCAGACGACCCAAGAGACATCCTCGCTATAGTGTCGACCATGGGCGTATTCAGGGGAGGGCTGAGGGGCATATGCCCCTTTTACCATGCATGCACGTGTATAAGTGTTCCTATGTCTATTTAAAAAAAAAAATTCAAAAACCTGGTCGTCATGTCCCCATTTACGATAATACCTGGATACGATAGTGTGTTTAGGGTCTAACGGTACCAGGGGTTTCTCCCATCTCCGCGTAGTATGTATTGTCGTGTGATATAGAACACTGTAGAAGCCAGAGATTTAGGTGTATGGGTATTGTAGAGTGTAGTGTTGTGTACCGTTGTTTATCTGACCTTTTAGCTGGTGGGGTCCACCACATTATGTCTCGGGAAGGCAGGTCAGGTAAGGTCATGTCACTTAGTTTCCTGAGATTTCAGGAGAGCGAGAGAGAGAGAAGGGTTGGGTTTAGCCGAAAAGAATATAGATACGTAAGTTATGTGATTTATGATTAAAATTTTTGGTGTTTGGCTCGGTAAATTTTGACGATACGATTTTTTTTTTTTTTTTTTTTTTTTTATGAGAACCCCAAACATGAGAGGTATTATAACCAAAGTACTTAGTACCGTGCTTGGGTTGGAGGTTGAGAAGACGAAAGAAGATATTTGTTGACATTGGACTTTAACTTCGGTAGACTGTAATTTTCAGGAAATACTTATGAAGGAAGGTTGTTCCAGAAAACGGCAGTTGAATGAATTAATGAGGAAGATGAAAAGTTGGTTCTGTGGGTTTGAAGTTTGACAGTAAATGGATGTTGGCTGGTGGCGGCACGTGTTCGGACTGTTTTGAAAGAGAGAGCGGGAATTATAGAAGCCAATTCAGAAGAACAGTGCCCATGGAAGTATCTGTAGAAGAGGCATGCAGCAGAAACAGTACGTCTATGAGACAGCGAGTGGAGAGACTCTGTTAGAGATGAATCATTAATTAACCTAACTGCCCTCTTCTGAATGGAATCAAGAAGCCTGAGAGAGGTTTTGGGGGCACCACCCCAGATGTGGGAACAATATTCCATGGCAGGGCGGATTTGCGATTTATACAGAGTGAGCAGCTGTTTGGAAGAAAAGTAACGCCGAGAGCCAAAGAGAAAACCAAGTTTTTTAGATGCAGAGGAAGCAATATTTGTAATGTGCTTGTGCCAAGAGAGATTAGAAGTCAGGGTAATCCCCAAAAGAGATATATCATTTTGGCTAGAAATTGGAGTGTCACCAAAGATAAGCATAGGAGCAGAAGAATCCTTTTTGCGAGATATAAGACAAGATTGAGTTTTAGAAGGGTTGAAATCAACTAAGTTGTCTTTGCCCCACTGGAGAATTACCTGAAGATCGGCATTTAAGGAATTGGCAGCAGATTTTCGAGAACTTGAAGCTGATTGAGCTGGACAAGGTTTCTCAAAATGTAAAGTTGAATGCAATGTGCTATCATCGGCAAAACTGTGGATAGGATTTCCAGTCAATGGAAGAAGGTCATTGATATACAAGAGGAAAAGAGTGGGGGAAAGAACTGAACCTTGGGGGACACCAGCATTAGTGAAGAAGTTAGAAGACAGAGAGCCATCTACCATCACCCTCAGTGAGCGATCAGAGAGAAAACTGGATAACCAATTACTAAAAACAGTTGGCAAACCATAAGATGGAAGCTTGTTTAGAAGACCTTTATGCCAAACACGATCAAAAGCCTTTGAGATGTCAAGAGCAACTACTTGTGTTTCACCGAACTTTTCCATTGAATTAGTCCATAAATGGGTAACATAAGCCAGAATATCACCAGTGGATCGACACTGACGGAATCCATACTGGCGATCGTTGATCAGACGGAAGGTTTCCAGGTAGTTTAAGAGTTGGCGGTTAATTGATTTCTCCATTACTTTAGAAAGAGTAGAAGTAATTGCAATGGGACGATAATTGGATGGGAGGGATTTGTCACCCTTTTTAGGAACTGGCTGGATATGAGCAAATTTCCAAGAAGAAGGAAAAACACCTTTGGAATAAGAAAGTGAAAAAAGGCGGCAAAGAATAGGAGTAAGTTCAGGAGCACAGGTTTTGAGAACAAGTGGAGAAATACCATCAGGACCTGAAGCTTTCTTAGCATCAAGATTCATCAAAATCCTTCTGATATCCTTTTGACGGAAGAACACAGGAGGCATTGAACGGAGCGTGTTAGGAATGATGGGAGGTGTTTTACCAAGATCATTAATACATGCGCTCAAAGAAAAATGGGATGCTAGCAGGTCAGCTTTATCCTTGGCTGAAGTGACAACAGAACCATCTGGTTTGGACAGAGGTGGGACCAGAGATGGGCAAAAGTTGCGGCCAATAGCTTTGGCAAGAGACCAGAATGCTCGGCTACCATTAGGGCAAGAAGCAAGTTTTCTACTCTTAGCCTGTTCAAACTCTAGTTTGGACTGATTAATAACTGCTTTACAATTGTTGCGAGCTTTGGTGTAGGCAGAAAATGAAACTGAAGAATTAGAAACAAGCCAATTACAATATGCAACGTTCTTCTCTTGGACAGCCTTAGCACATTTATTGGAAAACCAAGGTTTAGATAAAGGACGAGATTTTAAAGTGGAGTGTGGGATAAAGGATTCCATTCCTGCAAGAATAATTTCGCTGACACGATCTGAGCAAACTTTGACATCAGAAGTTTTGAAACAGTAATCAGACCAAGGAAAAGAAGAAAAGAAGTCTCGCAGGTCATCCCATTTTGCATTCTTGTAATGCCAAACAATACGAGGTTGGGAATAGCCGTGAGATAAAGGTTCCATTGGAGAAGAGGCAATCACCAAGTTGTGATCTGAAGTGCCTAAAGGACCTGTCACTTCAACCTTGTACTTAGAAGGGTTGTTTGTGAGAAAAAGATCAAGCGTATTGGCTGTATGATTAGGATTGTCCGGTATTCTTGTAGGTAAATGAACAATCTGTGCTAGGTCATTAGTAATTGCAAAAGCCTCAGCAACTCAACCTGCTGGGTCGGTGTGACTAGAAAACGGAAGCCAGCTGGAGTTGTGAACGTTAAAATCACCAAGGAAAATTACCTCACTGTTAGGAAAGTTGTACTGGAGAAAGTCAAGTTGCAAAGAGAGGAAGTCAAAGAGCTCCAAGTGATTAGTGGAGTTGGGAGAACGGTAGAGACAACAGATGAATTTTACACTGAGGTAGAGAGATTTTAAGCCAGAGAAGATCAAAGAGAGGAGATTCCAAATTGCCAAGTCTCTGACAGGGAATATCAGAACGGACATATGCACAAGTACCACCTTTGAGGCGAAAGGAATCATACAGCAAATAATTTGGACATCTGAGATGAGCAGTAGTTGAATCAACTGATAACTGAGATTCAGTCAGAAAAAGTACATGGGGTTTGGAAGACTGCAAGTGGAAATGGACATCGTTGAGATTAGAATTGAGACCACGTATATTTGTGAAATGAATTAGGAAGTCCTTGGGAGGTTTAGATCTTTTCGCAGATAAGCTTGCTCTATTATTTTGACAATTCATGGTGTATTGAATAGTAAGAAAAAGTGGGTGGGACATGCTGTATGAAGTAATGAAATTTTTGGATATGGCGTACATGTGGTAAGAATATACCCAGATCCTTGACATAACGTGGCCTCGACAATGCTCCCCGCATGCACACTACTCGGACTCCCTCCAGTCACTATCTGGCAGAGTAGAGGTAGCAAGATTATACACTAGCTGATCCGGAAGCTTCCTAGAGAGTTACCAATAGGTTCAGTCCGGTGTACTAACTAGCGGCCGGCCTGCGAACACCGTTTTAGAGCTGTACCCTCGAAATGTAAAGAATATTGGATCTCGCCACGACATTCCTCATAACCTCAAAAATCATCAATCATACTGCATGATGGAAGAGATAGGGAAGGGTTGGCCGGAACTTAGCTGTAGAGCCTAAACAAGGGTTCCACCACTTCAAGCCTCCAATAAGCAAAGTGGTGGTATTTCACCGGTTGATGAGAGTCATCTACCACCTAGTACTGCCTGGTAACATAGAGGGGCGGCGTTCCTCCATGTGGTGTGGGCGCCACACCTCGACCCCTGCTTACGTTGGTTCACACCTGGGTGGTCACCCACCATGCACTTGTGCATGAAGGTTATACCCAGGATTACTAACAGTCCCACCATCGTGAAGGTGCAAGCAGAGGATTTGGCTGTCATAAACCGTCCGGACTTCGCCGAAATTGGGTCCACTTTGACTTGAGTGTCACCCGAATATCAGTTCCATCAGCGTTTTAGACTCCCAGGTAGCAAGAACAGCTTGTCTGGCATATCTGAGAGAATGTCTGTGACAACCTCAAGGACCAGATAATGAAGTCAAAGTGTATTTAGGGTAAAACGGCACCAGGGGTGTCCCCATCTCCGCGTAGTTTTCATTGTGGGTGAACCAGTTGACTGGAAAAGCCAGAGATTTAAAAGTGTGTGTGAATTGCATTTGTGTGATGTCGTGTACCGTTGTTCATCTGGTCATTTAGCCGCTGAACCCCTGCTGAGGCCCAACGTTGCCCCACTTTCTCCCCGTGGAAGCAGACCAGGAACCCACTTGACTTAAGTTACTCTGGCAGGTCCTGCCACTTAATTTCCTGAGCGCTGATTGGACACTGGAGGACTGAAACGATTGCGCTGATCGGATGAGTCCGATTGCGCTGATCGGAAGAACCTCCCCGTTTGCTTAATATGGCGAATGTTTTGCTGGCAAGAGCTATGACCCCCTGGTGCGTATGGACTCAAGTTTCACTGTTGAGGTCTACTGGCAGCTCTTAGGAGACCAAATACACCCTGTCATGTTGCTTTTTTGTGCAGGAACGGTATCATCCAAGACGATAATGGGCCGTGTCATCGGCCCTCACTGTGCACGAGTGATTCGAGGAATACAGTGTCTATATACCCATCTTGACTAGCCTCTAAATGCGCGTGACCTCAGTTGAATTGAACATCTGTAGGATGTTTTAGAACGAGAAGTGAAGAGTATGAATACCCAACCATCATCTATTCCGACGCTGTTGAAAGCCTTGCAGGCGGTACGGCTGCTGCAGATCCCTACAATGTCTTTAGACATTTAGTGGAGTCGGTGCCTAGGCGAGTAGCTGCTGTTATCGGTGAGAACGGTGGCACAACGCGGTATTAGGTAGGAAGTCATAATTCAGTATCATTGAGTGATGTACAGTAAACTGATGTCTAATGACCTTGGTCACTTCTTTTTTTTTATGCTCTTGATAGCACCATTGATTGTAAGTAAATAAGGTTTCTATGTTTTGTACTGACGGAGGAGTCAGAGCTCTGAAACGTTCAGTCAGTACCAATATCAGTTAATTTATTCTAAGCTACTGTGAAAGTGGAACAAAGTGCAATTTTTTTTATTTAAAGCTGGTTATTCCAGCATTTTTAATCATGTTCGTCAGCTCGTTTATAGTTAAACAAATAAACAGAAATATAGTTGGTCCAATTTCTTCATGCTACAAAAATTGGCGAAAAACCGATGAAATTAAGAAATTATGACTAACAAAATGGCAGAGAATATACTTTGTTGATGCACGCTCTGAAGTATTTGAAGGATATTGTTCAGTTATCACTAATTTTACGGGCAGAGTAATCCATAAATATTGTATCAACTGCACTTCTACTATTTCCAACAGGTGCAAATTTTACGAGACTGTCTACCACAACCTTTCATCCTGAAGGCAATTAAGGACCTTGGGGTAGATTATGTAATTCCAGTTCCTTTAAGGCAGCAAAAGAGCCCATCCAACTATTATAGTTTGAGAACAGACTGTGTAACTTCAGTGGTAATGCAAGTCGTTCAGACTGATTAAATCAATGTAGTTTCGCTTCTGCTCGGAAGACTGATTTTATTATCAAAACGTTAATAAATAATATGTACACATCGTTCTTTAGAAATTTTGAAAATTTATTAATTTCAACTTCTCATTAATGATAGGTGAACTTAATTTCGATCCAGAAATACGTTTGAAATAAAACGCCTAACTGTGTAATAATTCTTTTTATAGAAAATGTGGGATAGGAAGGAAACTGGAACAAGGATTGCGTGTACATCAGAGACTTTGGTCACAATATTAATTATAATTCATTGTTCTTAGGGAAGTTATGATTTTTATTTCCGCTTACAATAAAATCTTACTTTTCTCTTTCAAATATGAAACAATCAAATGTGATAACAGCGTTATAGGAATTGTCCGGTGTATTGATGGGTGTACCAAATGCGAAGGTTATTGGCTCGTTAAAGGGAGGCGGGAGGATTGTTTTCTTATGTGTTTATGGTTTAAATTTCATAGAGTGTAAAGAAAAAATAATTCTCGGTGTATCTGTTTATTTATTATATTATTATATTATAAATAACTGTTGCATTTACTAAATATAAGGTTTAATGTATTGTAAACAGGTTTTTTTTTTTTTTCATCAAACTTACGCATATACACAACTGTATCATTTTAGCCTTTTCTTGCGTACGAAACGTAAAAATCCATCCATAACGTTAGCCTATGAAGATTAGTGTATGAATTTTGCAATCTAACAAGAATTTAAGAGCCCTCACTACATTTTTGGAACATAACTCCAGATAAATTATTTGTTTTCAGCCGAAAAGCCTTTTGTATATTAACTGTCTGTATTCTGATGTAGATCGTTATATTTTGTGGGATGGGAAAATCCCAGTTTCCGGGATACAAGTCCATATCTTCGAAGATCTAGAGTCGAGCAGTTTATCTAGATCTTCTTAAAGTAACATACGTTTATTAATATCATTAATCATCCTACCCACCTTTGTATTACCAGCAGACAAACTTGATAGAAAAAAAGGCAAGGGGGCCCAACACCACATAACGTAAAAATCCATCCATAACGTTAGCCTATGAAGAGCACTGATTATTTATAACTGCTCTTTATCCTCTGCTACTTAACTGCTGTTCCTTTATCCACGGTAACTTGTTCCTAATGCATATTGCTCCAGTTTATACGACAGTCGTACATGTAGAAGTTGTCAAAAGCTTAACCAAAATCTAAGTAAACTATATCAAAATTGTTCTTCCATCCAGGTCCTTTGTAACGGCCATACAATATGTTCTTGTCAAACCTTGCATGACATCTTTCCTATAAAACTTCGTTATTTTCCCCAGTACAGAAGTCAGACATATATATATTTCTAATTACTCACCTCGCCAATTGAATCCCCCTCTGCGGATAACAAACTAATCAGAACGCTGACCAACCCAGTCTCAGAATTAGTTACGATCCAGCATGACGATTAATATACATGTATTAGATTCCAAGTGGATTGAGACAGCATCTCTGCGTATGATACAGGCTAATCCCGAAAGTTGTAGTTGACTTGTGGCCTACACTATATTATACAGTCTTTGTGCGTGGGGAGGTTCTGTTCTGGGCCTTAAAAGTAATACATTATCTTGAAACTAGCTAAAGATCAAGACATTCAAGTTTTTAACGCTTAGTTATTAACGCGTATAATAACAAAGATCTTTTATTATTTCTCATTTTGTATTTTAATACATTTTAGCGTAGTACTCTTTAAGTGTTATATACATACAGTGTACTATTATAAGTGCACTGGTGTGTGTGTTTAATGAAATACCTACTGTATGTTGAACTGGTTTTATTTTAAAAATGGATGAGCTGTATGAAATTTGAGCATAGCAACTGAGTTTTTTTTATACTATGGGAAAGATTCTGCCCAGGTAGTTTCATGAATTCCCCTACAAGTAATTGATTAATTTTTTTTTTCTCTTTCAATGACAACTCGAGAAATCTGCAAACATTTCTGTACAAATAACTGGCGGTGAAATATGACTCGGAAACAAATAAATCCCACTTTGGAGATATCCTTCAGTGGAAATTACTTTTTGCGCCATTCTTTTTTTTTTTGTGTGTATTGCATAGTGTTTCGAAAGTCCCGGTATCCTTTCTCATAAATTAAATGTTATTAGCGTAAATGAAAAGTGACTACTCAATAGTCGAAACCCCAAAGTATTTGCGCAATTTGAAAATTAACATAGCGCTGCTAAATGTACCTTGAACGGCTCCAGTTCCTCCTCAGCTGTAATGTTGCTTTCTGTTTAATAAAACTCCACAATTAGGATTTCCAGACACCTTTAAAAAGGAAACTTTAATAAATCTTACACTTACACGAGTAAGATTTATTAAAGTAAAAATAAAAATGGGGTTTTGTTAACGACATACAGGAATATTTCCAGCAGAGTTAAGGAAATGGTTATCCCACTGTATAAAGCAATGATTAGGCCACACCTTGATAACTGCATGCAAGTCTGGAATCTCCATTTTACCAAGAGCAGAACAGAGCAAGGAGACTGAGGAGGAAAAATAGTACTTTTACCACGAAAAACTTCATTTCTGCAAATTGCAGTCTGAAAAATAGTCGCCTATGAGACGATCTGATTAAGGTGTTGAAGGCTTTGAATGAATTGAGTAAGGTAAAATGCAGGAGATCCTTCCTGCTGAGCACCAGGAAGCGGCATAAATTTAAATGGAGGAAGAGTGGTTGCAGGATAGATGTGAGAATATTTTATTTCGGGTAGTTGATTGTTGGAACAAATTTCCCATCTGGTGTTGTGGAATTGGGTAGTTTAATAAATTTAAGGAGTAGAAACTAGTCAATTTATTAGTGTAAGTGATGTTGGAAGTGTTTTTTTTTTTTTTTTTTTGGCTGATGCTGTATAAACTTGCTTCCTTGCATCATTTGCCACTGCTAATATTAATAAATCTAATGGAAAACTCCTCAACCAACAAAATTGTTTTTGGTATCAGTGAAAATTTTCGGGGAAAAACAATGGGGGATTTTAACTTTCCAGATAGTGCTAGAACTTGCGGTTTGGTCACTTGCACACTAGCAAGTTTTTTATGGATTTATTGGATGACTATTTTCTACAGCAACATGTTCGAGGGGCAGCCAGAGGGATTAATACTCTTGATCTGATTATCAGCAGTGATCATTCATGTATTAAGAATTTGCAGATGAAGGAACCACTGAGTAACAGTGATCACAGTGTACTGATATGAAAATTACTTAAAGATGTAACTACCATCAAGGCTAAAGGGAAGGACTTTTGCTTTCATAAAGGTGACTACAGAGGTCTCAGACAGTTTTTAAATTCTGTACAGTGGGATCAACTGATGATGTTACCAACGTTGGATTCTAAATGGGAAGAGCCGTCAGGGACTTAATCTTGGAGGCTACTAGGCTTTTCATTCCAAATAAGAAATACTGTTCAAGATTCAGGCGTAAATGGATGTCAGAAGAATTAATGAGGCTCGTGGCAGAGAAGAAAAATGTATGGGATGCATATAAGTATCAGGTGACACAGAAGCCTATGGCAGAGATAAGCTTGTCTGTAATCAAGTCAGAAAGGAGGTTAGGCAAGCGAAGGCAGATTATGAAAAATCTTTGGCAAAGGATGCAAAGAAAAACAGCAAAGATTTCTTTACTTATATAAACTCTAAAGTCTAGAAGGAAAGGGATGAATCAGATTGGACCACTTAACATAGATGGGTTGACTATTGATGATCATGCTCAGGTAGCTGATAAACTGAATGAGTATTTTGCATCTGCATTCACACATGAGGAGTTATTCAATGAGGGGAATGACAGAGGTGTATTAAACTCTGGCAGTAAGCTATAATCTTATAATAACTGAGAGTAAAGTGGAGGAGAAATTGTGGAATTTAAACATAAGAAAGGAACCTGGGGTGGACGGGATCTATCCAGTTATATTAAAGGAGGCAGCAAAGGAAGTAAGCAAACCCTTAGCCATAATTTTGAGAGCTTCCTTGGACTCAGGGGAGGTCCGCATGGACTGGAGGTGTGCAAATGTATCACCAATTCACAATGGGGGTTTCAAAAGGTGACACAGGTGAACACCAGTTAAACCTGTTAGTTTAACTTGTGTTCTGAGTAAAATAATGGAGTCACTGGTTAAAGAAGCATTGCAGGATCATCTAGACAAGACTGCAGTAATAGTTAAGACAGAGCATGAGGTCTTGTCTGACCAATTTGATTGGATATTATGATGTGATCACAAAGGAACTGAATGCCAAAAATGGGTTGAGCGAGCTGAATACTGATGGGATTCTTCTTGCTCAGATAAAGAACCTGAGGGGTATTGATTCAAATTGAGGAAAGACAGTTGTAGGATAGACGTGATGAAATTTGCCTTTGGCCAGCGGGTGGTTGATTGGTAGAACAGACTTCCATCTTTTGTTGTGGGAGTTGATAGCCTAAATAAATTTAAGGCTGAGTTGGACAGGCATTTGGAACGAATGGAGGGTTTTTTTTTTGACTGATGCTGCATAAGCTTGCTTTCTTGCATCGTATGCCTCTACTAATGCTAATATCCAATATTACTGGCTCTTTCGGTTTTACTAAGGGTTTTCGGACCGCTACACGACCATGAACTCCAGATTGTTTAAGATAATTTTATAGTGGATGTAGACATGGGAACCTCTGTTTCTGTTGAACACTGCTCAGATTTCAGGTGTACTTAGTCGTCGATTTCGTTTAGAAATCAGTGTTATGGTCTTATGTTTTCATAGTTACTCGCGGTCGTTCTGCTCTTGGTTTGTTCTTTATACTGCCGCTCCTTGACTCGTCGAATGGTAGTTTGTACTCCTTTAAATGAAACACCTAGTTTTTTGCCAATAATTCTCATGGAATAACTTTCTTTATACAGCGTTATTAATAGTATTTCTTTTTTTCAACATTCGCTTCCTTATTTCTTGCCATGTTTATCACGAAACGCAAAACTTACATCAAACACTGAATTTCTTGTGTTCTATTTTATAAGTTACATCTTTTTCTCCTCAATTTGTATTGTTGTAAAACACTTTAGAATCATCTACAATCTTCTATAATATTGAAACAATAATCCCACTTTTTGGAACCATCTACAACGTTTTTAAATAATCTTCTACAGTGTTCTATCACATTCGGGAGTATTCTACACCTTTCTGGAACATTCTCGTATATTCTAGAAATTTCTTAAATATTATTTCAGTCTTTTTGATTTTTATACATAATAGAAAATATTTTAATAAAAATTGGTAAACAAGTTGGTCCTAACGTGATTCCGAACTTTTAGGCGAGTGTGTATACATATGCGAGCCGCCCACCATCTAATGAATGACTACTTTTAGCGTATCAAATTACTATAACCATAATCTCCTTCCATCTCCTCTAAGAATTAAAAACGCTTTCATGCTGAAAAGAAAGCAATTTTAGAAGTTACTGTATGCTTATATTGAATATTTTAATCCCAAAAGGGGTTAAAATATTCTGAACTCGCCACTTTTTCTTTATTAATTGCGCTGTATATAAATTACCAAACTCTTTTGACAAACTATTGTTCTACACAATCCTAAATAGAAACTTCTTTGGCTTCTTACGAAACATATCTTCGAGATGTCTTCGGTCCAGAGTTTAATCATGGTACTTTAGTAGCTGATTAGTTCCTCACGGCACGCGTCTACTCTTCATTTTAGTGAAGCAGTTAACAATGGAGTCGCAATAACCAATATAATCGAGGCTGATTGATACAGATGGTATATTGCTTCCCATTGGATGAAAAGGTCAAAAGCGAGTAGGCAGTTTGAGAAGAAAAGTAGAGAAGTAGAAGCACCGATGAAACCATCAGTCCTACTGTCAATACGCGGTAACCTAGTTCAGGGCCAGTTATGTTTCTTGCAGGTGGCGCACTGGATCGATTTTTGCAGACGTCATTGGTATTAATTGACATTGTTTGGATTTCTGATTATAAGAATTACCACTGTATTCCTTTTCTATCCAACATACCGTAGTTAATGTTTTTTTTTTTTTTTCAAAACTCGTGGCTAATCTTTTCTTCAGCGAACTCCAATCTAACACATCGGTATACGCCATTCTTTATTCCGCATTCCTGTCATATAATTCTAGTTCTTATTGCTATTTCTTCTTTTGTGTTCTGGTCTGTATTTGTTGGATTTTTTGTTACTGTATTTGCTGGATGAATTGCACTTTATGTAAATATTTGGCCATCTTTCTGTAAATACTGTACATACTTGTACGTTTATTGCGGGCTCCAGTCCTGGTATGCATCTTTTAATAATAAATAAATGAATTATACTGCTGTTATCTTTTTACAGCATTCTAATATTTTTTTTAAGAATCTTGCCATAAGTTTATATATGACTTAAACGGGCAATTAATTACTAAAAAGTGAGTCCCACCTCTTTAATTTCGAATGCTCTTGTTGTAATACATTGGAAATTAAAATTTAAGCAATTCACATACCATCGGTGGAGAAGAAAATCGAAATATAAATTACGACATATATTCCAAGTAGGAGTGTGCCATACACAAGTGACCGACTGGTGCCACATGTAAATTGCTCCCATCACCTACAAATCTCGTGATCATACTTATAAAAAGGAAGCTGCCCCTCCAAGCATGGTATCAGGAACAAGCAAGCGAGCAGATTTCGTGACTTCTAGCAGGTTCGAACATAATTTTGATTTTTATCTCTAATTTGTCAGTTTGCCATAGGGTTTTATATGAATATAAAATGGAACCTTTGGGTTCCAGAATAGCCCTGAGATAAATTAACTAGAATACTGGAATAAAATTATTTGCTAACCTGGAACGCAAAATGCTAATACAAATGGAACCTAGAACCCAAATGCCAACTTGGAGCCTTTGGGTTCCAGGTTGCTTTCTTTCTCTACTCTATTTAACAAAGCTCCAAGAAGCATTGGTAGTTTGTTAAGCACTGGTTTTTCCTATGCTTCACATTTGTTTATTTTAATTTTATTTATTTTCATCATATTATTGTAGCAATATTCTCTTCTTTTTATTATTATTATTTTGCTTTGTAGACAATAAGAGAATCTCAACGTGGATTTACAATCGTTGTCTGTTAATAATCAGTTAGTTTAGTATATCGAATGCTCTGGATGTAGTGTTTCTCAACATTACAGAGTTAATAAACAAACTGTTACCTTTAAAACGCAGAGTACAGCGTTTTTAATTAATTTAATCCAGTTTTAATTATTAATCCCCACGCCATATCTTTCACAAATGTATTTACGGGATTGTTACTCGTCTACCAGGAACTTGCACAATATACAACCTGTGATGCTGAAGCGCTTAAAAATCCAACAAACAAGAACTGAAAGATATGTGACTAATGTAGTTTGCGTATTCTTGTCAGTTCGGGAATAGCTGTTTTCCATATTACTCGAATAAACATTTGTACCAACATCCAGTTCTATTTCTCGTTGCAGTTGAACAATCATATCTCTTTTAACCCAGAGCGTGTACTACTTTCTGTCTACGTGCACAATAATACATGAAACCCGACTGATATTTAGTTGCTGAATGCACGCTACACTTGTTGCGCGAGTCAACTTTCACCAGTCCATTCGCAGCAAGCATTACTAAAGGTGGCACGTAAGGGGAACGGAGGGTCACGCTTGGTGAGATCCTCTGGAAAAAAATCAATACGGCCGTAATGATATATATAGAGAGAAAACATTGAGAGTTCTCCTCACGTTATTCACATTCGTTATTGTTAATGTACAATACGGTAGCTGAGAAAAGGTAATAAATTACATTTATATTACTTTAAAAACATCGTAAACCGCATTAATATGATTAATTTACAATATGCATTAAAAATCACTCCCTTCCAGGTTTTTTATTTAAAAAATAGCTTTAGTGCGAATAAAATTAGCACTTATTTCTGACTTTTCTTAAAGTGTATATATATATATATATATATATATCATTCACGGCATTAAAAGTCGCAGATTGGTGTTGTTGGCTGAGGTTAAGGAGCAAAAAATAACCTACACTATAATATGCAAGACTATCGTAATTAAACTATAAATAAAATCGAGTAAATTTAGGGCAAGTACCCTAAATGACAAATAAAATAAAATTTATATTTTATATTCCAGGACAGCCATATAGTTACAGGAATTAAGATTTAACTGGAGTTACCTTATTTTGTGGTACACATGGATTCGATCGCGTAACTCGTAATTCTGCAGTGGCACCTGACTACTTATGGCTCTTTAGCAATATCTATTTCAGTTAATGGAACATAAGTTATCATGGGTGTGGTCCAAACATGCAGAAGAGGATGGCATGGAAAATTAGCATAAAAATCAATCGCCACCAGGTGCAAAAGAGACGCTGTCGTCGGCGATGAATTAACACAAATTTTTGATTATGACTGCTAGTATTAAGTGCAAATTTTTAATGTTTTCCCGGCAGAGCGTAGTACGAGGTGCGTTCGATATGATATGTCTCCAAGTTTATTTCTTATAAAAGATACAGAAGTGAAACATAAGTCATTTTTCCACATAATCTCTTAGAAGGAACACATTTCTGTGAGGGGTTTGTTTGAAGGAAAGTCAACGAAGACTAACAAGACTTTTGTGCAGAGTAATAGACAGCAATAGCAAGGAAGCCACAGGCTTTTGCTGCATTGGCCGGCTGGGGAATGTTTTCGTGGAACATTGACCCGCTTGACACCAGTGAAGTAGCGTTTGGACTCCACAGGTTATACAGAAATTGTTTCCGATCAGATGCATCCCTCCATGGCTGCATTGTATCCATCTGCGAATGGGTTTTCCAACAAGATGATGAGCCATTTCACAAGGCCAGAATTGTACAAATACTGGCGGTTCCTGAACCATGATGGTGAATTCATCCTATCTCGGATGGTTTTCTCAGTCACCAACTTAAATGTTTTGAACGATGAGGTGGATCGATATATTTGGAGTCGAGATACGTAACCATCCAATTTTCAACAACTGTGGAAAGAAACTGGGTGAACGTAAACCATCATCATTCTGCCACGCATTGGATACTTCGTTGAGTTCATTCCACGAAGAGTCTATGTTCTGAGGACTAAAGGGAGACTTATTCGCTAAAAAAGAGGCCACTCAGTGTATAACACTGTAAAAGTAAAATTATTTCCCCTTCCAAAAAATCATAATCACTTCACCAAAGTACCAGCGTTGTTAGCTTTTGAAAATGCAATCTTTTTCACAGTAGATAAAGCCCTGTTTATACGTTTCGAAAGTCCGAAATCATCTGAACTTATTAATTTTTCTTTAAGAGGAATATGGTAGGAAACTTGTTTTTCAGGAAACTGTTTTTATTCCTGCAAGTAACAAACAGACGGAAGAACGGTCATAATGTACTGACAACTCATAGCCTTAGTTTCTTTGGCGCTTAACACACTCCTGTTTACAAATGAGAATCTGAAAGTGTAAACGTGATTAGTGCATTGTTAAATTTAGAAACTGAATAATCAGCTTACGCTTATTATCAATGAGTCGCTAACCTTGTTCAAGAATATGAATTAGACAATAGCAATTAGATTTCCTAATGTGGCTGAAATAAGGCAAAAACTTCCGTCTCTGAAGTTAAATCGCCATCCTGTACAATTGGCAGGGTGTGGACTTCACCAAGAACTACTTTGGGGAATATTCAATCAAGAACAAAATTTTCCATTTTTGGTAGTTTTCCGAATTTGCCCATTTTCCCAATAGTAGCTGGAAAATGGGGTGGAGTTGGATAATGAATTATCTCATTTGGGAGGTTCGACTTATTATTTATATAAATAGGCCGCATTTTGCTTTTAGAACGTGCCGTTATGTTATGCGGATGTTAAATTCCTTCAGATGTTTAATCCCAAATAATACGCTGAAAAATACATTGCGACATTTTATAGTTAAAATCTCATTAAAATTTTCTACCAAATATGCTAAATTATACACGCCATAGTTGCACAGCCACCGCAATTTTAAAAAAAATAAAGAATTAGCCACAAATTACGATCAGAAACTCTCGGTAATTCGCAGAGCCATGAAAAAGCGACAGCAAATTTACTTACGTACAAGGGGTTGATTATTTGTATCTCTGCACCTGTGATACGGAAGCCATCAAACACTTTTCAGAAGCGGAAGAGAGAACAAGTGTCATGGAAACATGTACTATGACGTTCACAGCATTCAAACTGACAGAGACACACACATTTACTAAATGTATCCGTGTTTACAGTGCATATCATTCTGTTTAGTTTATGCAAACAATTTTAGCTCGACTAGACGCTACTAACGCCCTCACTGTGCTAGGTAATGGTTACCATGGAAACGTATACTGCAATTCGTCAATGTATCTGATTTAAAGCTGCGCACAGCAGCGAGGTGTAATGAGGTAGAGCTACTTTTAAAGGAGGCCTGTTAGGAAGCGCAAAGTGCAGTCTCTGTGCTTTGGCTGTTAAGGTTAATTATAATAGCAGAGTGTTTCACAAAATAAGGATAGCAACACGTCGCGCGCACATACAAATAGTGTTTTCCCGGCGGGTTTTGTCAGATAAAAGGAATGAATACATCTTCTGTTTCGTCATACGACCACGAGATTGCACCACATGCGCGTGGTACCGTCGCACTATCAGTTGCAGGATGACAGGACTACTGGAAACATGGTTAAACGTAGATGTGCGCAGAGTGATCTGACTGTCGTATGTAAAGGACATCAGATCGGCGGGAAATCATTGCCGACTGAGTGGATATGTACGGGCCAAACATCATGTCGTAGAAACAAATGTGGTACAGCGTTGTTGTTAATGACAAGATACTGCGAGCAACACCCATGAGTCATTACAATGCTATGACTGAAAAATTCTAGATTTTCCACACAGTTCCGACCTCGTACCAAGTGATTTCCACTTTTTCGGGCCCTTGAAGGAACACTGAGCTGGAAAGATTTGCAATTAATGGCGACGCCCAGCACGTTGTAATTTCTTGGCTAAATGTGATAATTGAGAATTCTTTTAGGTCGGGTTAAATTCCTTAATATCATGGTGGGACAAATACTCAAACATATATGGTAACCATAGGAAAGTGGTGGGTAAGGCTGAGTAGTTTGTATCCTTTTTTTTTATACAGTTCCTCCAAATGAAACTAAAAATAATAAAAATTAGCCTTTACATATTCGCAGTATCCAATTGTTAGTTGTTCTGAGTTAGCTTAGTGTTTTTACATCAGTATGGCGGTCAGTGAATCTTAGCTTCAATTGCTATTAGATCGGAGATTCTCGATTTTTTGGTCAGTTCTTAGTAAAGTTGCAAACCTCGCAGGTAGCACAAGGACTATAATCACTGAACTCCCCACACTGGAAGGAAAAGGCTCGGGTTCAAATCCCATCAGTGACGCAAGGAAATTTTGTGGACTTTTGTCTACAATTTGTTTTCTTTCTTTTTTTTTATTTTGGAAAATCCGAGTTTTTCGTTCCAGCAAAACAAGCAAACTGACCTGCAGATCTTTTCAGAGGGAGAAAACCTTTATGAATAGGCCCCTTCAAAAGAATTGTCTTCAGGCTCAATTGCGGAATATAATTTTAGCTTCATTTCTAATGCTTTCTCCACTCTCACCATTTCTGATTCAAGCTCTCACCCATACATCTTACAACTTAAATTTTATGCGAGATGGTCGAGATGCCTTTGCATTCCCCCATCCTTCTTGAAGAAATCAAGAAGTGAATCATTCAAATTGTGCACATATAATAAACGTCGGGTTTATATCTGAATTGCCAAAAAAATTAAAACAAAGGATTTTAATTTTCTAATTTTTAGAAAATACAGAAACAAGGTTTTTCGCATTATAAACCATATTCACGATCTTCAACATCATTTACCAGGTTGATGACGTTATAGAGCAGATATCATCTTTTAAGGGCACAAAGGGTGATATTGTTGTACATGTTGCAGAGTATTTCAGAGACTGCTGGGAGTCATAGTGGAACAAATAAATACATAGGCTGTGTTAGGGTAACTAAGAGTAAAAACAGGTGCAGGTATACTTGTGTGTACACCAATGCTAGGCGTATAGTTAATAAATTTGATGAACTTGAAGTGCTAGTCAAGACATCAAAGGCAGAGGCGTGGTGTCAAAGATATAAGCAGTGCAGAATTGGAATTTGGGGAGTACAATGTGTACAGAAAGGTTAGACATGACAGGAAGGGAGGAGAGGTTATGCTGTTCATTAAGAAACACACAAATCTAAAGAAGTGCATCCAATTCATGTTGGGGGAAAATGCCATGTTGAGTCTGTTTGGTGTGAAATAAGCACTGGCAAAGGAAAAATGAGAGTAGGTTTGTGTTATAGGACTAATGAATCTGATGGGTATAATGAGCAATTGTGCAGAGAAATAGTGGGCCAGTAAATCAGTGTCTTATAATGGGGATTTTAATTTCCCAGAGATTGACTTGAATTTGTGGGTTGGTCACTCACACACTAGCAAGGCTTTTGTCGATTTATTGGATGATTGTTTTCTACAGCAACATGTTCGGGAGGCAACTAGAAGAGTAATACTCTTGATCTGATTATTAGTGGTTCTTCATGAATTAAGAATCTGCAGATAAAGGAACCATAGGTGGCAGTGCTCAGTGTGCTGAAGTGGGATTTACTCAGAGGTAACTACCATCAAGGGTAAAGGGAAGGGTTTTTGCTTTCGTAAAGGTGACTACGGTGGTCTGAGACAGTATTTAAATTCTATACCGTGCGACCAACTGATGTTACCAACAGCAAATTTTAAAAATTGGGAAGCATTCAAAGAATTAATCTTGGAGGCTACTAGGCTTTTCATACCAACAAAGAAATATTGTTCAAGGTTTAGGCCTAAATGGATGTCAGATGAACTAATGAGACATATGGCAGAGAAGAAAAATGCATGGGATACATATAAATTAATGGGTGACATGGAAGCCTATGATAGATATAAGCTGGTCTGTAACCAAGTCACAAAGGAGATTAGGCAGGCGAAGGCAGATTACGAGAAATCTTTGGCAAAGGATGCAAAGAAAAACAGCAAAGAGTTCTTTACTTATGTAAACTCTAGAAGGAAGGGGATGAATCAGATTGGTCCACTTGATATCGATGGTTCAACTGTTGATGAACCTGCTCAGGTAGCTAATAAACTGAGTATTTTGCATCTACATTCACACATGAGGAGTTATTTAGGGAGGGGAATGCCAGAAGTGTATTAAACTCTGGCAGTAAGCTAGATAATATTGTAATAACAGAGTAAAGTGGAGGAGAAATTGTTGAAGATAAACATAAGAAAGGCACCTGGGGTGGATGGAATCTATCCAGTTATATTAAAGGAGGCAGCAAAGGAACTAAGAAAAACCCTTAGTCATAATTATGAGAGCTTCCTTGAATTCAGGGGAGGTACCCATGGACTGTAGATGTTCAAATGTGACCCCAATCCTCAAAGGAGATTCAAAGGGGGATAGGTAATTACAGACCTGTTAGTTTAACTTCTGTTCCAAGGAAATTACTGGAGGCACTGGTTAAAGAAGCATTGCAGGATCATCTAGACAAGACTTCAATTATAGCTCGGACACATACATGGGTTTGTTAAGGGGGGGGGAAGTCTTATGTGGCCAATTTGATTAGATACTATGATGCAGTCACAAAGGAACTGGATGCAAAGAATAATTTTTGATATCATATATTTGGATCTTAGAAAGGCTTTTGATACTGTTGCACATGGAAGACCGCTGCACAAATTGGAACAACAGTGTGGCATTGGAGGCAAATTGCTGCTATGGATAAAGATGGTTGAGTGGGAGAAGATAGAATGGTAATCAATGGACACCGCTCTTCGTGGACTAATGTTATTAGTGGATTCCCCCCAGGGTTCAGTGTTGGGTTCATTGTTGTTTTCTGTATTCATCAATGATATTGATGATGGTATATCAGGCTTAATGTCCAAGTTTGCGGACTATACGTAGGTCGGCAGGGTTGTTAATGACACTATCCTTGGATCATTTGAGGAGAAAGAAGAAATGGCAATCACATATCTTGATTTACAAGCTGCGTTCGATAGTGTTCACATCCCAGCCTTGCTCAAACTCCTTCGAAATTACTATCACATCACAGGCCCAGTATTGAAGTTTCTGACATCCTTTCTTCAGAATAGAATCATCCAAATGTACATAGGAAAACAAAGGTATACTAGACAAATACATGCAGGCGTTCCACAAGGAGGAGTCCTGTCCGGAATTCTTTTCACTGCTATCATCTACCCACTAATACACAATAGAACAGATATGATATCATATGCAGATGATTTAAAGATCTTCACAAAAATAAATTTTACCGATGAAGCCAAAAACGCCACAGTAACCATCAACAAGACCTTATCAGAAGTACAGCAATACCTCAAGAATTTTGACCTGCAAGTGAACCCTGAGAAATCTGCCATCATGGTATTCTCTCTTAAACCCATACCAACCATAATTCAGCCTGCGATTGACGGAGTCCCGATCCCCTGCGTTGAAAAGCAAAGAGATCTGGGTGTAATCTTCGACAGAAAATTACGATTCCATCACCATATAGAAGAACTCTGTGCTAAATTCAACAAGAAACGGTGGGTTGCCAAGCAGCACTTGCTACACATTCACAACAGCAACCTGATAAAAATGTACATCAGGATGATGATTTTTGGAAGTGTACTGTATGGAGTAGAGTTGTGGGGCTCAGCTGCAGACACCACAATTAAACCATTAAAAGCCGCTGAATACTGGCTCCTGAAGTGGGCAACCTGGAAGTGTCATCTCCCACCACAGCAGCGCACAACACCGATGGCCAACGCGCTGAATTTAACCAGGTTTTCAGCATTAATGCACGAGAGAAGACTCATCTTCACCGTAAAAATGATTGCCGGGAGAGTCTCAGCACCCAACGTTTGGGACACCGTGTGCTGGCGGATTCCCCAACCAGGTCTCCGCTCCACTCCCAAGCTTCTTGCTCTTCCTTCGAGACTACATTTGAAAGATCGGTTCCTGCCTTATCAGAAGCTCCACCTGGTTCAATCCCTGGATGCTGACTTATTTAAAATCATAGATGATAAAAAGTATAGACGGATCATCCTAGATCTGCACGTGGTCTCCAGAACTACCAACTGATCTCAGATCGTAATGGCGGGGCAAGAGACTCTCAGAAAACTGGACTTGAGGAAAAGCTTTTGTTATCACAATTTGTTATTTTTGTTATTTTGTATTAGTTTTCCTTTCAAGTCAATGTTATCTGCTATGAGTACTTTTTTTTTTTTTATTATATAATTTGCTTATAATTAATCTTTACAATTTCTTTATTATCTCTGCCGTTTGTTAACCTCTGGCATGGTGCCGTGAAGGGTATTGTATGGTCGTGGTACCTGCGTGTACCGGTGAACTGTACAATAAAGATCTTATTTATTTATTTATTTACTAATGACATTACGCTGCTGCAACAGGATCTAGAAAAGTTGGGCTGAGAGGTGGCAACTGAAGTTTAACATTAACAAATGTAAAATACTGCATATGGGAAGCAGTAACCCCAGAGTAACGTATCAACTGTGTGGTACTACACTGACAGTGGTAGAGAGTGAAAAGGACCTGGGGGTAATTGTGCAGGCAGATATGAAGTTTTTTTCTGAGCAGTGCAGACGGTCTGCAAGAGTAGCTCATGGTGTCTTAGTAATAGTAGTGGCATGTGATGCAAGAAAGCAAGTGTATAAGCTTATGCAGCATCAGCCAAAAAAAAAAAAAAAAATCATACCATTCCCTCCAAATGCCTGTCCAGTTCCTCCTTAAATTTATTTAACCTGTCAACTTCCACAACGACAGATGGAAGTTTGTTCCAGCAATTAACCACCCACTGGCTAAAGGCAAATTTCCGCACATCTGTTCTACATCTGTCTTTTCTTAATTTGAATTTATGTCCCCTTAGGTTCGTAATCTGAACAAGTGGAAGGATCCCATCAGAATTCAGCGTGCTCAACCCATTCAAGGCCTTATACACTTCAATCAGATCTTGTCAATGATATACAGGAATTTTTGTAGCAGAGATAAGGAAGTGATTATCATCTTGTATAAAGCAATGGTCAGGCCACCTCGAGTACTTTATACAGGTCTGGAGGCCTCATTTTAAGAAGGATGTAGAGCTGTTGGAACTAGTATAGAGATGGGCAACAAGATCAGTGAATGGAACAAAGGCTTAAGTTTTGCAAATTACAGTGTCTGGAGCCTAGGCTGATGATGAGAATGCTGATGGGATTCTTCTTCTCGCTCAGAATAATCGCCTTAAAGGGCATAAATTCAAATTGGGGAAAGACAGTTGTAGGATGGATATGCGGAAGTTTGCCTTTAGCCAGCGGGTAGTTGATTGCTGGAACAGACTTCCATCTGTCGTTGTAGAAGTTGATAGCTGAAATAGTTAAGGCTGAACTAGGCAAAAATTTGGAGCGAGTGGATGGGTGAAATGACAAGTTCTTTTTTTTTTGCTGATGCTATATAAGCTTGCTTTCTTGCATCATGTGGCTTTGCTGATGCTAATTTGTATTTTCTGCTCTTGAATACGACGGAAAATGAAAATTTCAATAAATGCCAGTACCACTTTTCAGTAGAAGGAAGTAAAAGTGTATTACAGACAATCGCCGTAGTAGAAAATCCATAAAATTGCGATATAGTAGGTATTCATTTTCTAATTTTAACTGAGCTAGCGTCCTTTCATGACAACTGGATGACAGCCATTTTGTTTTTAATTCTGATATACTGTATATCAGTCACTTTAATTTCAGATGGAAAAATATGTTATAAATGGTTTAGTACGTTGTAAACAGTACTCAATAACAATACCCATGTTAAACAGCTTCCTGCAAATTTTTCCAAAATTACAACCCTCTTCTAATTATCTCTAGGCCAACTTAAAAGAAAAAGAAATATTACCTATAGGACAAGGCGACACCTGATAGTCGGATGAAGTTACTTTGGCTCAATTTTACTTCAGCATTGTTGGATCTGAAAGAAGAAAGCCAAGAATTCAATTAGTTATTGAAATTTTTAGTTATATGTATTATCAATGATCTCGCGCGCACAACCCACACTCTCTCTCTCTCTCTCTCTCTCTCTCTCTCTCTCTCTCTCTCTCTCTCTCTCTCTGTCACGCACGTGAGAGCATTTGTTATATTTGACGTCACATTCAGAATTAATCTAAGCATGCTAATATAACACGCAAGTCGTTATCAATTCCATTCGTGACGCTTCAGTTAAGTTTTCTGTTAAAATTGTGCAGTAGCGTTAAAATACCTTTAACTTCGTGTTTGGAAGGAGATTACATCTGATGGTAGTTCGCTCTCCCTTGTGACCTTTTCGTAACGTGTTTGCAAGTAGCTACCTACATTTAGAGAATTCAATAGTAAATATCATTATCCTCACGAGAGTATCATTAAATGTTTCCCTTACACAGAAGATACATCTCAGTCGTTACTGTTCTTATTAGCAAAGGATCTGAAATGGTTCCCAAAATTATTCTTTCCACCTTTGTTCCATTTTATCGTTTTATTCCTCCCCTCTCTTAAGCAACAAGAGATTACCCCCTTTCTATTTATATTCTCTTTTTTAAGTCATTCTTTGTTCTTGGATATCCCACCTTATTATTATAAAAATTAACAGTTAAAAAATATATATTATTATTAACTGCAAATAGTATATAACATTCCTTCAGAAAATCTAGCAGGATTTTACGAATAAGCAAGAAAAAAGATGAATTACAAATAATATGGATACTCCTTACAAGTCATATCCTTTGTAGGTTAGTTCTCATTCTTCCACTATTGTTTTTTGTATTTTTAAACATGTTCAGTTTTTAAGAGTAGTTTAGTTTAATTAGTTTCGTCACGGTAATAACAGCTTAAAGAAAATCTTAAGAAGATTTTGAAGACATTACGCGAAATTCACAATAGAATCATTGATTGATATATAAAAGGAAGCTATTGAAATATGGATAATAGACACCGCCTGGATACTATGGCGAAAACGCTTTTCACCAAACTCTTTTTTTATTTAGAAATACAGAGAAGGGAAAGGAAACCAATGCAGCTATCTATCACAAGGAAACTTTGCAGTTTATCTTTTTTGGCACATTTTATAGATGTGTCAAACGCCGAAGTGGTTCTGTAGTTAATGTTGTTTGACACTAAACCCTCGTATACTGTTTATGGATAGACTATGTGATATGTATGAATAAACATTGTTAATGAAATTTAGAATGGCTTGACAATTTTTTTTTTAAAGACCGAAATATAAAATTTCGTGAAAATCCATTCACTGAATTTTCATGAAATAGCCGTTGAGTTAACATGCGAACAGACGGAGAAAGAAACAATGACTGTTGGATAGATTTCTATTGGTCCGATTTTAATTAAATTTGGTAATCGTCAACAAATCTTTCCAGAAGGTCTAAATATAAAATTTCATGAAGATCTATCCAATGGACGGGCTGACACGAAGACAATAGGCGCATTATACATATATGCTAATGCGCCTAAAAGCAGGATTTTTGTACCTATACTCCATTCTTTGAACTTTTTGACCACTCATCGTACTTAGTGACTGTTTAAAATGGTTACCATCAGTTTGGATGCACAGCTTGGCTTGTGTTAGGGAATGTCTAAGTTTCCGAAGAACCTCCGCATTATGAAAGTGTCTTGCGGAATTTGAAATTCACTGAATTAGCTCATCTCTTGACCTTCGTTCATAGTCGATGCGTTTCATGTCATCTTATATATAATAATCTAAGGAGTGGAGATCCGATGAATGAGGTGGCCAATTCAGTGTACTGTTGTGATATATCGGCCTGGTGCGGTGGGGAACCGTTCATTCAGATTTCGTATGACATCTAAAATGCTTGGTTGCTCCATCACGCTGGTAGTACATCTGGCGTCAGTTGATTTTGAAAAAATCCTACATAAATGTTGCCTATCAAACGTTGTACCGGTAAGGAACAGTACGTGGTCGAAGCCTTTACAACGTGTCCTCGTTGAACAAAAAGTAGCTATGCAAATGGACATGCAGCTAACCAGCTGCAGAATTCCAACCGCTTACCGATGTCTGCAGGTTTAAGACTTTGAATTAGTTATATATGGTATACGTAAAATGCTTTATTGTTTAATTCTGTAGATGTTCATGCACGAACCCCTATTCCGTTGTAGTGGACGTCAGCGAAACCTTGGTGATGATCCAGTTTTTCACAAAATTTGATGAATTAACACTCTTCGAACTGGGATTCTTCGCTTCAGAAATTGCTGCTGATATTCCTCAATATTAGCCTTGGCATTACTACTTCAAAACCCGCCCACAAAATGCATATCTATTTTTTGTTAATTGGGAAACGAAATTGGCATATTTTGTCACGTCTGTTACGAAGAGCTTGACCTGTCTGCACTCTGTGTTAGTTCACGTGCTGCTGCTATTGTATATTGGCATAAACACGTCGATGTCTCGTACATATTACATTTCGAATACCCATAGCTCTGTAACCGTTGAGGCTCGGATCTATATCGATATGACATTTTACACTGAAAATGAGTTTTTTCACAACATTGCTGAGTTGGCCGAGGATTGCATGGCTTTTTCTATCGGAAACTTGTTTTTTAAATCGGAAGTTTTCAAATACGATATACCGATGTCTGATGGCTTTAGCAGTCTCGGTGCAAATTTTAAATAAACCAGCCCAACCCTATATAATTATAAAGGAAAAAAGACGCTCAATACCTCCCGCCAGTCTGCCCGGTAAAACAGCGGTTATTATCACGGTCTTCCCCACACCGTGGGTGGATAAGGTCCGAGTTCGAATCCCGTCAATGACGCGAACTGTTATGGGCTTTTTTTCTCTCTGTGACAAACTCATCTGAGGGTATTAGTCGGTTTCGGGCGTAGATGGCAAGTCCACCTTCCTCCCGGGAACTCAGATTTTTCGTCCAGAAAAAAAGGCAAACCGATCAGAGATTATAGGCAGTTTATGGACATAGTACGCATAAACAAATGAGTTGATTCTCGAATGGCCATAATATGACAGTTTTATTTTAATCACCGGGTGCAAAACACCCGGGTTCGAATCCCGGAGACACACTAATCATAAAATTAAGACCCATTAACTTTAATGGGTCTTAATTTTATGATTAGTGTGTCTCAGGCGTGGATAGTAAGGTCCCCTCCCCTCGGTTTTCTTCCAGCAAAACTGGAAAATCCATCAAATGGGCACATAAGATAATTCTTGGGTGACCCTAATACATTCGTTTCTAGAAGCAATCTTAACAATTGCTGGTCGTTCAACACTCTTTATTTCAATAGATAACAGGCATATTACGATAAATTTTAGGATTAAAATCCTTGTATATGCAGAGTATGCATTAAGAAAGTATGCTTAACACAATGAATTCATATACCCAGAGCCATGCAACACAATTCTCACGAAATAAGTTCATCGTTGACGGAAAGAAACGTATAATAATGTTATACACTTTCGGAAAATCGAATCGGATCAACACAGAGTTAGTTTTTAGCTATGACCAGATTCTTCCATTGTCATTGTGGCTGTGGGCCATAACACAGTAAGCGAGCTGGTTATAGTGCTATAAATGTGACTCCCATTATAGAAACATATGATCATCTCATCTTCACATATTACATGGTGATAACGGCCATCACTTTACAGTACCTTTTGTAGAAGATATTGAATATGTGATTACTCATAATAAATGATCCTATAAGTCCAGAGAAGGGCATAGTGGTAAGACTCGAGCCAAGCGAAGCAAGTAGAATGACTGATGGTATAGCCACTGCTTCTGAAAGCTGTTTGCCTCATACCATCACCGTTTAGCTAGTGATTTGTGCTAAGTGCATCGGCAATAACGATCGATACGGGAATACCTGGTGGTTGTCTAGCGACCCCGCCATCAATGATAAGTAGCATCACTTGGAATCAGACACGAAACATTAGAGTTAGATCTTGCTTCGGTGCTGGTCAAGTAGTTAGTATCAGTAATTGACATTGTCGCTGCCAGTGAGAGAAGAGCCACGCATATCTGGGTGTCTGTAGATATCGAAATAAAAGGCTGTCACGAAAATAAATCAAGGTTGTATACCAATTATTTGGTGTAAACTACTCGTACCACTCCTCATGGCCATTTAGCTAAATACTGTCGCATATCCTCGTTCTCACTATTGGGTAGTGTAAAAGGTTTAATATATTTGTTTCGTGTTCAACTTCAATTATCGCATCTTTTCCATATTCATAGTTTTCTATAGGTTCTAATTCTAATCGAAGTATTCTAGAATACGTAAAGTGCGCAAACATCCTTCCCAAGGTAGTAAATACTCCTGATACCTGTATGCCATTTTAACCAGATGGCTGAACAACAGTAAACAAGGCTACCTATCGCAGTTTCCACCAGACGATTCACTATAACCATCGAAACTCTTGATAGGTGTAATCTCCTCCCCAAACAGACGACTTCTGCATCCGTCATGTACCTACTTGCACATGACTCACGAGTAACGCCCAACCTCTAACCACGATTGAATAACCTCAAGATGAGCAATAGGTTCATACCAGCTCAAGTGGAAGAACAAAATGCTGATCTTCAAACATTGGCTATGCACGCAATTAAAGACGTCAGATAGCAGAGCAGATCTATCTGTTTTCTCTTTGTGCAGGAGACGAACAGTCACTCAAAACCATGGATTGCAATATCTAATCTCAACTTATCTCAGTCGTTCATGATGAACACATTTGCTTCCTCCTGTGAGATGAGTCTGACTAGCCTGAAGATCCGCATCTTATCCATAAACGGATTGTAATGTACTCTGATGAATCGCTGATTTCATACTTGACCATACTCGGTTAAAATATGAAAAACTGAAATTTGTATACTACTAGACTTTAATGTTTATGTTCTTAACCCTTTTTAATAATTATTTACTTTCTTTACTTTATTTCATTTAATTTCTGCACTAAATTTAAGTGAATGCTTAGCCTACTTATATATCATATTTCAACCATCTGTATAAGTTCCTGATTTTAAACGTCTCTTAAATCCCTAGCGTCTCAGGCTGTGAACGATCAATTTGCCTCTGCTGTAATCATGCTTAATTATAGCAAACAAATGAAATAAAGATTATGTATTTATATGTGCCAGGTTATTAATCACACTGTAATTAATTTTACGTGAAATTCTAACTTTATCAGTATACGAGGGTGGTAATAAAGTTTCCAGATTGGTGTTGTTGCGGTCATGTTCGATGAATTTGAAAACAAGCGGAAATGGTATGTTGTGGTCCAAACTTCTAACAGATGGTAGTACATAGATTGTCCAGTAGGCTGGCAGGTTGCAAGTAACAATCAGTTTCGATAGTAACGTTAACTTTCCGTGTCACGATTTTGCAAGAGCAACAAACGAATATGAAATTTTGCTTTAAACTAGGAAAATCCGCAGAAGAAACGTATTTTCATACGTTTGTTAAAATGTTAAAAAACTGTTTATGGCGATGAAACGTTAAGTCATACTGGTATGTTTGAATGGTATAAGCGGTACAAAGACACTTAAGGATGATCGCGATGATCCAAGAAGTGGGTGTCAGTCAACTCTCGGAATAAGGACAGTTGCAAAAGTGGGAAATTCTGGCAAGAGATCGTCGTAATACCCTCAGATGAGTTGAGTTGGATATGAATGAGGAGGCGATTCTTCAAATTCTGCATGAAGATTTAGAGAAAAGGAAGGTCTATGCAAAATTTGTGGTGTACAGCCTTAGATGAGGAAGCAACGAAGAGTGTCATCATGCGAAAACTTCATCCAGACTTTGTCAAGACAATCCTAATTTCCTCGATTCTATTTTCACTGGCAATGAGTGTTTTTTATTTCAGTATAACTTAGAGACGAAGCTTTAGAGCATATAGCGGACTTCAAAATCATCACCAAGGCCCAAAAAGTTTCGTTTACAGAGGTCCAGGATCAAGATGACGCTGATCATGTTTTTCGACAAACTGAATTTGATTCACAAGGAATTTGTACCCGAAGAGGGGAGAGAGTCGATGCTACTTTCTACATACAGGTGCTTCAAAGACTATTGAAGCACATTTCCTGGGCGAGGCAGAAATTTCGAGAGAAAGGCAGCTGGTTCTTGTTGCAGTTGCACGATAGCACCTCCGCTCATTCCGCACTTGTTGTGAAGACATTTCTGATGAAACATGGTATTATACAAATCAACCATTCTCCCTGCTATTCCGATATAGCGGGAGAGCAGGGAGAATACTAGCGGGCTTCTTCCTCTTTCCCAAAGTGAAAACTGCCCTCAAAGGAAAGAGATTTCAGGATGTTGAAGATATAAAGAAAAACTTAACCGCCGAACTGAACATCATCCCTTTAGACGCCTTCGCTGACTCTTTTTCAGAAACTTTTAAAACGGCGTATTAAGTGCATTCAATTAGATGGTGATACTTTCAATAAAATAAAAAAATTCTGAGCTCCTTTACTTTGCGTTATTTTTATTGCACGAGTCCGGAAACTATTTCCATATCTCGTATATAAAGCTTGCTGCCTGTTCATAAGCAACATCTCTTTGTAATATAAAGAAGGCCATTTAATGTTTGTATTTTTACTTTCATCATGAGAGAGAGCCTCACTGTACTAGAGAAATATTATAATAATAATTCTCCACATTTTAAATTATACTTGTATTTTGAAATGTGTGGCAAATTTTGTATTGCAGTTTTCAAATTCAGCACTCCATATTTGGTATTAAAGTTTGCCTCTTAAGTTTGAAGTTGTGACACAAATTTAAATAAGCAGCTTCTAAATAGTATGCTTATTAGGAGATGATCAATCTGTTTTAAATGATGCTGTTTGTTTTATTTAATTTAATTTTTGTTCAAATTTCGAAAAGTTAGAACTCACAACTCCTTATGCACTGGTACGTGGAGATTTTATAAAAATAATTCGTAGACCCTGGAATTTATAGGAGTTGCAAGGCCGGCATGTGAAATATGACAACTGCTGGGGAAGGGTCCTGTTTTTCGACAAATTTGAGCTTCTAATTTTTTAGCTACTCAAACAACACACTTTGGAAACTTGAAATTGTAAACCTATAGGTGATGGAGTTATGGTGTGGAAACAATCTCATATTATGGATTGGATCCACGTCTCATTTTTCATCAAAGAGAAAGTGTCAGCGCTAGAGTACCTTTCTATCGTGAAGGATCAATGTCACCATATGGTGCTTTTGTATTCAGACAGTGAGACTATCACATTCTCCTGAATATTTTCTCAAATAATTTGTAACACCTTACCCAATAAAAATTCATGCGATCTTATTAATATGGTATCCAGGATGTGGTATCCGTTTTCTTACAATGTGAGAGATCAGTATCACTGAAAACATTTTGCTCTTTTTTAAATATTTACCTGTTCTATAAAAATTCTCTTATTTTACAAACAGTACATATCTGTAACAAATATCGTTATAGTTTTACATTTCAAAATCATTGCTCTGTTACAAAGGCCATTGCAGCATTATAGTACAATCTACAAGAGTTGCTAAGTATAATAATAAACACAAAGCTGCTGGTCCAGTATGTAAGATGCCTTACCCGGGTCATTTTGTATGCATTTTCCAAGTGGTCACCCGCTTCCCAATCCTACATTAGGAAATGCCTTGGTTCTTTTTGCAACACTCAGCATCACCACATGGAAACATTCTAACAGTGCTCAACTCCTTTCTTGGCCAATGGATACACCAGATCTACACCACTTTGTAGATAAATCTCAACTCCGATAGCTGTCAAAGACGGACAACATCCGGTTCTCTGGCCTAAATATACCCATCAACGGTATGTTCCCTACAAACATCTTACAACTGCGAGATTCACTAAACCTTGTCTATGAAAATCTGTGTGGTGATACGAAATATATAAATATGGTGATTCAAACGTCACTATCCCTTATCCTTGAAGTTCTTTTGTTGAGAGAATCTTCATAACTGCTCAAACTTCTCTGAAAACGGTCGACGTATATTCACAACTACATAAAATTGGAAATAAAACTTAAATAGAATTTAGAGTAACAATATTATAAAAATTAATCTACTTCTTCAATATAAGAGACCGATAAGTTCTCTGGTTATAATGAATTAAATTAGCACCCATTTGAAAGAAGAGGGTACTAATATTAGCAATCTACTGTAAGATGTAAAATAACGTGCAGTCTTCACCTTCTTAGCCGATATATGGCTATTCATCGGTGAGTTACATAAACAAACTTAATTAAATAAATAATATGAAAGTACTCGTGTTTCATGCTTTTTGCGTGACAGGCATGAAACGGGTGTTAACAGCTATATGTGGAATGCGTGTAGCTTCTTTTAACAGCTATACGAGGAAGCTGCATGCAACAAATTATTCTTAATATTATTTACAGGTATTTAATTCACACTGCTGTCCAATCTGTGAATTAAATACTTGTAAATTCGTTGGCTATTGAGACCGCAATGGAAATAGAAAACGCATTTGATATTAAAGGCCAAGTGAAGACCCTTCCATTAATTCAGGGATCCGTATTGTACTTTTAGCAGAGGCAGTACATCAATAATTCATTCTTCAATGTGAAACAGTGGAAATATATGCTGTTAGTCGGAATTATGCTGCTGCGATGAATATTTAGATGAATCTTATTTCAATGTTGAGATAAGATTCATCTAAATTATCTCTCACTCATATAATGAATGCGCAACATCTTTATTTAACAGGCCTGACATTCTTTGGTATGCAAGACACCAGAAAGGTCATCTATAGTAGATGAAGTAAAGGTTTTGAGCGAAGGTGTAAACTAACATCCCATAATCTTGGTGTAGTTATCTTAAGTCTATTTTAACCCTGGTACCGAGACTCATATCCCTATAAAATAAAGGTTCGGACTTTAGAAACCGCTTTGCCATGTTATGTGGATATTAGCATTGCTTGAAAGAACACTAGCTACTTCGGAAGTGTTTCTTCATGTGTTAAAACAAGTAGAAATAAAAGAAAAGGTCAGAGCTGAGGGTGTCGTAAAATATAGCCTTTTCCAACACATTAGCATTTAAGTTATATATTTAAAAATTAGTTGTTTATTTTAATGGATAAATTCTTATTCTTTGTCCACCCATACTCATTTCATGGATGGAAAATCAATTAATCTTTAGTTCTTTGTGTGTAGTGTGTACACATGGGGTTAGTCAGAAACATAAAAATCATTTTTTTCTCAATGTGTGGAAAAGTTCTTTATACAATTGTAGGCAAGTGGAATTTTATGACCTTTTTTTTTCATAGTGAAGTAAGTGAGTTGATAAGTGTCCGGCAAGACTACGTGGTTTTTTTTTCTTCTCTCGAATGCTCTGTTTTTCGAGGAACTCTAAAGTGCACGCGCAATTTAAAACGATATACCGATGCCTTATAACCTTAGCACAATCTGTAAATGTAGTCTTTTCAAAATAGACTTGTCCTTCTAAGCGTATATTGCAACTTTAAGAGAGACCAACCAAAAATATTTTATTTAATATTTACAACAAGTGTTTAAATAACTTTAGTTTCCTTTCATTGCTTGTTAGTTAGAAACACTAACTTCAGTATCTTGCTCAGATATTTTGTATGGTAACATCCAAATGTAGAATTAACTACCTTTGCCATTAAGTTAACTGTTTCCGCTAACTAGATTCCAGATATCTCATTTAGAACGAGTAAACCACATTCTGGCAAGAGATTTATATCAGGGCTTTGAGTAATGCTTGGAAAGCAATGTTAGCTGTCACCAAATAGACTCGTCCCTATAACTGCATACTGCAACTTTAAATGGGACATTAAATAAAGTGTTCTTTCCCGGTAATAAAACTGGCACTAGTCGTTTAACACATGGTTTGAAAAGTTTATGGGTTCGATACTGTGAGGTGCGTAGTCATACAGCCGATACACAAAATGAACTTACTACAGTCATCACAATGCAAATACGAACGTAAAGCTCACTGAATAGGATTTTTCTGACAAGGCTTTGTACACAATAATGGAACTTTACTGATCATGTTAATGATGGAAAAATTTCTACTATACTTAGAATTTTAATTTAGCGCATTACATGCAGTGATGTATAGGGTGGGGCAGGTAAGCGGTTTTCTGGGTACCCGTGTGGTGGAGAGGATTGCGTCACCCGACATTCTCTTGTCCACATTATGTCACTTAGTAATCATGGAACAGTAGAATGGTGCACAACGTGCTTTTGCCGTCAAGGTATTTTACAAAAACAACGACAATTACAGGGTCGCTCGACGTTTATTTCGCGTTCACTTCATGCATACGAGCCGAGATCCTGTACCGTCTGTTCATGTCATCAAAACATGGTTAAGTGATTTAGAAGAAACTGGTTCTACTCACGAAAAGAAGCTATGTAGAATGAGAAGTGTCCGTATACCAGAAAACATCGCAGCTGTCAGAACCGCTCTGAGTCCAAAGCGTTCTGCACGTCGGCATGCATTATCGTGGACTTATCCAATAGGAGTATACGACGAATATTGTACCAAGACATAAATTTCTATCTCTATAAGGTAATAGGTATTTGAAGAGTTAGCCTCGCGATCTCCTTACTCTCAAAACTTTTTGTCAAGAAATTCTAACTCAAATGGATCGTGATGAAGATTCACAATCTATGGATGGCTGATGAACCTACTTTCATCTAAACAGTTTTGGGAAAAAGCGAACTCTTGCCAATTCCTCCAGTGATTATCGCACAGTGACTGGGTTACAGTGTAGCGTGCAGTTTTATCTCACGGCATTATCGGCCAATATTTTGTTGGAGATGATAATGGATAACAACTGACGTCAGGTAGCTAATAATCGTAATTTTTTTTTTTACTGAACTTATAGGCTTCCTGAACTTAGAGGCCAGTTGGTTTAAACAAGATCGTGCGACGTGTCTCATATCACCAGGGTACTCATCCCAGTGGATACCATACGACTGTTTTTCATAACCACATATCCACGAATAGTGAGATTTCGTGGTTTCCAAGGTTTCTGTATCTGTCACATGTGACTTTTTATGGGACACTTTAAAAGTCAGGTACTTTTATCGCGCATACAGTATTGAAGAGCTAAAAGAAAGAATTAATGTGAATGATTTCTGTATATATTTTTTGTATCCGTATGTCCCAGGAGTCAATTGTCATGCAGGCACAAAATCATTTTTTGTTCAACAAGTAGATTTAATGGTAATAAAATTGTTCATATCATCAAGATTAGCTGCCAAAGGAGCTGTAGGGAGAGGCTTTCTATGACCAATCAATCTTTCTACAGGTCTGTTAGCCAGTTTCATTTGGGGCGAGGCAACGAAGGCCAAAACGCGTCAGTATATTGTGTGTGTAAATTACCTGTTTTATATACTGTATTCGGTTTGTCTATTTCGTAGATGAATTTTTTTTTAAATCAATGTTGCACAGCTGTAGTCAATTTGGTTTCACGGAACCAGATAACATACTGAGCCTGTCCTAGTTTGGTTCGCTATATATGTACTACATGTTAGAAGCTCCCTTATGCGGTGACTTCATTAAACAGTGTGCATAGGAAAAAGTTTTACATTCATATCCATTTTGACCACAATATTTTTTAAAATATTGTGTTCAAAATAATCTGATTTTAAAATCTTTAAAAATTTTATGGACTTACTTATTTTGTGATAACTCTGTGTACCGAATTAGAATTCAATAATAAATGGGTTGTTTCATATTTAAAAACAATTGTTCGTTCAAAAAAGGATCATAAGCTAATGAAAGAACTTGTAATAATTGTTAAAGAGTGTTTATAATATTTACTATTGACAAAATGATTCAAGGAAAAGGTTATATGCCATTAGCCATAAAAAATAAAACTTTCTCCAACTGTTTTTGGCTTTCTTCTTACACTTTGTCCAGTCCTTTAAATTTATTCAAACTACCTATTTTCACAGCACTGAGTAAGAGTTTATTATGACAATCATCCTCTGGTTGAAAGCAAATTTCGGTACATTTATTTTGCAACAAAACTTTTTTCAATTTATATTAATATCACATTCTGTATCCTTTGAGAAACAGAAAAGACGCTATCGCTATTTAATTTATTCAACCCTTTTATAACCAGTAATCACTTTAAATAGGTTCTACGCAAACGCCTAGTCTCCAGACGCTCCAATTGACAGAATTATTCTTTATTGGTAAGAATACCTCTTCTGTTCTCCGGCTAAACTTGTTGCTCTTCTCTTTACCCTAAATACGTCTTTTCTAAAATGAGATTTCAGATCTGTATGCAGTATTGCAGATATGGCTCATTGCATTATATAAAAGGATAATCACCTCTTTGTCCCTGTTGTCCAAGTTTCGATAAATTGGCAAGAAGCCTATAAAGTGTCTTAAGCAGTATGTCAACACTAGTCAGAGAACACCATATCGGACTGGACAATTACCATCCAGTCCCTTCCTTATCACGTTGACTTTGGTGTTACTCAGATGGTATACTATTCTGGGATTACAGCTACTCAAATGCAGTCATACTTTTGCATGAATTGTTTCAGCCATCTGTCTAGATCTTGAAGTAGCATACCCTGATTGATATCATCAACCATCCTGCCCACATTTGTACCATCATAAACTTAAGTCATTGAACTCGTTATACCTAGGATATCAGTATCATTTATAAATGTAAAAACAGTAAGGGGGCTGAACCTATGTGATATCCCGCTATCACATTAGTCCATGAAGAGTAATAGCACTTATAACGACAGTACTGTCTCCTGCCACTTGACTATCCCATAGTAGTAACTTATTCGAAATGCCACATTGCTCTAATTTATATAGCAATCGTTCATGTGAAACAGAATCAAAATCTTTAATGAAATTTAAGCATATGATGTCAATTTTTTTGTAACCAGTTTCTTTGTGATGACTTAATAGTAGCTAATTAGGTTGGTCAAGCATGAGCTCGCTTTAACAAATAAATTCGGTCACTATCTTATAAATCCATTCCTATCGACACGATCTTTATTTATTTTCACTGCTGACTCCATTATTTTTCCTGTAACTGAAGTCAAACTTAGGAGAGATATTTGTTCGTCTCCAGTCAGTAAAGTCTTCCCCTGAATCCAAAGAAACTCTCATCGCATTTAGCTAAATCTTTGATCATTATTTTCTTTTGACATAATTGGATCAGTCTCGGGTGCATTTTTACTTCTAGTTGCAATAATTTCTTTTCCAGTTTCCTTTCAGAAAATTCTGATCCTGCAATGTTCCACTTCTGAGTGAACTGCCAATCCAAAAGTTCCACTCAATATCGGTAAAGTTAAAATCCTCCATAAGACATTCTAATTGGTGTTCAGCTCTGTTTGTCTGTACAGTTTTTCGTTATACTTGTTACAACCGTTTGGGCTATAATATATCCCTGCACTCGTTGTTGTTTTCTCAATGGATACTATTGTACGAATTATTCCTCGCCATATTTTTTCTAATTTCGTGTGTTTGAAATATGGTCCGAATAGACTATTGCAATAATTTACCTTGGCTCTGCTTAAAAGGGTTTAACACCATAAAAGTAACATTACACCACTTATATACTTGTGACAGTGATGTCGATTCATCGCCATAAATTCGTCCAGTTTCCTGTTTTCATTCAAAAAAAATCTATGAGCGCTGTCTAACAGAACTTCCTACTTTCCTTTTAGATATGACAACGAGTACTGATTTAAACTAACCCTGTCCTGCCTAATATAAAACTAATGGTTACAACACTATCCAGTGAGAAAATCTGCTTTCTTATTTCTCTAAATATCAGTACACTACTTCTCTTTACAGAAATACGCTTTTCAGAACAGCATATGCATAGTAGAACATGGAGGAAAGTCGCATTTTCGTTCGCCTTATCTTTTATAAACGTGCAGCTTCATAGAAACTGTTGTATTTTCAATTCTATCTTTATTTAGTAACGCAGATTTTAATCAGCGTCTACACAAAATGACACTGCATTTAAAACACGCCAGTCTTTTATTCCTAGTCGAATCGAAAAAGTGTTCTATCAATCTACAGCAAGCCAACACCAAAGTGCAGTGCGTTCTACATCGTGATGTGCTGTCTTTTGGACTAAAGTTCAAGCCAATCCCATTAATGTAATTATCTTCAAATGACCTGAAATGGCTCCGAGGCTGTTCCATATCTGTCACGGTTCTGGTTGCTGATATTACCATTAGGGTTCTAAAAGCGTAGTGCGTGCAAGTGGTTGAGTAGAGGCGATCGATGTATTCTTCACATCCACGACGTCTTTTTATCATAGTTTGTGGTGAGTGAGTCTGCCTTCATCGTATTGATCCACACTGAGCAATTAGATGATAGAAATACCAGTGACGTACTCTTTTGTACCAAAAACGGCACAGGCACTCACGTTGTGTGAATGCGTGTGTGTGTAGGGAGAGAGAGAGAGTGTGTCAAAAAATGTTTGATTTTACTCGATCAAAAAACAAAAGAAGCGGCATAAGCACACTACCAAATTCGAAAATGTGACTTTAACACTCTTGTGATAAATGTCACCAATTAAAGTCCGATTCAGCATATTCATTTTGAATTTTCACTACCAAAAATTTTTCGTTGTTGTCATTGACGGGATTCGAACTCAGTTTTTTTAAGCCTGGTGTGGAGAGGGCAGACGATTCTACCAACTGTGCTACCCACGAGGGCAAATTGCGTCTTTTGTCAGTAAACTGACCCTCTCATACGCTGCAAAGAAACACCTAACTTTTGCTAGCTGCTTCGTTTTCTGTGATTTTTTACTAAAGTTAGATGAAGATTGCTGTGCAGTTTTTAGCGTTAGCTGTTTGTTTTTGTTCTTTACGTTTATATTATGTAAAACAAGAGAAGGTATACCTGTAAAACTTAATTTCAGTTTAAATTATTCAGTCTCTTTGGACACGATAAAAAATAATTATTTTTTTAAATTATATTGTACCGATTCAGAAATTTATTTATAAAAAATAGCTACAAATTATAACTAAAGTTTTTTTTTTTTTTTTTTTTCTCTTCATTAACTACTGCTTTTTTTAAAATTTAATTCTTCATAATTTGGTCCGTTCATGTTTAATTAAGTGAAATAATCAGCTTAAAAAAAATGTCGGTATCTTTCAAACATAAACTTTGTTATTAATACAATCGCGTATAACAAAGGGGAGAAATTAAATTAAGAGGTGGGTCACTTTAAGCTACAAAAAATGAATATTTTATATAAGACGAATGTTTCAGGTATTTACAATCTATATCAGTACTCTTTCAAGGGTGGGGACGAAGGGGCTGCATATGTGGGTTTGTGTAGAGCTAGAAATTCGCGGTTGGGCTCTGGCATTGGTTAAAGTATTTTCGAGATTAAATCAATTACAATTATTTCTGATAAAAATACATTTGAGATTCTCTTAACTATTTAGTGATGGAATAAATAAATTTGAGCGAAACATGAGTAGACTAGCGCAGTCCTGATTTTTGTTTGTCTAATATTGCCATGTTCCTTAAATTAAAAACCTTAATAAGCTCCACCTGGCTAATAACGTTCTACTGACAGAAATAAACAAGTAAAACGAGAAAACCATCATGCAAAGATGGTAGCGATGTTTCAAAATGGATTTCCTGCTGCTGACTTGTCGCATCTCACGGAGTCGGGTGTGATTAATGCCATTAGCCGAAACTCCCAACTGTGAAGGCTCGTGTATTCTGCACGCTCCTTCTACATTAATGCGTTTGACAACCCCTCAATGTGAATTATTCATGGACTGTGGTGGATAGCATTCGACCGTTCACCACGAAGTAACAATTCGGCTGAGTCGTCGCAGTAGCTTTAGAAAAGCCAGCTAGCTCATCACTAGTGTGACAAAACAGCTAATACAGGCTGTCCTACATCCTTCAGATGTTGATATTGCCCCGAGACAATATCCATCTAGTGTGGCCATATTTTCTGAGTCAATGAAATTAATATTAGAAATATTTTAAACGTGCCTATGTTTCTATTTCTTTTCAAATACTACATAGATTTCGTGTTTCGTTCTCTTATCTGATTGTTTTTTTTAGGAGCATTAACAACTAAGACCATTTGCTGTGGTCATTCCCTGACCTTTCCGCATCCTCCGTATTTGGTGGTCACGGGCTCTAACCCCGGTCTAATCAAGAAGCGTGTGCTACGCACTGCTGCTCCTGCCCACGGAGGTGGCACTTCTTATCTGAATCCTTGGATATAACCATATCCCTTCTCTACTTTCTTTTCGCTTTTGCACTTATTCTTCGGGGAAGAATAAACTTTTTATGTTTATTCTGTTTTTTTTTTATCTATTATTCCCTAAAACAGATACATATCGGAAGATATATCATAAAACAAATAGCAGTTATCCATTTCTTTTTGTAAAGTATTGTAAGTGATGATAAGAGACCTTTCATAACAGAACTGAGCGCATTCTACATTCTGCCAACTGAGCTACTGCCGGAACGTAAACTGAGCTGTGTGGATATGTGTTGTGTCTTGCGCAAGGCGGCCCCTAAACGTTAGGTCATCTCCACCATGGTTCTCTGTGATGACTCTGTACAATGGCCAGAAATTTCAAGACTCTGTATAATGGCCAGAAATGAGTGTAGTGTTAAGTTTGCGGCAGTATGTGCGTTGTGTTGTTTAGCTGTTTCTGGCCGCTTTGCTGCCAGGAAGCAGCGATCACCAGGAAGTCCGCTTCCCAGTACTTGGGCCCGCCTCCTCGTGGCGTGGACATATAATACAAGTACTAAACTAAATGTAATATTTCTAGCACCCATAGGAATAAGCGCAAGTCCTATGGGTGCAATAGTCTTCTATAATCACATACGGTGGTGAATACCACAAAGAATCCCCGCATCCACTGGAGAAAGTGTAATAGCAATGGATGCCAGCAGTTCCCATACCCAGGAATATATCTCTCTCTCTCTCTCTCTTTTTCAGAGCGCAAAAGGTAGAGAAGTTTTTCCGAGAAAAATTTCATCAACGTACCTTACATTACTTGAGGGGTGCTAATCGCAACCTGCATTCGCGCAATTAAAGAAATTTAAAACTACAAAATGGAAAAACGGCCACCACACTTATAAGCAAAAGCTAGAACCCAGGGAAACGCGGTGGTATGGGATCCTGCCAAGTTATACGCTACTGCTGTTAAATAGCTCTAGAAAGTCCTCCCTTTCACCGCCCATAAGTAAACACCGACACTTACTAAGAAAAATAATACAAGTTTTTAAGGAACTTCATTGGCAAATTGTTCACTGAGCATAAGCCACTTTGAAAATTTCCAAACGTGAGAATTTGCTGGATATTCTGGTTTGCTATTATCAGCAATGAAGCCAGATTTAACTAAAATTACGAGCTTAAATATAGACAATATCCTATAACCGAAAACAATTCAAGCAAACTAATTTTGCATGAGTCTTTTCCATGTGAATTTTATTTCCAATTTTTAGTTTGCTGTTTCAAATTCCTTTAAACTATTTATCTTAATCAGGTAGCAGTTCACACCTCTGAAGTACCACTCGTTGCATTTAGCAGCAATTTCAAACGTTGTCTAAAATCGTTGTATTTTAAACAGCAGTAGTTTATCACAACCTTTCCCCTCATCATTCCCAATATTTAAAATAAGTGGCTGCGTTTCCGAATTTCATATTGAGTTCTGTCTTGTCTTCCGACCAAGTTTTGCGTTCTGAACTTACTTGTATTAGACCACTTATTCCTTGTATTAGACCATTTTCCCCTCCAATTAGAGCATGACTTTAATTGGAGGGGGAAAAACATATTACCCTAAATAGAGTACAGTGAGAATATGTACAGAAAAGACAGATATGGCAGTAAGGAGGAGGGGAGGATTGACGCTTTTGTAAAAATCACGTAGATTCCAAAAGAGTACACACATTCCAAAACAATGCAATCAACAGACAGTTGTTTCAAAGATAATAGTTAATCGGTCCAGTGTGTTATATGTTACCTGCATATAACACACTGGACCGGATGGTGATCAAAACGGGTTGCGGGCACTTCATTTTTTTTGTGTTAGTTGAGGGACAGCATTAAAGGGATAGTTTCGTGGTGGTCGTAAGTGTATGTCTTTTGTTATGCCTCGAATATGTGGAGAGCCCACGAACCATGACGACTCCTAATTTTGTACAGTGAATATATTAAAGTTTAAAAAAAAATCTACGAATAGAAAAACTGTAGTGTGTCCCATCGTATCATCATACCATCCTTTATTGCTCCTTTCCCGCTTAGTGGATGGAGACCTGCCGGTTCCTTCCCAATCCATCCTCCAGAAAAGTCTTCAGAATTTGGTGTTGAATCTGGGAACAGGATAACTGGGATTGCACCTGAAAAGCCTGTTCAAGTAAAAAACCCCACGTTACTTAAATAGTAAGAATTGGAAGACGTAGATCTATCCAAGAACCATTGCAGAACTCCTGAAGACTCGTTTAAAAGAGCGGAATCCACTGGATATTGTGTGTCCAAAGAAACTAAAGCTATAGAGGGGTCAGCATACTGTACCTGTAAATTTCGTGCATTCTATAGTCAATTTGCCTATTACCTGGACGAAAAGCACGATTTCGGGAGAAAAAACATCTAAATCTCATTTTAGACCGGCTGTGAAAAATGCCCAAAATATATCTGCCGTAAGTGATAGTATTCGGTTCCAGGCCTTTTAAACCTGGTTTTCAGGTGCAAGACTTACACGTACAGAAAACGATGTCAGTGTACATAGTTGTAAAATCTCCGTGCTATTTTGAACTGATGAAGAAATTGTAATTAGTCACGATCCAGAAGATTGGATTGTGACAATTCCCAAGACAATCAATGGGAGCGTACGCCTATCGATTTCTGTTGTGTACTCTATTCATATTAAAGAAGACTACAGATAAAAATGTATCAGAGAAGATCAAGTAAGACCAGTACAAATGGGCTGCATATGGGACGGATTCAAGATGTGGGGTTCTTCTGGGGTTCTTTCTGTGTTTGAAAGGTGGTTTAAGTAAGTTCCCTTTCTTTCTCTGCCTTTGGGATAGCAGGGCAGTAGATCAACACTAGCCAAAACTGAGTTAAAGCCTGTCGCGAACGAAGTGGCGTCAGCTGCAGCTTCCCTAAAATTAATCCCTTGGTTCCAACATTCCATATCACGCTGGGATTGATCAAACAATTTTTAGAGCACTGACAAAGGTATATGCCTTATCAAAGCATATACAATCTGTGTCCAAAATTGTCCGATGCAAAAAAAGGTGGCGTATTTATTTGGCAGCAAGTAAGGCAGATGTTGGCTTCGCAAGGATTGGAAGGCGAAGTGACTGATGGTGAGCTAATTCCCTGGAGATAATTTTTTTCTTGAATGAATGGCTTTCTTGATAACCTTAAGGGTAAAAAATTTCACAGAAATAGTTGACAAGTTGATTGAATTTGGAAAAATGTTATGACTGATGTCAATCACGTTTCATTACTTGCACGCTCACCTGCCTTTTTTTTTTTTTTTTTTTTGTTTTCAGACAAAATCTGGGCGATGACAGCGAAGGGCGTTGGTGAGAGATTCCACCGGTGATGGGCGGCGATCTGCTGTTCAAAATAATCACACAGACCACCAAAGACAAACGTTTAAATGTATAATTTTAAGGAATTTTTTTAATAATCACAGGAGAGTTTCCACTTGCTTTGTCATTTTCAGCTTGTTTTTTACTTGTCGCAAAGATTAATAAAGAAGTACAGAAGTTAAGCACTGTTAACAATTAATATTGATACAGTACATATAGGTTAGTGCAAAAGCATCATTTTAACACATCTACCAAAGTAGTTAAATTAATTCAGTTGGCATCGTTTATATCTCATGTTGTGAATGCCTTCACAACGAGTTGCCATGGTATTGTACTACCTCGAATAAGTAACACTTCACCAGTGGAGAAGACTACTGTTACTTATTCTCAGAGGATACCACCACCCAGATGGCACCGTGTGAAATATGGTATGGGATAAAGATCTCTGTTATCCTCATACTATCCCTATTAGATTTAGGAAAGCAAAAACGATGCTCTCATAATTATGGATATGGGTTTGCTTACCTCATTTTCTGCCTCCCTCGATATAATTTGATAGATTCCATCCACCAAAAGTTATTTTTTATGTTAAACTTCAACAATTGTTCTTCCAAACTTTCCTCTCACTCTCAATTATGACAAAATCATTTAGCTCCATGTTAGGATTTGATAAGCTACTGCTATCCCCATCCCTAAAATTTCTCATGTATGAATGTTGATGCAAAATACCTATTCACTTTATCAGCAAACTGAGGAGAATCATTAAAATTAAACCATCGCCATCAAGTGGACCAATGTGATTCAACCCTTTATTTCTTCAGTTAATATAATAACGAAATTTTGCTGCTTTTCTTGGTACTTTGCCAGAGATTTCGCGTAATCTGCCTTAATTTTGCCTAACCTCCTTTGTGACTTGATTACAGACTAGTTTATAACTGCCATAGACTTCTGTATCACCTGATAATTTCTATGCATCCCATGTAATTTTTTTGTGTTTGCCATAAGTCTCATAAGTTCATCTGACATCTGTTTAGGTCTAAGCATTGAACAGTTTCTTAGTTGGTATGAAAAGCCTAGTAGCTTCTAGGATTGCTTCCCATTTAGAATTCACTGTTAGTAATATCATCAGATGGTCCCACTGCAGAGAATCGAAAAACTGTTTGAGGCCACTGTCACCTTAGAAGAAAAACCCTTCACTTTTACAAGTTAGGTAGTTATGTTTTTAAATAAGCACCCATTGGGCGACAGTGAGTGTTTTACCTGCAGATTCTTAATGAAAGAAGAATCGTTACTGATAATCCGATCAAAAGTATTGCTTCCTCTCTTGTTGTATTGCTTCCTCTCTAAAGTATTGCTTCCTCTCTGCAGTGGAAAAGTCATCCAATAAATTCACAAAAGTCTTGTTGGTGTGAAAGTGACCAACCCACAAATTCCAATCAATATCTGAAACGTTAAAATCCCCCATTATAAGACATTCCGATTTACTGGCCCACTATTTCTCTGTATAGTTCTTTGTTATACCCATCCTTTGGCCACCTATAGCAGGCTGCTACTCATTTTTGTTTTCCCAGTGCTTCTGTCACACCAACTGACTCAACATTGCACTAGCCACCCATATCAACTGTCAACTGGATCATTAACTTAGATTTAATATATATTTTAACTAAGAGCATAATGCCTTTCTGTACAGATTGTGCTCCCTAACTGTGGGGATGTCGGAGATGTGGTGTTGACTCGGATAGTTACCGTGTCTTGATGACTTAATCAGTACTTCTAATTCATAAAATTTATTTACTGTTCTTCTAGCATTAGGGTACATGCAAGTATACATGCACCAGTTCTTATTCTTAGTTACCCTAACGCAGCCCATGTATTTTCTTGTTCCATCATGACCTACAGCAAGGCTTGAAATCCCCGGTTCTTTTCTCTCCAGGTTGCTGCATTTTCGAATGGAAGCAGTGCAAGAATAACTTTCACCTTTGCCTGCATCTCTAATTAATCTACTAGTCTGTGTATGCCCCCAACAAAGATATATCAGTTTTCCGACCAACCTAATTCAGTCTAGATAGTATCGGCGAATATTCTTGCATTCCCTTCTATTTAAGTGTATCCTGTCCCTGTAAATCAGTCTTGCCTGTTAACAAATCCAGACCATGCTGAGAAAAATTCTACCCCATGAGCTTTGCACAATCTCTAGGGCCGAATTGGTTGACAAAGCTCTCAATTTGTACTGCCTCCTCCCGTATCTGGGCAGGATCGCAGACACTTTTAATCATAACTCGCTACTCCCCCCCTCCCAACATTGCCCTGTACTTGTTAAATAAGTCCTTAGATATCTTACTCTTAATATCATTAGTGTCAACGTGTACAACAATATCACCTTTCGTGCCCTTAAAAGATATCTGCTCTATAACGCGATCTAATTTTCTCCCTGGCAAATAAATTTCAGCTTTATTAAGTTCTCACTGAACTGTTTTGCTAGAAAATGGATTGCTGAAACTCAAGTTAAGTTCTGCAGTTATTTGTGAGGTCGGAGTTTTATGTTTTCGGCTACAACCCTTTTCAGTGTCCGGCGTACCCTTGCAGTCAGTTTCGATTTTCTGCCACAATTCGCCCTATCAGATTTTGCTTTTCCATACTTCGGAAATGCAGACATCACTTTCAATACGATGATCGCGGAGATGGGGGAAACCCCTGGTGTCGTTAGACATCAATACACTTTACACTTTCAATACGATATGTCTGCGCGGTAGCACAGTGGTATCGTCACCATCCTCCCCACACCGTGTGGAAAAGGCCTGGGTTCGAATCCCGTCGATGACGCGAGGAACTTTAATGGGCTTTTTTCACTCCGTGGTTGAGTTAGTTGGTCTCAGGCGTAGATAGCAAGGTTTTTCTCCCCAGTAGCTGGGGTTTTTTCGTCCAGCAAAACAGGCAAATCAACCATAGAACATACGCAATTTACAGACACAAATACGGGTTAATGTATTTAATTACGGGCAACCTTAAAATGATAATTTGATTTTTTTTTTTTTTTTTTTTTCAATACGAAATAGCTTCGATAGAAATAATCTAAAAATATCTTCAACAAAAACAAGCTCGATCCTACTTCGGTGGGCCCCTAGATATCAGGACCCCCCCCCAGATTAAAGTACGGGAACCACTATCAAGCTCACAACAGAACTAAAGCACCTTGGTGTCATCGTTGATAGGAACTTATCCTTCACTCTCCGGAATAAAATCAGAAGTTACATCTCTCTCTCTCTTCGTAAAGAATCACCTGTAAGGACTGGGGTCTGAGGAAAAATCCCTAGCCTTCTTCCACAAAACCACCTTCCTGTCAGTTGTCATGTATGCGTTGGGAGTACGGTACAAAAAAGCGAAAACCTCAACAAATAGAAGAAAGCTTGAAACCGTCCAGAGATACATCCTGCTCACGATCTCCCGAGCATGTAACACAGTCAGCACTCACGCGCTCCAGGTCCTTATGGGTGCCCTCCCCCTGGACCTGGAGATAGTTCGCTGTGGTCTCCTCTATAATTTCTCCAAAGGCAAAACTGACACTTGTCCAAATGTTACAATAGATCTAACCAATGACCCGAAAATAGAGAAGAGACTCACCTTACATCTTCAATCAACCTGGCAGAGACGCTGGGAGAACTCAAGTAAAGGACAAGTAACACGAAAATTCGTGCTAACAGGGCACGAATTTTCCGTCACGAATTTTCGTTGGCCGTCTACCCGGAATATCCAAACTGGTTCTCTTCATGGCTGTCAATTACGTACCTGCTTACTGGACACAGCGCCATCAGATTCAAACTGTCGAACTTCGGACTCAGCGACCCCCCATTTTCCACTGTGAAATAATAGACGTGGGAATATTTTACGCATAACTGCCATCTTTATGATGACCTTCGATGCCGCTTTACTACTGATATTCAATACGTATTAGAAAACCAGGAGGACCGTGTACTGGAAGAGGAGAACAGTTACAAGGCAAAAATATGCGCAAAATATGCGCCTCACAAAATATGCGCAGGACCTCTCTGACCGAAGACGGACCTTTCCCGTGCCACAGCAACCATGATTAACGTAAACCTTTATTTCGCCTCTTCTTCCAATGAAACCACAACTTGACATCATCAGATACTACTGCAATTTACCAAGCCTGACCATGAAAATCACCACATAATGTCCATGGACGGAATCTCAACTGACTGAATTAAAACAACTTAGGACGGGACCACATCCCAGGGTGGATAACACCGACCGGACTGAACCGAACACCCGGCTATGACAACCACTTACTAAATTCACGGACTTAACCCAAGGTACTAGACCAACAAAGTAGACACACTGCTACTATCCGATAACCACTGACTGGACCAAACACCCGGTTCTGACAACACGGATTTGACCAAGAAGCAGCCACACTACTGCTGTGTGACACCACGGACTGGACCAAACACCTGGAAGTGACAACCATGGAATTGACTGCTGCTGAGCCTTTTGGCGATCTGTGCCGGCTCGCTTCCCTGGCGGGGGGTGACAGTCCCTTGTCTCCTCGCCACCCTACTCTTTCCCTCTAGTGGGGCATGGGCATGCTCCACTGACGTGTGCTGAAGTCGTCTACTCTATTGACCCCAGTCCTTCCGAACTATCCCCCCCAGCCTTCAGTCTCCACTCCTCTCTCTATCTGCACGACAGCGCACGACCTACACCAATATTTTAACTTGTCTAAATTATTTCGCCCACTCCTCGGCCACTAAAATCTCCAACGCATCCCCCCCCCACCAAATCAGGAAAAATACAATATGTATGTGCTAAACGTACAAACAAGCGTGAAATTTTTTTTTAGGTCCTAGCCACTGAAATCTCTGGAAATTAAGTGGCAGGACCTACCAGAGTACTTATTTAAAAATACTGGTGTACATGGTCTGCCTCCACGGCGCGAAAGTGGGACAACATCGGGCGTCAGCATAGGTCTGGCGGCTAAATGGCTAGAACAACGATACACGACACCACACACCTCAAGGTCCAAACAGTTAAATCTCTGGCCTTTACAGCGAACTGTATCACCACACAATGTAAATTACGCGGAGATGGGGAGGAACTCCTGCTGCCGTTTGACCCTAAATACACTTTCACTTTCGATACAGTTGGTCTCAGGCCTAGATAGCAAGGTCTCCCCCCCCCCAGAAACTGGGGTTTTTTCGTCCAGTAGAACAGGCAAATCGACCAGAGAACACACGCAACACGGATTTGACCAAGAAGAAATTTGACCAGACAAAATACATAAATACATATTGGGGACATGTAATCAATTACGGATGACCCTAATATAATAATTTGATTTTTTTTTTTTTCGATACAGTTGCTCTGGATATATTAAACAAATCAGAAGTTTTAGTCACCGATGCCCCTTCTAAACATATGCCAACAATTAACCTCTTTGGGATTCATACAGGTCCGTCATTTTTTGCATGTATCTTTTTATATCACTCCTAAATAAACGTCAACTTTTATAGTCGTTCCTTTACAGTAAGTACTACATGCAAGAAAAAAACAAAAAAAAATCACTATTGCAAGTTCATAAATATGTCAGCTATTACAAAACTACTACTACTTTCGTATCAGGCGTTTCCGTTAGTTTGTCCACCTCTGTACATTGTGTTTGTAAATGGCATTGTTCTGTGGATATTTGTCTGTTTGCGGGACGAAACCAGAGTTTCTGGGAGAAAGAACCATGCAATCCTCTCCTGGCCTGTGACCAACTACCTCAGTCATTTTGGGAAAAAAGCCCATAAAAATTCCGTGCATTGTTGACGGGATTCGAACCCGTCCTCTTCAATCTGGTGTGGGGAATTGTGCTCCCCGCAATGGCTTTGAACCACAGTCAGTTCACTCAAGCGATTACATGAGGTCTAATCATTATTAGTGAACATCTGCCATTTGATTCCATACGTTTAAAATAATACCAGATAATACTGATAGATCATTCAACTGTATTAAGCAATGTTGCAAAATATTCATTTGTTATTGTGAATTAGTTACTGATAGTCTTTAACTTAACGTATCTGAAATTGAACTGAATTGAAAATTTGTCCACTCGGCTCCCAGTGGACAAATTTTCGTGATATTTTAGATTTGGGCCTTTTAAAAAGATTTATCGAACCACTCCAAATTTATTTAAAATCGAACTATAGAAATTTGGCAATTATTATTTTTGTTTCGTCACATACAGAATAATTCGGCTCCCAATGGATGGCTTTTTCGTGAAATTTTAGGTTTCGTCTTTCTAGGAATATTTGAGTTAAATTTAGTTAAAAATCAGACCAATAGAAATTCGGTATTTATTATTTACTTTTCATACATATGACATATACTATTAATGTACTGTAGCTGAAGAACTGAATATTACGTTTGTTAGGTTTTGTTCAATTTTTTAGCCAAAAGAATCAAGGAATGGTTAGGAAAAAATCTGACGTCTGGAGTTGATCTCGCATATCTAGAATAATAAAAACTCGTACGTATTTGATCTGTCCATTACACTATCAGTTCAACAGGTATTTGAGGCCCTAATAATATTCTGATTTGCATAAACGCATCAATTACTTAATTTCGTATTTAAAAATTAACTCTTTAAATTCTGGTTAATATCATAAACTCGATTCCTGGTTGAGACTTTTAGAATGGTGTATGATTTATCTTTGTAGATGGAAAACTTGTGGTAAATATTGTGAATAAACATATTTTAAGAACGGTTTTGACAATGTATAATAGATGATAGAAGTGTTACGTATTAATGAAAGTTAGATCTTAAATGCCTATCTAGATTTCTTACATTATGCTGTATATAGAGTTAAAAGCGTTAATATCATTGCTTATGAATTTCGGACTACGATGTCGTCATCAAGACGAAGTTAGCGTAATATTTGCTGAAAGTCTAAAATGGATAACTGGATCAAGGAGTTTAATTGGTTCTTTTAGTGCAAAATATGCAGCGATGGTAACGCTCTTAGTTCATTGGATCCTGCGCTGCAATCACAGCAGGCGAACCAATCATTTTATAATCGGCGGAGCGTGGCTATTGCCTAACACTTCGAAATCAGAAAACGGACGAAAAGTGTTTGTACAAGATCAAGCTAGTGGAAACTTTCGAAGCCTGTAATGTTTGACTGGGATGTGCAAATCGATCTTCTTACAGGGTAAGAAAGGAAGAATGATTACTGTAAACCTACCTAGTGAGCCACTCGTTCTCTTTTCAATTTCCTTTACAAACGGAACATATATTATTCTATCTCTCTGTGACGTAAGACGCTTTGGAATTGACCGCTGAATTTGCAGATGATTAAAAGGCATTTGACACTTTAATAACGCCAGAAGATTGTTTTTTCTCTCTGTCCGCAGACCGATTTTGCTAGAAAATGAAGATCAAAAAAGGGGAAATAAGAAGATTAATGCAAAATTAGAGAGAGGGAAGCGGGCTGCTTAGGGTTTCAGCCAAACCAATTACTTCTATGAAACGCCAGTATATTGTGTTTGTAAACTGACTGTATACGATTGTCGGTTAGGTCGGTTGAAGATGAAAAACTTCTTTCCAGAAAGAAATGCATACGACTCTCACCGAATAATTTGCCCACAGCGAGTGAAGAGAGAGGTGGAAAATGATAGAAAACGAGAGAGCTAAGAATATAGAAATGGATTAATCAAGATAGATAAGAAGATGAACATTAGAAGAGAGAAAAAGAAATAAAAAGAGTGTTTTTAGACTTAAATGTAGTAAATCCTTACCCAACATAATCCTACAGATAACAGTCGCGCCGGCTGGCTGTATGGTTGGTTGGGGCGGGGAGTAAGGTCTAGTGGGGATTTCATGCTAAAGCGCTGGTGTAGGTCAATATGTGCTCCATGGCAATAAGGTTTAAACATGGAAAGAGCGCACACATCAAATACCTCGGTGAGAGCAACGCTCCCGGTCTTCATACGTAGGCGGAACAGACGTCAGCGTCCTTTTGTCTTTGTAGGCTGTCATCTCTCCCCGAGTGTGGGAGGAGGAGGGTGGTCGTAGTAGAAAGCCAGGAGTCAGGGATAGGGTGTTGGCACGATCGATACTAATATGTCGATCAAAAACAAGTTACATGGTATCAGGATAGCAATGTATCTTGCAACGTTAGGGGGTGAGGGGAAAATCAATGGCTTCAAGCTGCGTCCTTAGTGGTTGCTGTCTATCATTTTTCACGAGAGATCGGGAAATCACTGCGTGCACTCATCATGGTTGTATTCTATACCAATAAAGAATTACTCGGTATTGCTTTAGTCTTGTTTTCAAGAGTTGAGTATTAGCTTCCTACGATGTTTTTCTTATATCAGGCTATTAAATATAGACTCCCGATCATCCGGAGTCTATATTTAATAGCCCGATTGGGAAAAAATAGATTTGCTCGGATAATCCGCAAAATGGAAGAAAAATTCGTATATCTCACAAAAACAGTTTGTTTACAGAAATACTGCATTTATATTTATAAAAGGCTACTACTACAACGTGACAAGATTTGTCATGAATTTTAATACGAATATATTATGCTTTTGTGAAAGAGGAAAAGAATAAGCCGCTAATTTCTTGATTTACGAATGGTACAACGTATGTTTCTAAGTATCCTGTCATCAGGAGGGCCGTTTTCACTCCACATAGTCGAGTAGAGACTCATGGAAATTGACACTTTAGCACCTTTTTCATGTTTTATTGATGAACTGGAGTAGTAGCGCTCAATTTCAATAGTTATGTTTTTAATGGTTGACTCAAAGTACAATTTTAGTCTGCAGTTTTTAATTTACTAAGATAAATTAAAAGCATTTGGCGTGATTATGTCTGGTTCTATGGGCCTTATTCTCATGGTAATACTTGACCTGATGGGGTATCGCGACATGCTGTAATATTTTTCCCCAGCACCTTACTGAGGTTGAGGGGAATGTTCCCTCAAAAAAAAGGGGGTTATCAGAAGTAGACAGTTAAAAAGCGATGATGCTAGCCAATGTTTCTGCAACTTTTTTTAACTTATTCTAGTCACGTCTCAGTCAGGCATTTATACTGATGGTTATTCTCATTCAGTAGTAATTGTCGAGCTTTGAAAGGCAATGTTAAGTGTAGTTAAGCAAAATAGGATTGGTTTCGCAATCTAGAGTTTTTGGATTTTTGAAATTTACAGGTTTGGAAACAGGTTTTTTGCTTTTATATATCCACTAAAAGAATTATTACAAAAAAATTCAGATGTTTAAGGAAGTGTTTCGTAGCATCATATCATTTCAAATTCTTCGCTCTCAACATTTCGGGAATCACTCCAAGAAAAGGAGAATGCAAAGTGCCCTACCAGTCACCAAATGAAAACAGTGTTCCTGGCTTGTATTACAAAGAAATTGTATGTGGCGTATCCACAAAAGAAAAGAAAGAAGTATTTATTAATTATTTCAGTTTGCTTAAAATCTTAAAGACAGCAACCTGAATAGAGATGAAGCTTTAGCCTGTATTCTACTATTCATTTTAATAATCTATAATTTATTTTCCACACACTATATCGTTAATGGTATTTTTGATCCAATGGTAAACTGTTTATCATGTGGTCTGTCTACCCAGTTTACTATTCCTTTTATTGAATAAAAAGCACTTAACCAGCGTAAAATGTAGAACGTCTACCAACCGTCGAGCTCAAGAGTAATAAAGAAAACACAAGGATATAAATAAATCAAAAACGCTTTATTAGATTAGGACAACTTTAGTGAGAATTTAATTTGTCGTAATAATGCACAATCTGGGTAATCTGAAAGAAAAATCATAAAATAAAGTGTGTGATCTATGCGAGTAGCAATACAGGGGTAATCTTGATTTCTCATGATACTACGAGACTTATCTAGTGCTAGCTATATCCCTTTCAATTATTGCCTAAAAGCCGAATGCAAACTCAGGTTTCTGGAGGAAGACGTGTGACTGGCACTTTCCTGCTTACATCATTCCAGGCGTGTTCTATTTCATACTGGTCTTACTCACCCTCTGAATTTGTTCAGTAGGAGCATGCATTACCGTTAATTAAAAGGAAGCCTAGAATAATTTTCCTGAAAAAGGAAACATAAGGATATTATCTCTGTAACTTACAGGCTTAAACGTATTTCGTGGAGATCTTTACAGCCACAGACAGTGATTACAGCCCACACCACGCCAACTCAAACACATGTTTTTTAACACGTTAGGGAAATCGAATCTGACTCTACGTTTCCTCCAGAAGAAAGCGCCTATAATCCGATTAAAGACTCGACTTGTCAGTGAAGAGTGTCACTGCCCATTACCTTCGATCCAATAGACATGCTGTCAACACCAATTAAAACTACTTCTTTTGTTTATAGACAGCTACCGTCTTGTAAAGAGACTCTTCACTTGAAATCTATAAATGGTATGCCTAGATACAAGTATTTCCAGCAAGCTCTGAATCAAGCTTCCGTGTTGTGAATTAGCCATCACGCTTCGCACTTAGGGCCAGATAAGTCATTTTGCTTGGAGGTAACGCGAGAACGGTCTCGAACTAAAACTGTCTTATTACGGCCACCCAAGAACTAACGTATATGCCCATGTGTATAATGTTCATGAATTGCGTGATTTCTCTGGTCGGTTTGCCTGTTTTGCTAGACGAAAAACCGGAGTTTCCAGCTGTGGGGGATGGGATCTTGCTAACCACACAAATAAGACCGACTAATTCACTCGCGGAGTGGGAAAAACCCTATACGTTTCTTGCGTCATTGACGGGATTCGGCCTTGGAGTGGCCCATGAGAGACACCTTACTCCTTTGAAATGAGTTTGGTACGTACGTTCCACAGTTCTTTCATAATGCTGTCACATTCAGCTACCTAGCTACTTTGGTTTGATTTTGTCTTGCTTCCATTCTTCCTCTTACTCTCTACCTCACATCTTATCAAGGAATCATCCTGACTGCATCTTTATTACATTTTCACAATGATGTTATCTTGAAATAGGTGCGAGTAATAAACGCGAAATACAAATGTTCCGAAAACTGTTTTTTTTTTATCTACTTCCCAATTTGCGTGATATAACAAGTTTCGTACAACAAAGTTTACGGGTTTGGAGAGTGATCGTTTTGGTCCATGAGTTTATTTAGTTCTATTCTTATTTGTATTTAAAAGTCTATTCGGGTTTTGTGATTGTACTTTAGATTTTACGCACATCGGTGCTCATCAGTTATTTGATATCTAAAACTTCTAACCTCCACTTCTTAACGATGATTCCATATCCATTACTGAAAACACGATCGGAGTCATCAGAAACTAGTCGAATATTGCTCTCATTTTGACCAATAATCATAAATCCTTAAATTTCTGCACCATTAACCTTTTCTTTTTTCACTAGCCAACACAAGCATAAACTGCCATAAGTTGTCAACTATATTTCCAATGTATCCGTTCATGAGGATATAACGTTCCATGCTAAACAGTATTTCTGCCTTCAAACTGATGCAGTTTATGAAAAGATGGTTTCTCCCCGCAAGGCTATTTTCAACTACTCTAAATTATCTCTATATCACATGGCATCCTGTACATACGCCACTCAGATCTGGGCATGTGCTGCCCACTACTCTTCAGTCACTTCGTTCATAGAATGATGGAAGCCCAAATGGGAACTACAGAAGCACAGCCTATCCCCAGTGACTGTGGTAGTTTAGGTAGATGTTGGCCATATGGTGGCCAGCGTAATTAACTATAATTTTAATATTGTGGAGGGCCTAATGTTGTTGGAGTGAAGGTTTAATGGGACAAGGGATACTATGGGCAAATTTTCCCTGGATGTCATATTGTTATGATGTTCGTTGTTGCTGTAACAGCACCCAACACATTGTATATCCGTTATTGTCGCATTCATGAACGTTGCTAATGTGACAATGTTTGTGTCAACTTTTGAAGACTTCTGTTAACCTTTGGAAAAGAAGCCCTTCGTAACGAATTCTGTTTTCTAGACACGTTTTTCGGGAAACTATTCCCTTGACGAAAATACAAGAATAATAACAGCCAAATTATTATTTTTTTTATGGAAACTTCAAACTTGAAAGTTACTGGAACCTATAGTAATCTAGTTTGCAGTAACTTTGCGGTTTGATAAGACAGAAGTTCCTCATACTTGTGGACTTTCGAATTGAATTGCTGTACATTGTAATTTTAAGAAATCATAGTGCACAAGCAAGAAAGGAGGTTGATCATGCGAACAGAAGTAGAAGGGATAATAATTAAGAAAAGTTGGATCGAGGAGATTGAAGTGGGACTACAAATGTATGTTGTCTAGCTCATGCACGGTTTAGGGTAGGGAGAAATAGATGGAATTATAGGTGCTAATTCAGAAGAACAGTGTCCGAAATATCTGTATAAAAGCATGTAGCAGAAGAAACTGAAGCTGTGCGATAAGAAGTGGAGCAAGTTTGCAATTGAGATTAAATGACCGTTAATTAGTCTGATTCCATTTTGGATAGATTTTAAGAGAGGTTCTTGAACCATCACTCCATATGTGGAAATAGTATTGTGATTTTATATACATTTGTATATGTGTGAGAGAGTGAGAGAGAGAGAGAGAGAGAGAGAGAGAGAGAGAGAGAGAGAGAGAGAGAGAGAGATTTAGATCCCTTTGGAAGAAAGGTAACTCTTAGAGCAAAAGTAAAAGCCAAGTTTCTTTCGATGTAGAAAAAGCAGCCTTTATGGGTCCGCTTATGCCAAGGAAGATTAAAGTCAGGGTTTATTCTAGTAGTTTCCAATGACAATTTGTTTTTAGTTTCCAATTACTTCGAGTGAACAAGGTTGTGGACATATGACGTATCTTATGTAGAGCAGCCACTGAACGCTAGTTTCACTCTGTAAATAGAACTCTGTAAAACGGCCAGAAATTGGTGCATTGTTACGTTTGTGCAGTGTATATGTTTAGTTGTTTCTGCCTGCTTTGCTACTGGCAGCAGCGATCACCAAGAAGGCTGCTCCCCAGTACCCGTCCACACTGCGAGGAGGTGGGCCAATACACGTACTGTCCAAAATGGGGGGGGGGGGGAAACACCCAAGATTGGAAAAATTAAAAATATACTGCTGCGAATGTTATGAACAGGATCTAAAGCGTTTATTTAGTTATAGTATAGCTAACAATAAGTTAAGCCATTACTTTAGATAAAGAAACACTACAAGTAACTATCAAAAAAACGAACGCTGGAAATTATTACTATGATTAGGGTGTTGCTTGGCAGGTGCACTTCCGTATCAAGATACCCTAATATTTCAAATCAAGATTATTAGAGAATCTTGTGGTACTCAGGTAGCAAAATTGCACCTTGCCAAGCAACGCCAATTGTATTGATGATTTTCTACAGTTTTTTCCCTGTTAATTAGTGTTTCTGTTCCCAAATAGTCTTGGAGATTAACCATGTTTGTCTTTATAATCAATTTACGCCATTAATCATATGGGGTACATGATACACATCTTATCTAGAATATTTTCTTAGTGATACACGACCCGCCTCAATACAATAATTTCCCTTAGTAATGAGAGACCCTCTCACTTGTTCAAAAAGAACTAGGCCTCTCTGAGAGCTTTTCCAAACATTGTCATGATTTATCCCATAGTAAGGTGACAGAAGGAGTGTTCTAATGTTTTTAAAAATATAATATGAGATAAAAATAAATAAAATAATTATGTTAAGGCACTTTCAAAAATGAAAGACCCTTAACATAATTAGTGCTTCTGGTCCTGTAAATGAAGGCTTTAGGAAATGTGTCGTCCTGCCTCTTTACAAATTCGCTGCAATTTGGCAACTACTGTCAGATACGCTCGAGTTTCAAATTTGAGTGAATCTAATTATGTACACAAAGCAAGAAGTCCTGCAGCTGAAGAGGGGGGACGGAGAGAGAGAGAAATTGACAGACACGCATGAAGGAACATGCTCTTACACACAGAACGTTTGTCTTTATCCGTAAAGAAATCTTGATAATATAATCTCCTGTCATTTTGAAAGTCCCTTTCATTACTCAAAAAATTGACATAATGTTCCTCCCCGAAAATAAAGGAACTTCAAATTATTTTCCGCTCCACGGTATATATTAGAAGATATATATTATACCTCGGAATAAATACAAGGAATATAAACTCCGATTATTATATATATAGTATGTATTCCACGTTTAGCAAAATTTAATAAAATGTTGATCATCGCTAATACCTTTTCATTAAGCCTCGATTCTCAATAATTCCTTGAGGACGACATATTAAGTTCACTTCTTTTTCTCTGTACATTGCCCACTTTTAAATAAAGTTTTTGTATAAAAGTGGGCTTGAAACTACGAACAGTCATTGGCATTTTCTAATGTAATGAGTTGATTAATAGATTTAATTAAATACTGTATATACACATACAGTATATACCTTAAATTTATTTATTACAGAATTTTATGCTGAAACACTGCGTTAATTCAGACGTAATTAGTTATTAGAACTTGTTTATTTATATTTGAATTCAGGATTTTTATACCTATTACAACGTGCAGTTCTCCCGTGAGCACAAGTGTACATAATTCACGTGAACTTGAGTATGAACTGGAAATAGCCCATGCGCAAAAATTCCCAAACGGCAATAACTTCTAAAACAACAGTGTTACAAATTTTACTTTTTCAGAAATAGTTTTGCTCTTTTTTTTTTTTCTCTAGAGTCCATTTTCACAAACTACGGTTACTGTTTTTTTTTTTTTTTTCTCTAATACATCCAGATATTTTTTTGCTTCCCTGTTTAACCCGAAAGCAATTGATCGTTGTGATTAACTGCTTGGAAATTATGACAAATTATGATCATTGAACATAATTTATGTTCTTTGGAAACATGACAGATTATGTTCAGTGACCAACGATGTGAATTAGCACTGAACACGTATAACTATGTCGTCTTTCATAACAAAATCCATCTAACGATCAGTTCATTGGCCTTATCTTTATTGCGTGACTATATGGCTTAACTACAGAAAGGGGAGAAACCTCGATTGAATAACGCAAGTAAACGATTAAAAAGAATGCAATTTCCTGAAACATGTATCGTATTTGTAAATTTTTTGTTACCGTTTTCCTAAAGAACATGATTAACTTAATTTAATAATAAATGGCCACCTAATCATTAAAATTAACTGTTATATTTACGAATATACACGAAATTATTATCGGCAATGCCCGTCATAACGTTCTGAAAAAAATTTTGGCAAGTGCAATAACTGGAATGCTCTGTTTTAATGGCACGCTTAATTAATTCATTTTATTTTCCGGCACCCCTACTCAATTTTCTGCCTGTTTGATCAGAATTCTCTCTAATAATTATAAGGATGTACCTTTTTTATAATGAAATAAATACTTAAATAAAAAATAATAATCAGTTAAGTAACTTAAACCCAAATTACGTGGCACCCCTGGAATGTTGTTGCGGCACGCTAGGATGCCGCGGCACCCCGTTGAAAACCACTGAAATAAAGTAAAGCTTTTTCAGAATCGTATATCGATCAGTATTTAAAATTGTTTTTGAACAATTTTATTAAATATCGCAAGAAAGGGCAATTACATATTTAATTTAGAACCCATTACATATTCTTTTTTTTTTATTCATCTTGTTTAATAAAACTTGGGAAATTTACTTTGTACGTAAGTGCTTTTTATTGCAGGTACAGTAAGTAATAAATACTCTACATCAATAAATAAACCCGGAACTCTTTAGGATTATCGTATCCGAAACTGAAATTATTATTCTGGGTTCTCGCATCCACCTCGGATAATTAAAGTCCTAGAAGTACGAAAATCCACCCAACTACGCAGTGAACAATAAAGCAGCTATAACCGATAATTGATTATTTCTCCAATCCAAATACAGCTGCTCATTTACAAGCTGCTTACAGTAATAAATTATAATTATATTTTATCAAAGCATTTCATTTAACGATGACCAATCAGTGAACTAGAGACAAAACCAATTAAATCTGTGTGATAAGTGGAGAGAATGGAGTCATTCGGAATCAGCAGAACTGATTCCGAATGACTTTGGAAATGTTACCGTAAGAATTGAAATTATTTTCAATTTAATTTCAATTAAAATTGTTTAAAATGTTAAAATATCGATTAAAGTATTGTGCAGCCGATTAATCTAATTACTAAGAATTAAACTAAAACTGTTATAAAATCTTATAATAATTGCATATGGGGCGCTTTCTACATATTAATGTATCTTAATAGCATGCTATCTTATTAAAGATAGCAGGTTGTTAAGTCGTTAATTTGGCATAGTTAGACTAAGGCGCATTTAGGGCTAAAGCTAAGCACTTTATGCACTAAAGCTAAGCACTATGATGCTAAGCACTTTATATACATAGTTTGGCATAGTTATTAAGAAACACGAAGCATAACAAATGTTAAGATAACCTATAATCTCCCCCGTATTAATTTTACTGCTACATTAATGGTTGCACGTTTCACTTGCTGATGAATAAACTTGATTTATTTTGTATATCAGCATCATTTAAGTGTGTAATGGCCCATCACTACCTTCAAATAATTGTTGCGTTTCCCGAATTTTTGGACATCGCCGATTACCATTGCTTGTCGTGATATTTAACAGAAATCGTCAAATTTAAAACGTATTTCATCTTAAAAGAGTTTTTCATAAATTTTGTATTTTTCTTAATTTTGATATCTTTGCACTAACTGTGAATATATTTGATATGTATAAACGAGAATATGTTGGGTATCTGTTCTAGTTTCAGAAGGGAAATGTGTATTGCGGTGTAACAAATAATGTTTCTTAGATTTAGCTAGATGTATATCTATCTAAATATGGAAAGAAAAACAAACTAATAAAATACAATGGATTTTTTTTTCAAATTTAAAAGAGCCCAAAAATTATTTTTTATTTAAAATATCTTTTCAGAAATTTGATTTTAAAATGTCGAAATCAGTTTTAGGACGACCAAAACAAATGTATTTTCATTGTCCCAAAACTGAAAACAATAGATGTGCTGCGTTATTTTAAAGTAGGATATTTTTAATATTATCATTTTTTTTTCTATACATTAAAATGTTCCTCCTAGTGATATTTATTCAGCCAATGGGAGAAGAGGGATGCGGGTTACGTGGTAATACGTAACAAATACTAAAATACCTAACAGAAGCTTGTTTTACTGTCGTAAAGCAAGCTAGACCGTGATCATGCTAGATGAACCTCGTGCTCGCGCTTTATCTAGCATGACCACGCGGTACCATTCTTGATTTCCATATGTAACGTTTTATGTATTCATAGCTGAGGAAGAGACACACAGTGTCGAAAGCTTCTGTAAGTATTTTATTTTATTTCATCAAAAGAAGCGAGTGCAGCGAGCAGGAGGTGAAGCCTCCTAGTTATTATTGTTATTTGATTAAATGTTTGATCTTGGAACGATAAATCTTTTATAATTATCAGAATATATTTCCAAACGACATATTTTTTAAAATGTAGTAGTTTTATATTGCCGTGCGGGGTCAGATTCCTGCAATGCTACAGATATTTTTTTCTCCGAAATGCGATCTAAAGATTTCTGCAAGTGGTGGAAAGTTGTGATAATAGCGTTAGTTTCCCCGTAATAAGATTGGCACAACCGTTTTCACTGAGTAGCCGATAGCCTTTGTCGTCCTGCTTGGCTTCGTATGTTGTATTCTTTGCACGTTGCAGGAAATCCTTTAGAGCAGAATGGTTTACGTCTTTCAGTGCAGCTCATGCTACTGTATATTTCGGGTACACGACTGCGTTTATTTCAATAATATAACTCTCCTTCACAGCCTTTTAAAGTAGTGGAAGAAATAAATTATTACCGAGACTGTGTGGTTGAAAGTGTTTATAATTTCAATCTTCTGTTTGCATGTTTTATGCCCTCTGCCCAAAATCCGTAGTTCTTGGACAATTTGGAAGTTGTCTGCCCAAAAGTGACGCGTAATGTGATGTTTCTTTTTTGAATTAATAGAAAATACCTTTTTTATTTTAAAGTAAATAAATATTTCATATTATTTACTTTGTCAGCAGTTGATACCAGTCCGAAATAATCTGCTGTAGCGCTTGGCAGGATTTCAAATATGAGGATACATTCCTATTTAATGGTAATTTTATTTAAAGATATAATTACCATCAGGGGTAAAGGAAAGGGTTTTTGCTTCTTAAAGGTAAGTCCAGTGGTCTCCGACAGTTTTTAAATTCTGTACAGTGGGATCAACTGACGATGTTACCAACAGTAAATTCTAAGTGGGAATTTACTGTTCAAGGAATTAATTGTGGAAGCTACCAAAAGTTTCATAACTATTAAGAAATATTGTTCAAGGTTTAGGCCTAAATGGTTGTCAAATGAACTAATGAGACTCGTAACGGAGAAGAAAAATGCATGGGATGGATATAAATTATCAAACGACTCAGAAGCCTATGGAATATATAAGCTTGTCTGTAATCAGGTCACAAAGGAGGTTAGACAGGCGAAGGCAGATTACGAGAAATCTTTGGCAAAAGGTGCTAAGAAAAACAGCAAGGATTTCTTTACTTATATAAACTCTAAAAGGAAGGGGATGAATCTGATTGGTCCATTTGACATCGATGGTTCGACTGTTGATGATCCTGCTCAGATAGAAAACAAACTGAATGAGTATTTTGCATCTACATTCACACATGAGGAGTTATTAAGGTTTGAAAATGGCAGAAGGTTATCAAATTGTAGCAGGGTGCTTAATGATTTTGTAATAACTGAGAGCAAAGTGGAGGAGAAATTGTTGAAGTATGAACCCTTAGCCATAATTATGAGAGCATCCTTGGACACAGGGGAGGTCCCCACGGACTGGAGATGTGCAAATGTATCCCCAATTCACAAAGGGGGATCGAAGGGTGACACGAGTAATTACAGACTAGTTAGTTTAACTTCTGTTCCGGGTAAAATAATGGAGTCACTGGTTAAAGATGCATTGCAGAATCATCTAGACAAGACTGCAGCAATAATTCAGACACAGCATGGGTTTGTTAAGGGAAAGTCTTGTCTGACAAATTTGATTGGATATTATGATGTGGTTACAAAGGAACTGGATGCAAAAAATAATTTTGATATCATATATTTGGATTTCAGGAAAGCTTTTGACACTGTTGCGCATGGAAGACTATTGTACAAATTGGAGCAGAATGGTTTTAAGGGTAAGTTGCTACAATGGATAAAAGGATGGTTGAGTGGGAGAAGACAGAGGGTGGTAATCAATGGGTGCTGCTCTTCGTGGACTAATGTTATTAGTGGAGTCCCACACGGTTCGGTGTTGGGTTCACTGTTGTTTTGTATATTTATCAATGATATTGATGAAGGTATATCAGGCTTAGTGTCGAAGTTTGCAGATGATACAAAGGTTGGCAGGGTTGCTAATGACAGTAATGGCAGTGTGCTACTGCAACTGGATCTAGAAAATTTGGGCAGATGGGTTAAGAAGTGGCAACTGAAGTTTAACCTTGACAAATGCAAAGTACTGCATATGGGTAGAAGTAACCCCAGAGAAACGTACCAACTGTGTGGTACTACACTTAAGGTGGTAGAAAATGAAAAAGACCTGGGAATAATTGTGCAGTCAGATGTGAAGTTTTCTGAGCAATGCAGACAGGCTGCCAGGGCAGGTCATGGGGTTGTGTCAATGATATATAGGAATTTTGCTAGCAGGGAAAAGGAGGTGATTGTCCCTCTGTATAAGGCAATGGTCAGGCCACGCCTGGAGGCCTCATTTTAGGAAGGATGTAGATTTGCTTGAGTGTGTACAGAGAAGCTCAACAAGATTGGTGAGGGAATGAAGGGATTCTCATACCAAGAGAGGCTTAAGTTCTGCAAATTGCAGTGGCTGGAGACTAGGCACCTGCGCGGTGATCTGATTGAGGTGTATAAGGCCTTGAATGGGTTGAGCACGCAGAATTCTGATGGGATCCTTCCACTTGTTCAGATTACGAACCTAAGGGGGCATAAATTCAAATTAAGAAAAGACAGATGTAGAATAGATGTGCGGAAATTTGCCTTTAGCCAGCGGGTGGTTAATTACTGGAACAAACTTCCATCTGTCGTTATGAAAGTTGATAGGTTAAACCAATTTTAAGGAGAAACTAGACAGGCATTTGGAAGGAATGGTGTTTTTTTTTTTTTTTGGCTGATGCTGCATAAGCTCATACACTTGCTTTCTTGCATCACATGCTACTACTACTCGCTCTGTAAGGAGGCACCTATGACTACCGAAGCATGCTGGGATGTAGGAGGACGGAGATGTGAGTGACCAATTTCCTTCTTAGAGAGGCGAGTTTGCATTTTTTTCTTTAAACTTCAACAGTTCTAGCAGATAATATTATGGTCTGATTTAATACTTTGAAGTATAACTTTGGATGTCAGCTGATTTTTCTTTTAATGAATTTCTTGTTTTTAATTAAACATCCATGCTTTAATATCATCTGTCTCACCGCGCACGATACATTAGTATTATGATAATACTAATAGGCCTATATGGATTTTGAATAATACTATTAGGGGTGAAGTAGGTGAGTGGTCAGTGCAGTTGTGCAACAGTTCATTGAATTGACCGTAGTTAGAGTTCACATGACTGCTAAATACGATTAATGATAATGTTCTTATCAAATTAGGTTTAAATTCCACATACCTATAATCGTGCCGAAGTATGAGCAAAACATTTGAATATATTCCCTGTTCTTTACATCTTATAGTTTCAAATTTTTAAAAGGAGGAAAATTTAGCTTTTTACGTTTTAGAACTTTTTTTTTCATACAACAGTCACTTAGAGATAAGCAGACAATTTTATTTTCCTGTCCTAGCTAATAAACTTATTTGCCTAAATCCATTCCCATAATTAATAATACGGAAGTTGGATTGGTTGCTGATTACTAAAACTCTTCCAAACAATAATCCACTGATTCCTAATCGAATCGGCCATAGGTCTTTCCACTTGCATAATATAATCCAAGGAATATGCGCCACAACAAATCTGCTTCAAACCTCTTTCAGTATTTCAAATCATAGCTGAATATGATATTTTTGGATTTTAATTTGCCTTTTCATTTCTTACTTATTATATACTTACCTGTGAAATTATTACAAAGCGAATCACTGTATTGTAGGTCCTACAAGTGCTAACATTACAGCTTTAATTCTATGTGGCATAGATTCAACAGCGGCCAAAGAGCATCTGGTGTAATTAAACAATTTTAAACCATCCTGAAAGTGGCTATCACCTTTGGGGTGCAACGAAACACCCTACACTGATATATTTTACCCCAAAGGAGATGAGATTTAAGATAAATTTCCGAAATATAAGGAATTAATTTATAGACTTTTCAAACATATTAATAGACCTATTCCATTACACGAGATCTCTCCTCCAACACAATTATTTTAACTACCACGTACAACAGATGAGAGCTCTCTTGCTTCATGATCGAAATTTGCTTACTGTCCGCTCATTTTAACCACTGTTTCGGTCATCTACTGCCCGCTTATGCAACAGTTTATTTTTGGCAGAAACCTTTGCTAGAGACTAAAGTCAGCCATGTGGAAAAACCCATAAAAATTCCCCGCGTCACTGACGGGTTTCGAACTCAGGCCTTTTACACCCGGTATGGGAAAGAACGGTGATTAATATCAACTGGTATATAGACCAGTTATTCAGAGCTTTCTGCATTGAAAGTACTGAAGGTTTTGGTAATCGTCTGCGATGTTATTTTTCCGATTTTTGCACATATGGCTGACCAGACATCTGCGGTTACGGTTGCGAAACATCTTTCGGTTGTACTTGTTCTTGTCGTTGCTAGCTATGTTTCAAGGTAGCCGCTCACTGAAGGCTCAGGACACACTCTGCGTGAACGTAAGTCACACGAGTGAACTCCGGATATTGCTTGTAAAGATGCTTCCGCTGCAAGAGTACCTATGGTCAATGGTTCTTGTGAGGTAGCTGATGGCGCTGTACTTTTCCATGGTTCACCTTTTAATCGAATAATATTTATTAACTGATCTCTCTCTCTCTCACACCTTTAATTAATCGGCCGAGGAATTTTGCATATCTTATACGATCTGACTAATGAATTACGGGTGGCATGTGGGTATCGGAATTATGGATTTTATAATAAATTGGTAGGTCAGTGTATTATGCAGGACTTGTGTATAATATAACTGACAGTTGCAAGTTAGCTTCTAAAGTTTTCTGCAACGTGCTTTTTTTTGGCATCCTTGAAATGACCTTGCAAAGTCTGAAGTATCCATTTTGGCAGATTGCATTGACTTTTATGACCTTTGATCAAACTTAGCGAGCACGGTGTCTGATTTACTGTTTTCGTCTGAGTTTTTTTTTTTTATAAATGTCTGTCGACAAATTTAAAAAAATAAATGAAAGAAATATTAGTTAGACAAGTTGGTGGGTTGACTCGTTCAGCTATCTTAGTGTTTCAGGATTTTATAAGTGTGACCCGTGAGTAGCGGACACCTTGACTAGTTTTAAATTCTACAAACTCTTTGGTAAGAACACGGAACTTTTCTAATATGAAAGAACCGTACATTTCAAGCATTCACATTTAATATCGATCTTTGTAATCCTGAATTATGTTCATATTATATGTCCAAGTGCAGAAAGACATTTCACATTTTATTGATTGCACGGATAGCAGTCGATAAAAGCTCCGAGTAAGAAAAAAAAAAAAAAAAAAAAAAAGAGAGAGCGAGGAAAAAACCTCCATATTTGGAAAGTATTTCACGGATTATGTCCCGGATGCAACTAAGAATAAACTGCGATCGAAGTTGCTGGCAAGGTGCCAATCTGAACACTGAACATACAATCCTTGGAGCTGCTCCTGCTGCTACTGTCAGAAAACTTACGGTATTTAATGGTGAGCACAGAATACCTTGTACAGTTTAACACGGCTCGTGCTTTATTCATAAGTCACTTTTTAACTGAACTGGCTTAAATGTTTTATATCAAACCAATTAAAATTTATATACAACCAATGTATATCGCAACCGATTAAAAGTAACCAGCCATCGCTTTATCAAACTTTCAGAGGAACAGATGTCGGATTTCTATCCGATACTTGAGCGAATAGCGATTACAGAGCATTCTTTTAATGTATTTGTAATTATTTTAAAAACTAATTTATAAAGATAATTTAGCGAGATTCATTTTGGAAACATGCAATAACATAATCACTTAAATGTTTTATATATACTGGAATCAATTATGAAACCTCCTCATACTGTGAATAAATAAAATAAGCCATAAGCACATGACTAATTTATGATAATCCTTGGAAAGTATAAAATAATTTATGTAAAATCTAAAGTCTAATCTCATAAAATAGTTTTCTGGGGCTAGAAGTAAAACCACGTGAAATATAGTTCTATACAGAAATGGCAACATTCGACGCAGAATGAATTTGTTGAATTCTTTCTGCTTTCCGCAACTTATGGACATAATACACTTGGGTCGATGAGGTTGTTCTCGGGTGTCCCTAATATGAGAATTTTTATTAGTCGTCGGCGCAATAAATTTATATAACAGATTTACTGATTCTGGATCACATAAATGGCTTTTAAAAATAAAACAATTCATATCTACCATCATTTTTCTGGGTTGGTGGATAGAAAGATCTCGGTTCGAATTCCATCGATGACGAACTTTACAGCAACTGTTAGGTGCTTTTACACGAGTGCGTGTTTGTAAGGTGTTTGACAAGCCTAACTTTTTGACTGAGGCTTCTACGAGTTTAAATGCAAAAGTCTTATGCATATATGATAGGATAATGTTTTCTTCAGCTAAATTACAGCCCTTTTAAACTAAGGAGTGCGGAGTAGGAAGTGGTGATTAAAGCGAGTGCAAAACAGTTTCTCATCTGAATTTCCATACCATTTCCACTGGTTTACTGAGAACAGTGCGTTGTTTGTAACCTGTTTTTCCTAGCAGAATCTCCGTGTAGTTTTTTTTTGCATGCAGGCCTGTCCTGTGAAAAGTCTTATTTGTCTCTATACTGGCTAAAAATGCATGAATGTTTTAAGTCCACGAGCTGTGCAAACGAACGTTCTGGTGAATGTGACCTTTAAGTGAAGTCTTCAGAGAATGATAGGTTTTCTTGACAATACTTTTTAATTATTAAGTCGACATGATCCCAATATAATTACACGTAAATTCGCAAAGCACTATCTAACAAAGTTAGAAACATTCTTACTTATTTTAAACTTAAGTAATGAATTTTTGCGTGCGTTTCCGTCTCCTTAAAATTCCCAAAATTTTATTTTATGTTTATAGCACAAATATCTTCCCTATATTTGCTGTCTTTGCTGTAATGTAACACAGTTTTTAGAGTTTGTTTTATTTAAGAAAATTCATTCAGAGTATAATATGTAGCGCCAGGAAACAATCATTGGAATGTATATTAAAATAACTATCTAGTATTCTCATATTAATTAGACAGAGGGAGAAAAACAATCTATAAAGAGGCAGGAATCTACTAGAAAAGTATTAGCTAATAATGCTTATCGACACAATAGCGAAAGGAAGCAAACTTATGTAGCAACAGCCAAAATATAAACAAAACAATACAAATAAAATTTAAATTAAACTTAAAAAATTAACAGGTGTCAACTTCTTCCATTTATTCATTTATTTCAAGTATTTATTCAATCCCACTTTAAATTTAGATCAACTGCCAACCCCCAAAAAGAACAAGAGGAAGTTTTTTCCAATAGTTGCTCTTTGACTAAAAGAAAATTTTCGGACATCTAATCTACAGTTATCTCCTCTCAATGTATGTCCCCTTGTTCAGGTACCCAGAAGTTTTCAAACACAAAGCTTACAAACACAAGTCTCTCTCTTGATAAGAACACCCTTTGTGCCCCTTCACCAATGTCGTTGCACTCTGTGCCCTTTCCAACAGATCCACAACTTTTCTAAAATGGGGTCTCCAGACCTGTATGCAATATTCAAGACGTAAATATTTCTTTATATAATGAAATAACCACCTCTTTATCTCTACTCGCAAAATTCCTGTATGTACCATTGACAAAACCACTTAATCTCTTAGCATTGTTCAGAATTTTATATCAGGTTCTACAGTTAAGCCCAAATCCTTTATTATATAATAAGTTGAGTTTGGTCGTGCCAAAGTGGTAGGTTACTCTGGAATTACTGTTTCTCAAGTGCAAGACTTTTCATTGACTGTTCTCAGCTCATACATCATGCAATGATTACTATTCTTAACCAACCTATCCACCTATGAATCATCAGCAAACTTAAACATTAAATTTGAAATACCTACATCAATATTAGAAATAATGAGCCACGAGCCGAATCCTCTGGTATCTTACTAATAGATTTCTATGAAGGACAGTGATCGTTTATAACTATTCGCTTTCTCCTACTACTTAAATACACATTTTCCATAGTAATAACTTTTCCCTTAATGTCACATTGCTTCATTTCATACAAAAATCGATCGTTCATGTGGGACTGTATTCAAATTCCAAAACTATACCAAAATCGTGTAAATGATGTAAAAGTTATTTATTCTACTCAGTTCCTTACCGACTACCTCATTCAATTAGATTAATGATGATCCAACTATATAAAGCCAAGCTACGATGCCCTGAAGTTCCATATCTGTCTGGATGATTTTGTATTGTATCCTTAACCATGGACTTCGTAATGTTTCCCGGCACAAAAGCCAAACTGAGAGGTCTATGGTTGCGCATTTAATCCTTTGAGTCACTTCTGTAACTAGGGGAGACGTTTGCACATCTGCAGTATATGGAGACATCGCCTGAATCAGAGGATGCTTTCAATTTTAACAACTAGAGCTTTAATAGAATCTTTTGCTGCTGCTGCTTCAGTATAACTGGATAAATTCCATCAGCTCCTTGTGCCGTGTTCTTTTAATTGCAAATAATTTCGCTTTTGGCTCCTACTTAGTTATAAAAAAAGTCATTCAGCTCCCAATTGGTGTTAGCTAGACCACTGGTATCCTCAACAGTATTTTATGAGAATTTTTGTCTATGTTAAGGGCAGAGAGTCCTTAACATAAACAAATAAATCCACTGTACTGTTCTTTGTTTCTTAGTCTTTTCATAATCTGCTTTACGTGCCTAACCCTTAGCGTAACTTTATTACGCGCTAATTTATGTTTAATGTAAGATTAATGTACTGCTGATAATTTATAATTATCCCATATATCTTTCTTCTCTGCCATTAAGGCCATCAGTTTATTTTTTTTTTCAAGTGGGAAGATACGTAGGAATGCTGTATATGCGCAAATCAGTATGAGAATTGGACAAGATGAAAGGTTTAAGTGACTTTGAACATTGAACTCATACCATCGGTGCCAGACTTGCCGGTATGAGTGTCTCGGAACTCCACCGCTGTTGTGGTTTTCACGTAAGACTATGTGCGTGTTGCGTGTATCAAGATTGGTCCAATCCAATAATCGAAAAACATCTAGCAAACAGCGATCCTGCGGTCCGAAAGAAACAGCCCGTTGATGCGATAGGTTAACGGAGGCTAACAACACTTGTGCAGGGTTACAGAAAAGCTTCAATAAGTCAAATAACAGTATATAGCAGTGGTGACCAAGAGTTATTCAAGAACGCACAGATTGCCATATTTTGTCACGGATGGACTATCACATCTACCAAACCGGTTCCACTCTTGTCAGCAAAAAAATAAAATAAATAAATAAAATAAGAAGGTGCTGTTATAGTCAACTTAGGAATACCAACACTGGATATTGTAGGATTGGAAAAACGTTGCGTAGTCTGTCTAATTTAGGTTCCTACTATTTCATGCTGATTGGAGGACCACAATATGGCGATAACAGCATAATTCCATGGACCTGCCTTACCAGGTGCTAAAAATGCAGGCTGGTGGTAGAAGTGTCATGTGGGGAGCGTGTTTTTGTTTTTTGTGGTACGCTTTGGATCTCATGATACTAGTGGAGCAGCGGGTTTCCTAACAGGCACTTCCCTTCACAGCTGCAGTGTATCCATATGTGTATAGGTTCTTCCAACTGGATAATGCGTCACCATAAAGCTAGAATAAATTGGAAAACAAGTTCCAGGAACACGAGAGTGAATTCAACCTATTGCAGTGGCTTCCCATTCACTAGATTTCAATCCAGTTGAGCACTTGTGGGATGAGGTAGAACAAACTCTGTATAGAGGTCTGCAGCCATTTAATCATCCCTGTGGTACTTCGTCACCGCGTTAAGTCCATATTGCTATTAGATAAGTGTACTACCTAATAGAGTGACCACTCAGTGCGCTTGTCTTGAATCGATATGCTTGGTAATTAAAAGAATTATTTCTCTTCCTCCTCCTTCCCTTCTGTCTAGTCTATTCCTCCTTTACACATACAGTATTTTATTTGCCGTATTGAAAATCTCCATATAGAACATTACGATTTTTATGATATTCCTATGATGTTTCCATTTGTCGATTTTGAATGTGGCATCAGTGCATCAAATTTATTATCTACGCTCCTGGAATTGGTGTGCAAACACATAAGGGTCGGCCTTTTCATGTTCTTTATGATTAGCAGGAATAGCAGGAATTTTACTTCCTGTTTGAATTTCCGTCAATTTAAGACATTCTTGCCATCAGTACATCTATTTAAAGAATTTTATTATATCGATATTTTCCATAATCCTGACTAATTCAATTGAAACAAAGCTGATGCATACATAGTTCAGCAATTATATTGTAGGAGGGATTTAAAATTAGCATATTTTAATTGGTCTTGCTCCTTCGAAATGATGCGCATTACTGGCACCTTGAAAATCAATTTAACAATGTTAATGAAATATTGTGCATAAATTATGTTGATTCTGGCCTCCTCCTGCACTTCAAATCTTTTAATTCAAGAAGACTCGGTGAAAAACAAAAGAAAAAAAAATTGTCCACCGGTTAGAACAACGAATAATCTTTAATTATAATGGCTTAGAGATAAAAAGAAAAGCAAAGGAAACAAACATTCGTTGCTTGGCACGTTGCCCATCACTTGCTAGTAAGGTTGGCACTCTTTCTCATCCATACCAGTTTATAATATTTCAATTTAAAAAAAATTCTGGCACACCTAATTTTTGAGGCAACTGACCTCGAAATATTAAATTGATATTACAAGACTTGTTGCTTAGAGATCAGTTTTTTTTGGCTCATTCACTACTTTGATCACAGTGTACTAGTTCGTATATTTCATAATTTGATATCTATACAATGCGTGTTCAGAAGCCGACTTTCATGTTGATATAAAAAAAAATCACATAAAAACCAAAGCGAAACGCATGAAATTTTTTCATTGAGAAGACGTTGCTTTCGGTTTCAATCTTTACACTAGAAATACAATGGATAAGATAGCGATAGAGAAGAAGAAACATGGAAAATGAATTCTGGGTTAAGGAAGGGGGTTAATGAAATGTTTTTATGGAGTAAATGTTTAAATGGGTAACTTGCTTTATGGGGGCTGAGAAATGCTGTATGACGGGCTAAAAAAGTATATTGAAAGAATTGAAGCTTTTGAGATATGGGTGTGGATGAGGGGTGAATGAGGAATATTGAGGAGGGTAGGAGAAAATCGAAGTATGAATTAGGCTATAAAAATGGCAAATTGGATTCGGTATGTACTGAGGGGAAGAAAGTTTGCTAAAAGATAATTGAAGAGAATGAGATGAGTAAAAGACCAAAAGCGAAGAAGAAGAATTGGAATGTTGGATGGGAGGCTGATGGGTATTGTGGGCTGAAAGAAAAGGGGAGAGAGATGAGACATGACTGAGTTCCGGCTATTATAGACCTGCCTGTGGCAAAGAACATATCAGTGATAATTGAAAGCTGTTTCGCCAGAGTTATTTTTAACACAGGGGATGTACTGCTGAATAAAACGGAGATACACATCATATACTGTGCTAACGTACTTTACCCATCTGTTTTTGGTAGTGTATTCCTTTATTTTCAAACAGTTTTTAGCTAAACTTTAACTTTTTGGCATATATATATTTATATATATATTATTTAAGCTAGCATTTACGAATCAACAACTAAAGCATTTACTAAATGATATTTTTAAACTCAAATCCAGGAACATTGCTTTTATATTAACTAATTTATATTTAAATTACAAAATGAAGCTACGGAAAATATCGATTTTGGACAGATAATTAATAAATTTAAATATGCTTTACCCATTAGTAACTCCAATATAAGCATACTGCACGAATATATTCAGCCTACAGGGGTAAAATTTCCGATTACAAGCAGGTTGCTTGTAACCTCATTGATAGTGACAGCGGTGCTAAATGTTATTGTCTCATCCCAGAATATCTGGGATGTGACATTAACATTACGTACGTTAATAAACACTCATTTATATTAGCTTTGCTATTATATAAGACAGCTTATATGATAGAAATGTGACATTTATATATAGATAGATTTTTGTTATCATATAAGAATATCATAAATCTTCGAAACCAATGCTATAAATTGTTATTATAGTTAATAAACACATTATTAGAATGATCTGTGTATACAGAATTCAGTAAGACTTGAACTTCTGTAGACTGTAATTTTCAAGAAATACTTGTGAAGGAAGGTTGTTCCAGAAAACGGCAGTTGAATGAATAAACGAGGAAGATGAAAAGTTGGTTCTGTGAGTTTGAAGTTGGACAGTAAATGGATGTTAGCTGGTGGCTGCACGCGTTCGGACAGTTTTGAAAGAAAAAGCGGGAATTATAGAAGCTAATTCAGAAGAACAGTGCAAATGGAAGTATCTGAGATGAGTCATTAATTAACCAACTGTCCTCTTCTGAATGGAATCTAGAAGCCTGAGAGAGGTTTTGGGGGAACCTCCCCCAGATGTGGGAACAATATTCCATGGTAGGGCGGATCTGCGATTTGTACAGAGTGAACAACTGTTTAAAAGAAAAGTAACGCCGAGAACGAAAGAGAAATTTTTTTTAGATGCAGAGGACGCAATATTTGTAATGCGCTTGTGTCAAGAGAGATTAGAAGTCAGGATAATCCCCAAAAGAAATGTATCATTTTGCCTAGAAATCGGAGTGTCACCACAGATAAGCATAGGAGCTGAAGATTCCTTTTTGCGAGATATAAGACAGGACTGAGTTTTAGTAGAATTGAAATAAACTAAGTTGTCTTTGACCCACTGGAGAATTACCTGGAGATCGGCATTTAAGGAATTGGCTGTGGATATTCGAGAAGTTGGAGCTGATTGAGTGGGGGCGAGGTTCTCAAACTGGAAAGTGGAATGCAATGTGCTATCGTCGGAAACACTATGGATAAGATTTCCAGCCAATTGAAGGAGATCATTAATATACAAGAGGAAAAGAGTGGGGGAAAGAACTGAACCTTGGGGGACACCAGCATTAGTGGAGAAGTTAGAAGACAGAGCCATCAACCTCAGTGAGCGATCAGAGAGAAAACTGGATAACCAATTACAAAAAGCAGTTGGCAAACCATAAGATAGTTGTTGTTGTTGTTATTTGGTTTTTAGGCGCATTAGCAACTAAGGCCATATTGTTCCGGTGCGGTGGTCATTCCCTGACCTTTCCGCATGCTCCGTATTTGGTGGTGACAGGCTCGAACCCCGGTCTAATCAAGAAGCGTGTGCTACGCACTGCTGCTCCTTCCCACCTGGCTACGGAGGCGCCCATAAGATAGAAGCTTGTTTAGAAGACCTTTATGCCAAACACGATCGAAATCCTTTGAGATGTCAAGAGCAACTGCTTGTGTTTCACCGAACTTTTCCATTGAATTAGTGCATAAATGGGTAACATAAGACAGAACATCACCAGTGGATCGACACTGACGGAATCCATACTGCCAATCGTTGATCAGACGGAAGGTTTCTAGGTAGTTTAACGAGTTGGCGGTTAATTGATTTCTCCATTACTTTAGAAAGAGTAGAAGTAATGGCAATGGGACGATAATTGGATGGGAGGAATTTGTCATCCTTTTTAGGAACTGACTGGATATGAGCAAATTTCCAATCAGAAAAAAAAAACACCTTTGGAATAAGAAAGTGAAAAAAAGGCGACAAAGAACAGGAGTAGGTTCAGGAGCACAGGTTTTGAGAACAAGTGGAGAAATACCATCAGGACTTGTAGCTTTCTTAGCATCAAGATTCGTCAAAATCTTTCTGCCATCCTTTTGCCGGAAGACTACAGGAGGCATTGAATGGTGCGTGTTGGTAATGGTGAGAGGTGTTTTTACCAAGATCATTAATACACGAGTCGGAAAAAAATGGGATGCTAGCAGGTCAGCTTTATCCTTGGCAGAAATGACAACAGAACCATCTGGTTTTGACAGAAGTTGGAGCTGAGATGGGCAAAAGTTGCGGCCAATAGCTTTGGCAAGAGACCAGAATGCTCGGCTACCATTAGGGCAAGAAACAAGTTTTCTACTCTTAGCCTGTTCAAAATCTAGTTGGGACTGATTAATAACTGCTTTACAATTGTTGCGAGCTTTGGTGTTGCCATGAACCTCTTACAATTTTTCCCAAAATTGGCTTACAAGTAAAACTCCCATGGAAGCTTTCTGTATGTGGATTTTTCTCTCTTATGATGCTTTATTATTAGAGTAGTTCTACAGATTATTTGATGATAGTAAACTTGCTAAACAATTCAATATGTTCCAATTAAATAACTGCAGACCTACAATATAAACTTTTCATAACTTCCACTGATAAAGCTGACAACAATTGTTATAATTTGCAAGAAAATTCACACCAGTACCTTATTGAATGAGCATGATAATTGCTCCACCTACAAGCGAGTATCTTCTAATTCTAACACTATTAATTTTTTTTGATCCACATTATCAAAAACATAATACTAATTTTCCTTACGTACAAAAAATACTTAAATACACAAATCCTGTAGTTTTAAATTTGGTTTTAAATTTGTAATGTCCTGTAAAAATTATGTAAAATTATCCCACAAGAAATTAGAATCTTTTCTTAATATTACTGTTCATAATTTGGACATCACTACCAGAATTATTTTTAATAATGTGAATAAATAGTTCTATTTCTTGCTAAAAACCTTTTTCATCTCACACAATAATCTGACTGGTTTATAATGCACATTATAAAGAGTATCCAGTATATACAAAAATAATACACTGTGATATATTATTCCTCAATGTTGCAGTTCAATCAAAATTTGTGTACTAAGATATAACAGAATCTCTTAGATTTTAAAGACACATTGATAAGCAACAAATTTCCATCCTAGTTTCTTTCTCAATATCTTAAAAGAGCTATTTTTATATCGGTCAATAAATGGCATAATGATATCAGCTGAAGTTATATCATTGCCATGGTGTGGTATATTATAATTCAAGTCACGGGACTACAGTCATATTTTTCTATCCGAGGAATAATTATCTACTTATATCTTTAATTATTTATTCATTGAATAATCTGACTTATTCATCCTACTGGTGATACAAAATTTATATCCTTTCTTTTACTAATTATATTGGTATACCCATTGGCTCTTTCTCAGTAGTACTTCGGAGTTACAGACACTATCCCCGGATCTAATTATTCATAATAATTACATATAATATAACTAATTATTAATTAGCTAATAATATAATTATAAGTAATTATTTTTCTATTAATGTTCTCAATACTGAAAAAAAAATTGTTATAAATCTTCCTCCGCTATATTAATTCATAATTTCCAAGGCAGCAAAAGTTAAATCTGAGCAATGTAAGGAAAATAAAATAAAGAATGAAAAACATTTAATCTTTAATACGCTAACTGTAATACAATTTTTTAGTTTACAATTTTAAATTTTAGTTTTCAAGATTACATTGTTTAAATTATTCTACAATATTCGTATCATGATAATAATTCATAGTTCATCCTTTATTCATGTTTAGTCCCACAAGGGAAAAATTATCAAATTTTTCATTCTTTCCGTAGAATGTAGATGTCCAACGTTTTAGTATAATTCGAAGTGGATTTTGGTATTTGAGTAAAATTAACCTTCCTTCAACGTACAAAAACGAAAAGTGCAGTAAAATATGACGATTATATCAGCAAATAGTATTAAGATAACACTTACGGGACCAATGATGGCTGTAGTCTTTTGTAAACATCTTTAAATCCTAAGTTGGATACATAAGCCACTACAGACTAATAATCCATATCTAAACGTTTTCCTCAGATTATTATATAATCCTTCAGCACAACTTTGAGTAGCTGATATATAAAGAAGGATTCGATTAAGATTATTTTATCGTAGTTAGGAGTGTTTACGTCCTGATGTTTTTGCTAAGACCTGTCAAGATTTCTGCAGAGTGCACGAAAGAGAGAGAGAGGGGCGACTGTGGCGCAAGCCACTATTCTGCCCACTCTTTTCCTCCAACTATTGACATTTTGTGTGGAGCTCACAAACTGATTGTTTCCAAGACGTCAGCGCCAGAGAACCATCCGTTTGACGTCACAGAATACGCAAGAACATCGCCATAATAAACAAAGCTGTACTTTGCCAGGGGAGGGGGGTTTACAATGGAATATTTTTGGTAACAGGACATTTCCATTACTTGTAAATCTTAACCTGGCATGTGCGATAAGTAATTCAATGTAATGCAGGCAGCCTTACGAATTCATCGACTAAACTAGGATCGATCGGGTTACTTTACTAAAACATTTCCGCTAGCAATTACGTGATTTCAGCTAAATCTCCGAGTTGCCTAACCACGAAGTAAAACGCACTGAAAACGATTGTTTGTATTTTTGATCATTTTTTTACGATAGAAATGTGATGTATTTCTTCTCTCAAGAGCTCTAAAGACCACTCAAATGGCTTGCTGACCTGCGGGTACTCAGCGCCCAGGTTATTTATTTATTTTCACACAAAATTCCATATGGGCGCTCTCACAAGAAGTATTTGAAGAATACATCCATTAAATTTCCACGCACAACATTTAAAAGCTGAATTGAACTTAATAAAATACAAAATAATAAAATAACACCGTACTCTACTTTGAGAAATACAAATAAATTAGTTTACTAAAAGCGAAAAGGTGGAGGAAAAGCCACACCCATTATAGCTAATATACTGTGCTAATTTGATAACGAATGACAACGTTTCGGATCCAACTTTGGGTATCAATTATCAAGTCTGTACTAGATAATAAAGAAAGAAATTAAAGTTTGATAACAAGAATATAGTTATGTGAAGTAATCTCATAATAAAATATGCTCGTATCGTATTGCTAAACACGAAAATGGCCTTAAAGGTTTGCTGACGCCTTCTAGTTTTTGAGAAAAATTAACATTTTTGATGTGCTAGTTTATTAACAAATCATTCAACGAACTTTAAAAAAAAGCGTGAATTTTTATGAGCTTAAAATGTTTTGAGCCCTGATTTCCGCTTTCATACTCATTCCCTGAAGTTATCGACAAGCAAGTTTACATTCCCCTCTTCTTTACACCATTTTCTGTTCAAGAATTGTCCTTGGGGAAAATTAAGATGCGTATATAGAACTGAACGCTTAAACTCATATTACAATCGAGTCCTTTATACGCTTTCAGGAGCTTCACATAGTTTGCTGATATTTAATTTCCTAAACTTTTAATAAAGTGCCTTGAAGGCATTCCATGTAGCTTCATCGTGTATATGGAGGACGTTGTCAAAAAAAAATTCAGTAATTAACTTCTTGATTTGTGGACCAATGAATTTTTTCGCTTTTATCTTGGCGTTGATGTCTATGAAATTGTTGTTTCATACATTGGAAACTACGTGCTTCTTTGTTCAGTCCTCGAAGTTTTTCATTAAGCCTAATTTGATATTAACTTGTGGTGGACGTCCACCATATGGACATTCCTTCTGTCAAGGAATGTCCATATAGAGATGACCAATTCATAACAATATAATGGGACCCCTTCCTTGTTCTGCTGTCCCTTCGCACAAGAAACAGCATAATTGTGTGAGACCAAGTTATAAACTCAGTAAAAGTGGGAAAAAGTAATTAGTAGGCAATAATAATGATATGATCCATCCTTGATTATGAAAAGGTTTGGAACCTCGGACTTGAGGTTTAATAACTTCCTAACGGTATACATTTTTATATGATCCTTATTTTAAAAGGGTCGCACTGATTTTGTTACTAATGAACAGTTAAGGTTTAAAACATTTTAATGGAAAGTACGTGATATATGAAATTCCACTTAGTATGGTCCATTGCTGTAATTACGTTCCGTAATTCTGACAGGGAACAATAATTCCTACATTTTGTGATCAGACTATATTTCCTAAGATAGATGCTTATTTAATCCCTTGTGAACCCAAAATTTAAATATGCCATAGTGTTACTGTTTCGTTGAAGCTATGGTCACAACTTCCTGATACAGAATGATAATTCATATTGTTCTAGAAGAGAGACAGTAATTGGTCGACAATGAACGTTCCATTCCTCCTTTAAAATGGTACTGTTTGGTGGCAGTAATTAATGACTTCATGTCGACAAAATGGCCGCTCAAGCTTGCACTGTACTGAACTGTTGCAACTAAACTTGCTTTACAGTTGATAATCACGTCAAGTTCTATTATTTATTAAAGTTAATAGAAAACTATTGCGTGAGGCCATATTGAATGTAATTAACTGATACTGCACACGCAATTTAAGGATTACCTTCTTGATTGTGTTGACGATCTTTTGTTCTGCTGTCAAATATTTCTACTACAGTATTTCGTGTTTCTCCACCCGAGGTAGGCAACTTGTTCCATGCTTTACTTATTTAATGTAGTTTTAATTATTTTAATTATAACGCGTGTACATAGGTGCGTGTACTATCTGTCATTCAAGTTAGCACGCCAAACCCGGATCGCAGATAAAAGTAAACTATACCAGAAGTTAACATATTCCATCATATGAGCTACTTTAAAGATAAACATGATCTCGAGATGGACCTCTCACAATTTATTAACAAGTGTATCTCCATCTATCTGTTACTTAATTTAAAAAAAAAACGTTATTTGTAGAATTATTATAAAAAAACGCTATTTATAAAATTATTATTAAAAAAAAAGAAATTCATTACGTTTACGTGCAACATAAACTTGAAATAAACTTAAAAATCAAAATTAAACTTGTATTTCTGGCATTTGGGATATTTGACTGTAAAAAATTTAAGAACAAGTAGTAAAAAGCGCTTAATATAACTCTTAACGAAAGATTTATTATATTATTTAGCCTTTAGAATTCTTGGGTTGCTTTTTACTTAAGCACGTTGTATATTTTTATTTCTTTGCGTAATGATTGACCAAAATATGCTTCGCGCTCGACCAGTCGACCGTGATCTACTATTTTCCGGCCCCTGGACTACACAACATACAGCTCGAAAAATTTTAACTATGATTTTTAATCAATGAGCTCACAATTTAATCCTTGAAGAATATTATATATCGAAATTTAAACAGCCTGGTTGCATTAGAGATTAAAAACGAAAAAGCAGTCACTTGATATACAGGTAGAAATCGTGAGATATGCAGAGCTATAAACAAATTTTTCTTAACTTTGCCTGTGGTAAAATCCGTTGCCAGAGAGTTGTCCTGACATTGGCAGATATCCAAGATACCTGCCCTCAAAGCAGTTAAAGAATTTTTGCCACCCACCCAGAAGGCGTTTGAATTTCGCCATCGCTTTGTAGCCCAATGCAAATATGACCAACAATGGTTAGATTGTGTTTCATGGTCCTGCGAACACCTGTTTTATCTTAATGAAGCTGCTAATACTCTAATACATAAACTCTTTATTGTATACACAAGGCACACGCTGTACACAACACCCTTCATGGCTACCAACTAGGGGTTAACTCTTGTGTTGCGCGAAGAACACCCACACCGCCTAATTGACAAACCACGATGGGTAAGAACGAGAGGTAATGTAGTATCCAGGAATGGATGTTTTATTTATAAATGGAGAGAGATATGTGGATACCTTAGAGAACGTTATTCTGGAATTGAGACAAGAGGAGCTGTATCAAGTGATCCCATCTAGTTGGAGCGTTCCCACACATTCAATTGGGAGTTCCAGATGCATTAAATTTTAGATATTTATTAATAGGCATGCTTCTGCTCAACTTAAGTACACATTGTTATACTAAAACATTTCAGCATATACGTGCAGAAATGTTTTTTTAAAATGCATAAATCAAATCATTCAGCCCATTATAAAGTACAGATTTTACAATTATTACCCTGGAAGTGGTCAACACAAAAACACTGAAAAACTACACAGCACATAACACACAGTTCACAGGTTGGAATTCAAATTGGAACAGGTAAAACTGCATTACTTAATGCTGATCGCTCAGCAGTAATTAAATTAATTTGGGTAACCTATGAATCGGAACTGTTTGATTCAACAAGAAATTGAGGAATGTTTAAGCTGTGAAGCGAGGTGAAATTTACTGTGAAAATCTCTTAGGTCATGTCTGTAGTTTAAAAGAACTAGCTTAAAAATAACGGGTGTTGATTTGAATTTATTTAGTAAAATTAAAATCACTAACTTGCACTTCATACTGCATGATTATCTTAAACTTATACACAAGTCTTTCTTTGTAGAGAAGGTTAAATAAACGCATCAACCTTTTCTCGGGCGACTATTTCGAAAATAGTGGCTCATCGCACCTTTTTAACTAGTGCCACTCTTAACACGAATTTTGTCAACCCATGAGTGTATCCATCGAAATCCGAATTAATTAAACTCTCAAGGCTTCTTCAGCTCTGCCATTGTATTTATTTCTTTTAGGTAAGAAAGAACAACGATGTAAAAAAAAAAAAATCTGTGAAAAACGAAAAGCCAGCATAAAAAAAAGGAAGCCTGAGTGTTAAACAACCATCGAACATACTAAAAGTCATGAATAATTAGCTTTTCAATTAAACTTCAGCATACTAGAGGTGAAGTCGGCATTTGTTTTGACTTTTTTCAAGGAAAATCACGTATATTGCGTAACTTAAAATGCATTTGGGACTGAGTATTTTAAATGAGTAAATATTTAACGTTGTTCTCTCTGAACTCAGTGAATTATTTAGTTTGTGAATTGTCTTCCTTGTTTAGTTTTCATCGCCTATTGTAATCTTACGTTAACCTTGTCTGAAACCAGCTGACGACTCTTGTCCTAATTCTAAAATGTCTGTCTATCATAGAGTAAACAGATAGGCAATGCCATTCCGCTATAAATCGTTGAGAAGTGGTTGAATATTCTTTTTATATCCTTAGCCCACACACGCCTTCCGAATTAAGAGGTATATTTTTAATTTACCTTACCAGAAACGACCGATCGGTACTCGATTATTTCTACTGAAGGGGAGATCGCAGCAGTTCGGTGCCTATGACAGTGTGATAGAAGACAGTTTGGCTTGTGTCAATTCGCTGTACGCGACAATTTAGCGCATACAGCAATTTTCGATATGTACGTTACGGTTATTTACATATCACATTAGCATCTATGGTCATCTACTACTCGACAAAATTAACACAATACAATGAAAACGTGGTGAACTCGTGCAGCTTGAGATGAAACGGGACAAAATTTGGTATGGTGGTGTGCCATAGAATAACAATGAAATGAGGAGACAGCAAGATAGAAACTTCGGACAGGTATAAAAGACATTTATAGAGGTCGTATATGTCGTATATCATTACTTCAAATGGTTTCTCTGTTCTTACTGATGGAGATATCCCGACTAGAATGGGAGAGTCCCACAATTTCCTTCTTGACTTCGCAATTGGGGAATGCTCTCTCACGTATGCAATACTTGATACAACTATTTCGGATCATCGTCCCATCTTAATGGTAATCGAAAATGATATAAATGAAGCAGAGATCATGCACACTTTCAAATCTGTCACTCCAGACTCTCAATCAGCTTTGTCACGACCTGCAGCAGTCAACGTGGGATGGAGTGCTTGCTACAAGTGATCCTGAAATTGCAACTAACTGCTTTTTTAAGCATGTCCTAAATAGCTATGAAAAATACGTGTCATATATCAGGAGCCAAGGGAATAAAAAGGCCACCAAGACAAGAGGGAAAATATGCCCGTTCATCTCAAACAAGAATTGTAATATGTTAAAGAAAAGAGACAACCTTGCAAGAATTGCTAGAGCAACAGGAATCGAGGCAGATAAAATTAAATACACAACGTACAGAAACAAAGTCACTGATTGTATTCGATCAGAGAAAAGAAAATACTATAGTTCTCAACTTACAGGTATCATAACAAGCAAGAAAAAATGGACAGTTTTGAACAAACTATTACCGGGAAGGAAACTGAAATCATGGAACTACGTTGGAGATGTAGTTGAAAACGAGGCACTCATTTCAGATGACGAGCTAAAAGCTACTGCCTTCTGTAACCACTTTATTTCAAGTGTGAATAACCTCTTTCAAGACGAACTTGACTCCAGAGACAATGAAATGAGAGAATCTACCAAATACTCAATCAGAAACTTTTTTTCTCTCTCCGATTAAGAGATTTTAGAGGCAGGGAATCAATTGAAAGAAAAGGGAGCCCCTGGCTTTGATGAAATATCTCCGTCTCTGCTGAAAAAGGTCCTTAGCTCAATTCTTACGCCACTGAAGTATATATTCAATCTCTCCTTTCAATCTGGTAAATTCCCTTCTCGAATTGAAAAACCAATAATCATCCCTGTTCCAAAGGGAAACCGTTGTAACTCCATCAACTTTCGCCCAATAGCTCTACTCTCAGTTTTTGCAAAATTATTCGAAAAAAATTCTTCATAGCAGACTCATGGGTTTTCATGAAGAAAATCAGCTCATCCATCAACAACAGTGTGCTTATCGCTCTAAAAGATCCACTGATCATGCAATTGTTGACTTCTGCTCAAGGATCATTGATAGTCTTGAAAAGGGTCACTATTCTTTAGCACTGTTTCTTGACTTATATAAAGCTTTTGATTGCATAAACCATACTATTCTACTTAAACTCAATAACCTTGGCTTGAGAGAGAAAATTGACATTCTCCTTGAAGACTACCTTACCGATCGGCCGTTTGTCGTAAGAACAAATCAGTCATACTACGACATCTGTCATTTCTCCAGGGGAGTACCTCAAGGCTCACTTCTTGGACCTATCCTATTTGTTCTTTACATCGATGAATTTCTCTCTTCTTCCATCTTCTCACCTAATAGCGTATGCCGATGATATTTCCATCCTAATCATAGATAAAGACCATCGGCATACGCTATTAGGTGAGAAGATGGAAGAAGAGAGAAATTCATCGATGTAAAGAACAAATAGGATAGGTCCAAGAAGTGAGCCTTGAGGTACTCCCCTGGAGAAATGACAGATGTCGTAGTATGACTGATTTGTTCTTACGACAAACGGCCGATCGGTAAGGTAGTCTTCAAGGAGAATGTCAATTTTCTCTGTTTAGAACGAAAAACAAACCACTAAATATTGATTTAGACGTAACATACAAAGAAAAACAACTTGAAAGGGTGAATGAAACAAAGTTTCTCGGAATCTGGCTAGATGATAAGCGAAGTTGGGCAAAACAAATGAAAACTTCGAAAGAAAACTTCGTCACTAGCGGGAATACTCGCCAGGGCCTCTGCCTGGGTGTCTCCTTCTCTTCTCAGACAAGTATTCCTTTCTTTAATGAAGCCAACCTGAAGATTCCGCTTTTCAGAAAAGCCATAGTTCAGAAAAGCATAAAATACAGAGGTGCTAAAACCTGGAACGAACTTCCTGCAAAAATCAAAAATGTTACTTCACTAAATCAATTCAAGAAACTACTAATTGAACACATCACCGGGGATGTCTGATTCAAATTACCTTCCACTCAACTCCTGGATTTTAAAAACACCAACATGGAAATAATGTACAAATCTTAAAGGAAGCAGTTGGCAAAAATAGTTTGTAAATTTCTGTGCATGTATCTCATCATTTTTCTTTTCTCTCCTCATTTAATCGTAAAAATGTTCACAATTATATATTATAAGTAGTGATGCTTTTCGAAGTCTTCTGTAAAGGAATGTACAAAACACTCCAATTTATTTATGTCTTTCCTGTTGAACATTACCTGTACAGTTTTTCAGTTGTATATTTGTATATTCATCATTTTTTAAGGGAACACCCCCTAAAAAGCCATTGGCTTATGTGTTATCCTTCCCTTTTTGCTGTTATCCCCTAAAAAGTGTAACATAAAATAGGGATAAATAAATTATTATTATTATTATTATTATTATTATTATTATAAGAATTACTAAAAAGATCACATTACAGATGTCGATACAAGAGACTCAGAAATATAGTCACAGGGCATCAGTACGGCGTATGATTTCCCCCCCCCCTCTCCAACAGCTAAACAAACCTGACAGCGGTGAACCATGCTCGATATAAGGATGTCTATAAGATTCTGTGGCAACAAATCCAATTCTTTCACCAGCCCAGACCTTAGCTCACCAAGTGACCGAGGAGTTGGCTGTCGACGCGGAATGCGACGCCCAAGGGCGTCTCACACATGTTCCATTGGATTTAAGTCTGTAATCGTGTGCTGGCCACAGCAGTCGTTGGATATCTTCCGTTTCAAGATATTCCTACACCACTTGAGCTCTGTGCATTGGCGTTGTCGTGCATGAAAATAAAATCTATACCAACTGCACACCTAAAAAGTCGCACATAGGGTTCGAGGATATCTGGTCTCGGTATCTCTGCGCAGTTACGATACACCTATCAAAAACACGAAGAGGGATGCGGCCATTGATCATTATTCCGCCCCAAACGAGGACACCACCTCCACCGTTAGTGTCCCTTTCTCTGATGTTGGAGGGATGGTGTCGCAGTCCTCGTTGTCTCAAGATGAAATAACGTCTAGAATCTGGATGTAGGCTAAAACGGAACTCATCAGAGAACAGAACTGTACCCACTTGTCAGGACTCCAAGTCACATGTTCATGGGACTAGTTTCGACTAGCTCTGCGGTGGTTTGGGGTTAATGGGATACAAAATACTGGCTTCCTTACGTAGAGTCCACTTGAATTGAACCTTCCTGACACAGTTCGCTTGGAAATGTTTTCACCTGCTGCCGTACCAACGCCAAGAGACAGTTGATGACAGTACAGTACACCCGTCTTGCTGTTAGAGCCATATAGCGGTCTGTTCCGGTTGACTTAGCCCTCGGGCGACCTTGGCCTTCTTGTAATGGTTCCTGTAATTCTTTTCAATTTACTGCACCTTTCACTTTTTCTCACCTCAGCTTAATATTTATTCAACTTTTGTGAAGTGCTTCACTTTTTCCCTCCTGGTTTGAATAAAAATTTAATGCAAGTCATACTTCAAGGATATGATGGGATACATAATATACAAATAGCAACAATTCATTATTCATATATTTAGTAAATTGATAACAAAAACAGCTCTTCCAAAAAAAGAAACTACCTTTTTTTTTATGTAGGGCTTGAACCGAGAGTTATTCTTTTCTCTACAGCCATCCACCATATTGCCCATTAATTACTCTAGTCTCTGCATTGCAAAAAAAAAAAAAACAAAAAAAAAACAAAACAGTATCTAGCGCTTCAGCAACATGTATGTAATACGGCATATTTCTTTTCATACATAAGTTTCCCCAACAAAATGGGCAATGAAAAAAGACGTTGTCACTAGTGGTGGTGACTGCATACTCGATGATATAAAATAAAATAATCATGCAGCAATGATTTTTCTTTTTTTTCAAACTGTAGATAATGACATATTTACGTTGCACACCCAGTTATGATTTTTAAAAAAATAATTAAAAATTCCCAGATGGGAGAGAAGAAAAAAAAAAGAAAGAAACACGTGCAGAGCTAGATTAAGTGATTTCTGTATTACTGCAGCTGCCACTGAGCTCTTAAGACCAGTTAAGCTACATTAATGACTTCAGTTTGCAAAGCAAAGCCGTAACGTAGGTTAATGGAAAACGGAACTTATGTTGTTGAGTGTCTTTAACACTAATCTGCAATCCATTATAATGAGCTGCCTTCAGATGGAACATTGGTTAGTTTGTTTGTTTTTTTAATTTATTTTACTATTTCGTATTTTTATTGAGTGCGGAAACTTCTTTTAAAAAAAATCGAAGTACTTAATAAGGAACTTCCACTACGTTTTTGATAGATTTTTCGCTCAGCCAGCAGTTTCATCTCTGGGCCTCTTTTAAATTCGCATTTCCAATATGTTGCAAGGGCGGAGGAAAAAGATTCACTTTTTTGCAGGGTTACTCGTCTGGCTTAACGTTATCCCTGTGGGATCAGGGAATAAACGATGGAGGAGTGGAGTAAAACACGCGACAGCTCGCATACGTGGGGTAGATAAGTCAATAGAAGCTGCCTTCTCGCCGCCATCTGAACCAAGCTCTTCACATGACAAAGTTACGAGCTTCACACAGTAAATCTGTTCGAGGTTCCTTTAGACCGACAAATGGTGGCAGTCAGCAGAAGTGATTCAAATTGTTTCGCTTTTTTTTTTTAAATAATACGGCTGCGTTCCTCTCCTGTGAGATTGAGTGAGTGAACGAACGAACTAGTCTGTAAATCTACCTTGTCAACACGATCTTAAAAAGCAAAACGAAAGATTTTAAGAGAAAATTCTTTCTACCAGTAGGAGAAGCAAAAGACAAACGTTGTTAGAGAAGTTTTTATTAGTAAGACAAATTTATGTTGTAAATCGCATAATGTAAAATCAACAACTGATTTCCAAGTTATCTTTTCTGGATTTTATTACAAATAATTCCTTTATTTACACACGTGTGTGTGATGCAGAAGAAATACAAGAGATGGTTGCAGTAACTTAACTATTCATGCTTGCAGTTTTAATTAATATAGTGCAGAAGAGTTGTCCAGGTCCTGACACTTTTGTGAGCCCGCTGTTTATTGAAAAGGTGTTACTTGAGAGTGACAGCATTTATTAGTCAAGCATTGTCAAAAGCTAAAAGCAAATGCTCGTCAAAACAGATTAGGTAGCCCAGATTAAAAGTAGTGTTCCAAGGATAACGTGATTAGATTTTAGCGTGCTTAACTACTGTTAATTTATTAATGGATTTAAATATTAAAAAATAAAATAAGCAAGATCGGTAAAATACGTAAACTACGTATTTTAAAAAGTTGACCTGGGACTGAGTCGGACGGCATCCCAGTGAGTCAAAACCTAAGGGTCCCTTTCGGATCTCTCTATTTGTATCTGTTTATTTTTAAAATTACAGTATTATATTATTAAACAGTTTGAAGGAAGTTGATTCCTTTTCTGTATTTGAATTAATTATAAAATATTTAAAAAAAAAACTGGCTTTTTGGGATATTTTAGATTTCGTATTCCGATTGAATGTTCCTCCTGTTTCATTTTGTTATAAAACAAGTGTCATGGCTATACTCACCTTGCTTTTGCACAAGACATGTTTAGTTTGTATAAGTTCAAAGATCCAGCAAGGTAACCAATCTACCAAAGAAACTTTCACTGTTGAAGTTTCAATATAATAAACAACTACAGCTATGCTCTCTCTATCTTTTCATTTGTGTCGGCATACAAAGAAGTAGCAAACCTTTATTTCCAATAACCTTAACAGGGTTAGGTAACTGAAACAAAATTCGCGCAATCCAATATTAGTAATTAAAATTGATTTAATTCTTTAACTATCAGATTATGTAATCTAGCGGTTATATTAGCTATAATGACACAATAACTATAAAAATTATAATAAATACGGACTCTTAATCATATTCGATGATACGCTTTGTAATTTTTCAACGTGTGTGTGTGGGCGGTTTGACTTTCAGCTCCTCAATTTTATGTGGATTATTTTTATACATTTTCCCTTAATTAACAAGCCTGCAAATAATAACTCGGCGACGTTAGAGCTTGAGGCTCTTGGGAGCCACAAATTTTTAGATATTGTGTCTCTGAAAAACTCAGTATTGCCACTTTCATTGGTTGTGTGGCGAGTCGTTCCATCTTGCTGAAACCAACAATAACTTTCGTCACTGTCGAGTATCCAATAAACTGGTTTATTGAATCTCGATGTTTCCGTCAAGTGTGTTCTCGAAAAAGAGAGGTCCGATTGCTCGGCAATAAGTAGTGATGGACACTTACCATTCTCTGAAATGTCAGCAAAGGGACACAACACATCACACCCAAATTTTTTGAGGATGAATTGCGTTTCATGAGGATTGAATTACTCCATACCTGCATTTTTGAGTGGTACTAAGCTCAATCATTTGAAAAACAAAAAAACACCGTTCAAAATGCCAGTTCCATTCGAACCAATAATGAAGCGAAATCAGCGAAAATAACGCAATATTTTTTCTTTATTACATGAATAAGATCGAGGGTGGCTTCGCTTTTAAAATGGATCTTTGTGAACTTGAATAAGATATACCCGTTTATGATGTAAGTCTTCTTACTGATTTTTTTTTTAGGTGAAAGCAATAGATGCAGATTAAAATCTGCACGTGATCCTTCACTTAGCAGTAAAGAACGTCCTTTTTTTTTTGTCTGTTTCTTGAAAATGGATTGCTAATTGTGAAATTTATTTATTTGAAAAAACTTATTTTTCTAATATAAACAAACATTCAGACAGGGATATGTCATAATGATTTGTCACGAACGAACTCATCAAAATACAAACACTGTTCTAAACCAATCCGTCCAAAAAAACGCATCTAAACAAACGTTCTTCTAAGCCAGGTTTGGCCAATTTGTGGCCCGCCAGATGATTTTTATAATACTCACTACATTAGTGGGAAATCATTCACTAGCTGCACTAGGCACGATAAATAACGAGAAATATAATACTAGACCAGCTATACTTCCCCGAATCCTCACCACTCCTTCCCTTCTTCGAACCGGAAACTTTGCAGATGGAAGTAATTAATTTAAGTGCGACAACGAATTAAAACACATTAACGCCACGACATCAAAAATCAACTTACAACACGTATGTGACAGCTGAAAAGTATCCCAAGTTAAGTGAACACCTTTTAGATCCACATACGTTTGTGAAACTTCCTTTTCAAAAATGAAATTTATTAAAAGTAAATCTCGAGCTTCAATAAAAGAAGAAAATCTGTAAAATCAATTAAAATGTGCAACTATCAACATTGAAGTATATTTTAAAAAATTGAGTGATCGCAAAGAAAATCAAATATCTCATTGATGTAGATGTATAATACAAATGAATGAATAAAAGATTTTTATGGCATTTTATTTTTAAAAAGGTTGTTTTATTTTATGTGTGGCCGCAAAAAATTGTAGTTCGTCAAGGTGGCCCGCAGAACGATTTGGGTTGGCCAGGCCTGGTCTAAACAAACTCATCTAAATACTGTCCAAACAAATTCATCGAAACAAACTAATCTAAACAAACTTATCCAAAAAAACTCATACTATTACAAACAAATTGACTCGTCCAAATGCAAACACTGATCCAAACAAATTGACTCATCCAAAATGCAAACACTGATCCTAACAAATTGACTCATCCAAAATGCAAACACTGATCCAAACAAACTGACTCGTCCAAAATGCAAACACTGTTCATCTAAACAAACTCATCTAAACACTGTTCCAAACAAGTTCATCTTGCACAAACATCCATCTTCGAGTGAAGGAATACAGCGTTGCCACCGATGTGGTTTCATAAAAATTGTTTGTTTGTTTACCAAATTTCGAGAAATTAGTTGTGAAAAAATTAGGACCCTCACAACCTTCTGATAATTGTGGTAGACATTCTTTGGTTGAACAGATTTTGTGTTACAATATAGTATAGATATTTATTGTAACGACTAAAACAGTTAATAGATACACTCTAGCATGAGTAGAAGCATATCGGCATGATAAAAAAAGCTCCTACAGACATGCTATTATTTTTAAAAAATCTGTTTCCGAGTATCAGTAGTGGAAAATGATGCCAGGAAGCAAGCTTATACAACTTCCTTGCATCATTTGCCGGGGTGGGGGAAGACTACCGACATCATCTGTCAGTCCCCTCTAATTAATCAAATTATTAGAGGGGTACGGGCAAGATGATGTCAGTTACTTTTTTTGATACGAAAGATATTTGTTTCATGAAAATAGGTTACTAATCGTGATTCCTGTAAAACGGTAAAACAATTTTTTTTATTATCGTTAAACTCCTATGTCAGAGGAAAAAAAGGATGTGAGAAGGATTTTGACGAACGTGATGCTAAGAAAACTCCAGGTCCTGATGGTATTTCTCCTTGTTCTTAAAATCTCTGCTCCTGAACTTACTCCTGTCCTGTTCATTTTTCACTTTCTTATTCCAAAGGAGTTTTCCCTTCTGCTTGGAAATTTGCTCATATCCAGCCAGTTCCTGTAAAGGGTGACAGATTCTTCTCATCCAATTATCGTTCTATTGCACTTCCACTCTTTCTAAAGTAATGGAGAAATCAATTAACCGCCAAATCTTAAACTATCAAGAAACCTTCCATTTGATCAGTGAGCCAGTATGGATTCCGTCAGTGTAGATCCACTGATGATATCCTGTTACCCATTTATGGACCAATTCAATGGAAAAGTTAGGTAAAAGTGAAACTCAAATAGCTGATCTTAATTTCAAAAGCTATTGGTCGTGTTTGGCATAAATAAGCTTCCATCTTATGATTTTCCCACTGATTTTTGTAATTAGGTATTCTATTTTCTTTCTGACCGCTCACTGCGTGTAATGGTAGATGGCTTGTAGGATACATATCTTACGTGATGTTTTTTTTATTAAATTTATGGTGAAAATTTAAGTCATTATTGTTTGTTGTAATAAATTCTGAAATTTAAACTAACTTTGGGCCAAGAGAGTGAACATGTAGAAAGGCGCTTAGCGAGGCTTGTTTGATGTAGGGGCGCATTCATCTTTGTAAGAGAGGCTACAGAGGGAAAGAGGTAAACAATGGATGACCAACCGCAGGGGGGCTGGACAGCTTACTCGAAGTAGAGCGTGAGCTGCAGTTGAGGGAAATGAACAACGTAAAAGTGGAAGCAGAAAACAAGTGAAAGATATGACGCCTCAAATCGCCGCAAAGGCGAGTCGATCGGAAGATCAGTCCACCACCCGATCCATAGATCGAACCGCAAATGCAGAGGATTTGAATAGCGGTGAATCCTCTGCATTGGCGGTTCGATCTATGGATCGGGTGGTGGACTGATCTTCCGATCGACTCGCCTTTGCGGCAATTTGTCTAGCGATCGAAATGGAGCGATTCCCTGACCATTATTGGCCTTGTGGTCCTCTGTCGAGATGGGGCATAATGGTCAGTCTATTTTTTGGTTTATTTTTGTTTTATTTTACTGTAGTGGTCTAGATCTCTGTTGGGGATATTTCACATAAATTTGGACCTGGTGCCCGTCAGAGGGGGCGCCGTTAAATTTCTATTTTAATTGGCTTTCAAAATTTAATGTATTATTCTTATAATTAGATGTTCTAAATTATCTTAGATTTTCTGCTGCAATATTTTGCAGCAGAAACTTCCCCTCTCTTCCCTCCCTGTTTCGTTTGATTCTTAAGTTTAATTTCGACTTTTTCGCTCTTGTCTTGCCATACATTATTTTATTTATTATTTATTTTTTTTACTCTCATTCTAATTTATTTGTATGGTTATATTTCAAGCATCATGTAGAGGAATATGCGTTTTGCTGCCTCTGGTGTTTGTTGTACCTTTTTTATTTTATTTTTATCATGAAAGATTCAGTTTCCAACTATTTTAAACGTTATTTAAATATATATATATATATATATATATATAATTGCAACTTAACTTTTGATTATAGTTTGCTGATGTGGGTGCTCAAACAAATCATTGTTTTCATTTCAAGTGATGCAGTTATGTTTGCTGATTCTTTAGATACAACATCACAGTAATGTTTATTTTTAAAACAAAATAGACGAAAAATGTATGAAGGTTGACATCCAAAACGCCTAACAGATTGTTACGAGTATTCGAAGTACTGTTTTCTTCAAACTAATGTGGATTTATTGCATTATTTTATCATTATTAGCTAATACTTCAAGATAATCACGTAGACTAAATTTGGAATCGTGAGTAACCTCCCCCCATTATTGATTTTGTCTTATATTGCTTATACTTTTGCATAAGTTGTTATAAAAACACTTATGTAATTCTTTATCATTTTTTTTTTCCTTGCGATGTATTAAGTAGCATCTTTCTCTTTAGATTGGTATTCAGCTAACTAGCTCCATTTCTGTTATGGTAAATCCCTGATGTTCCTATGCTTTTATGCAATCTGATGGAATGTCTGAATTATTCAGGTTAGTTTGGTCTCAACATGCTGGAAGCGAAAATCTGACATCAAACGCGAAGAGTCGGATAATAGCATTAATCATTCATGAAGTGGAGCTCTAAGCGTAACACGGATTTTGAAGCGATATTCTAAAGATTACTCCGCATCGCCCACCCCTCCTCCTTTTCTGATTCACGTATGTAAATAGGAGGCACTTCGTTCCATTTGGTATAGGAGCTAAGAGATCTGAATGCGAGCTTAAAAGATGACTAGCAGTAGTTGAGTCATAATTTCAAGAATAATAATAGATTGTTTATCCTAGATACTTTTTATTATATAACATTATAATAAAACGGATGGAATATATTAAAGAATTGCTAAACTGTCTCTTTGATCATCAATGTATCTACGAGAACATTCAAAATGCTTATATGTATAACTATGTCCTTATACTGTGCATGTGCTTAGGCCTATATCATATTCAAGAAAATGTAGAAAAAAATACATTTATCATTGCAGTTTAAACTGTTCTAAAGTTTACAATTTTCATATGTAACATAACTTGCATATCGGTGGTTGAATACGGCTCACATCTCGTGAGTTTACTTGCTGTGGTAAGCGCAGTTAAACTCATCAGATTATTAGGACATGATAGTATGCACTAACTGTACTGTAGTTATACACAATTTCCACCGCTTAAGGCTTTCCCTCTTAAATCACTATGGTTTGATATTTCCCACGCCTCTTGGCATCTCTCATATCGTTTGGTTAGGTAGCAATTGGGTTGTCATCTCTTTCAGACGGGGCACCTGCTCACCCACCATAAGGAGACTACTATCGCTGGACCAGTGCCATCTGGGTCACAGCGCTTCACCGAGAATAAGTAATACTTCTTAGAGGGAAAGTATTACTTATTTAAAGTTTACGAGTGAGGCAACTCGCTGTGAAGTGATTCATAACACGAGACGCAATATAATGATGCTTTTTTTCCAAACTTCGGCTTGCTTAGAACTGGTATTAGTTGTGTGCGCCATGGTTCTATGCACTAACTGCATCATAGCTTGAGGCTTTCTGCCCTAAATGACTATAGACCAACGCCACATTAAAGAAGTGTTAGTTAAAGTGAACCTCTCGTTACAGGCTGCACTCCTTGTAGTCCTTTCCTCGAGAGAGAAAATCATGAAGTGCAGTTACCTCAGCTGAATTTGTCTCGCATGACTGTATGCAGAGGCAGTGATGTGAAATTTCCTTGGAAGCTGAGATTATCCGTGCTTCTAAATCTGTTTTGTCGGCTCTTTGCCAAAGTGATGAATCCGCATTTCATCACTTGTGATAAATCAATAAAAATTCCCTCATGTTATAAAAAAAAAACCCTTTGAACATTCCATTCGGATTTTTTTTTCTCGTAACATAGAGGGATATATATATATATATTTTTTTTTACCGTGGTCGCGGAACTTGCTTTTATTGATAAGTTTCACACAAATGTCCTTATAAAAGAAAGAAAGTAGATCAGTCATAATTTGACGCATAGTCCTATCAAGATCTACGGGGTGGGCACAAGTCATTTAACGCTTTTATAAAACTGCTTTATACATCATTGATTAAGTAGAAAAAACAAAATCAAAATGGGTATGTCACTGCCGTTGTGTAGTGATCTCTCCAGTTTGTACATGTTTATCATCTTTCCAATAAACACAGTTATAATGATTAATGCTAATGTTCGGTCCAAATGATTTTCTGGAAAATCATCGTTCTCGCTTTTATTTTGGATAAAAGTCATAGCAGATTCCATTCCATTCTTAAGATTATCACTATTTAGGGAATGGTATAATTTTGGAAGCGGATATAATTTTAAAAGACTCGCGATATCGAGTCTTTTAAAATTATTTCAAGTTTGAGAGACAATTTCAAATCGATAATAGGTACTGTTTTGACTTTTGAGCACAGTTTCAACAACTCTCCCACCGTTTTGTGTAGTTATGAGAGAATGTTAGCTACCATTTCTAGGAGAATCCAGAACATTCAGACTCAAATATCTCTTAATTGAAAGGCCAAAACATTTAAGCAGAGCAAAAATGTTTTAGCCGTTCTCTACGGATAACCTAAGAATCATATTTCCGTATTTGGAGAAGAGTTCCAGTATTACAATTCCTCCTCCTTTATCTAATCGTTCAGTATTTCTAAACAATTTGAAAAGGTGCCTGCAACGAACGCACATACCCACTAAAAAATTTGGACTTTGTGAAAGAGTTAAAGTAAATACACATGACTCATCCTGTATATTAGCTGCATATAAGATGTAAAACTAATATCTTAATCCTGACTAGTCAAAACACGAAATATTTGAACCACCCTCGTATATACATATCCATTGTTTTATATAATGTGCCTAGACTCGTATGGAATATTCTGTTCCTAATGGCCATCATTTTTCATAGGGCAGTTTTAGAAGATGTTCTTTGGGAGCTGTTTTGGCAACAAATTAGAGTATTAGTTGGTTAGTTCATATTACGAAGTTCATATTGTTCAATTTAAACCTGTCTGAAGGGTGTCAGTTCTCAGCATGGTGGAGGAAACAGACCCGCGTACGCTTAAACCGACACGTTGATTAATATCAAGATTTGTTTTGTTTCCTTTGCTCTTGAAGTTATGTGTAATTTTTTCGTATAGCATTTCAAACAGAAGAGGCATATGTTTTTAACTGCTGAAGGACAAGAACCACAAGAAATTCGTATGAGAAAATTGGCTGAGCGTGGTAAAAGTTTCTACTGAAAAAACGATGCCAAAACCATAAAGCCAACGTTGATAAATGATTTATCGCGGAGGATTATCAGTCATGTGTCAAGTTTGCACCCTTTTGGCATGATAAGGATTTTGTTGATTATCGTGGAAAGGCTGCTACACGTGGAGACTAGAACACCTCAAAAGACGTTAATATTTGAATTGTTGCGCGCACAATTCCGGATTAACCCATCCTGTGGTGTATTACCGAACGGTTGGTCATGAAGAAATGAAAGCTCTGTCTTTTACAGTCGGAATCCTTATGAATCCTGTTGAAAAAAATGCCTGTATTCGTCGTGATGAGAACTTGTATAGACATGTTCCATGCCATTGCCAAGTTCAGCCGTCTCGGGCGAGTGATGCGTGGTGTTTTCATCCAGAAAAACTGACTGTATTATTATAATGTTTACAGACAAGATGTAATGACCTCTCGAAGCCTCAGTCATGTGCAAAAGTCTATAAAAAATAAGAAAATACCATTGCAACGTTCCAAATATTTATTATTCCATTTATTCTCTATACGGCCAGACCACAAGAGTTAACAATTCAATATGTGACTGCTCACATTTAGAATTATTAAGGGTAGTCAGATTTTCAATACCACAGTACTGGATGGACCATGCATTTTTTGTAGTAGCCTAGGGCTCGAACCCGTAACCTCCTTACGAGATCGAGAGCACTAATCAGTGGATCATAGACGGCCCATGTAATACTGTATATACTATATTTAAATATATTACTTTTTTTTAGTTTTTTTCCACAGAGGTAACTGAAGCCATGAAGCATGAGTATATGCTTTTGTAACTTGCGTTCGTGTATACATAAAAGTCCAGTTTGTAGGAGAAGATAAAAAAAAAAGTTCATCCTCGAATATGATCGAATTTACTTGGACACGCAGGGAAGAAAGTCAAAAAAAAAAAAGTTCTTCATGTTTCAACAGGATTCGGATCCAGACCTTTTTTCCAGAAGGTGGTGAAGAATAGTGATCGTAAATCATTATGCTAGCTGTGAGGTCTACATGTACAAGTTGAACGCGACGTCGTAAAAGTCGTAGATTGGAAACTGTTTTCTTTATGGTGATGCTTAGCATAAAAAAATCTTCGCTCTCTTGACTGTCAATGAGTTCACCCCGTTACGCATACTGTGCGGCAGATAGGGAGGTCCGGTGCTCTGACTGTCATAACTATCCACCTCTGACTGTGGTGGATCAATAGCTAGGATATTGTGGATCAATATCTGGGGGCGACTAAGTCTTAGGAAACCAAGATAGCTTGATATAGTGCATTTTGAGGCACAAATCGATCGGCTTCCATCAAGGCTTTTATCGGGGCTTTCAAGCTAAGTGATACTGACGCAGAGCTCGTAAATGACCGCACCGATGGGACACGCTTTGCACTTTAATTGTGTGTATCTCAGTGTTGCTGTGTGTGGCATACATCAGTGTCACGTTGATCAGGGGATGCTCTTTACTTGCCAGCACATATGGAGCCACTGGTAGTGATCTGCCGAAGCTTAAAATACTTCGGTAAACGACGTGACACACGGAAAAGTTGAAGTGGATTCTACGAGGGCAAATCTTAATCTTAAATATGAGATTCTAAGAGCAGCCCTTGGATTTAGTGGTGCAGTTAACGAAGTCGCAGGATTAAATTTCAAATCAAAGGTGGAGGGGGGGGGGCGACCAATCGATAGATAATTTCACACGTAGATGGTTAAGCCTGCGCAAATGGTTGATTAGTTACAGGAATGAACCCCGCTTTGTTTGACAAGTGTTGTAAATCATTATTTCTTGTTTATTCTATGAATAATCTCTTATATTCCAGTTCCAGAATTTCAATGTTTCTGAGTAATTATTGGGACAATACATCTATTTCTCAATTTGATTTCTAGTTGTTGGATTTCATATTATTATTTTGAAGTTAATCTGCGTGTAGAGTACATTATTTCTCCTTTTGTTAATGACTCATCTCTCTCTTCTTGTAAGATTTACCTGAACATGTTATCCTTTCCTTTCGAAATGTTTCTGGACGTCACGTGACTGAAGGCGGAGCTAAGAACCTTATGTGGGCGGAGTGACTTCACGAAAGGGCATTTTCTTCTTGCCTATCAAGGACCTTCCTTCTCATAAGACTGAGTCGACTCGCTGACGCCAAACACCTCCCGATCGATTCTCTTCGATCAGAAATCACAGGGCGCCATCTTTATTCTACGACGTTCCTTTAACGTCTTACTCAACACCGAATTAAGAGATAACTAAACAAAAAAGCACCCTCAATGATGGATATTTAGGATTTTTTTCCCTGAAAACTGCCCTTTTTGACCTTCTCTCTCTGCTTATTTGAGATACAACCACCCCATATTTTTACAAATTTCTAGAATTAAGTGCATTTTCCACATTTCTTAACTTCAGTATTCCCAAGTTACATTTTCCGCATTCCTCAAGTTTTAACCACAAGTCTAACGATGAAGGATTGTCTTTATATCAGGAAAGTAAATTAACGTTCTCCTTTCTGGCAGTAGCATTATGCTTTCGCCATGTGACAGCTACTATGACTACGATTTATAAATATTTCTAAAGTTCTCATTTTTAACTATTTCAAAACAAAAATTACAAAATTAAAATCCGGATTTCATTATGTACGATTTTCACAAGTAATCGATATATTTCTTTTACATTTTTGCTTTTTTAAAAAAAAATAATGAGCACAAACAAAGGCTGCATTTGACACTTGTAATTTCTCTGCTGGTTGAGAAGACAGTTGTGAATTTTCAGTGTAAACAATTAGTTTCTCACAAAGTAACTATTAATCAGATAAGTATCCACTTATGAGTGTATGGATGGTTTTATTTTTCCTTTGCGTGGACGTTTTTTCTAGGATCCTTGTTTCCTTGATTAATGTTACAACGATTAGTTTTATTTTAGTTTTCATTTGTTTTTTTTCCCTGTCTTTAGGAATAAAAAGGTAGGCTTTTAATTCTTTATAAACACATTAATATTTCATTAATTTTTAAGAATTAATGACTGCCGCTGCACATTCAAATAACGTGGATTTAAATGCATAGCGTCCGTTACTCCATGTTTGAGATTGACCATTTGGGCACCGTAGCTTCGTTGAAAGTGTAATTGGAAAGATCGACTTTTGTGTGGTTTAAGAAATCTCCTGAATACAAATAGCTTAATGACGCAGGCTAGACCTTTCTGTTTATAAAATGAAATTTCCACACAAACAAATATACGTTACAACAGAACAACCTTCACAATTTTTTAGTTTAGTTTAGTTTACAGTTTGGTGTAGATTTATTTTTTTTTCCAGGGCGTTTTCCTATTTTAAAATTGATCTTATAACCAGTCATTAGTATAATGGCAAGAGAGCATCGGCCAAAGAAAAAAAAAAACATTTCACCAATTCAATCCCTCCAGTAGTTTTTCAAGTTCTTGCTTGAAGCTGTTCAAACTTCATATCACAATTACTCTGAGTGTAATTATGCAGTCTACTATCCTGATTGTAGTATCACAGTTGGTATGTTACTCTGGGCGATCCCGTCACCACCAAATACGGAGGATGCGGAAAGGTCAGGGAATGACCACCGCATATTCCCGGAGCAATATGGCCTTAGTTGCTAATGCTCCTAAAAACCAAATAACAAACAAATAATAACAAATTACTCTGGGCTTACTGCTATCCATATGCAGTCCTTGCATTTGTCAATATTAAACTTCAATTGCCATTTCTCAGCCCATCTGCTAATTTTTCTAGATCTTGCTGCAGCAGCATACCTTCATTACTGTCATTCATCACCCAACCTTTGTATTATTTGCAAACTTATACATTAAGCTTCATATACCCTCATCAATATCATAAATAAATACAGAAAACAAAGGGCCAAGCAATGAATCCTGTATTACTCCACTAATAACTTATTCCCGAAGAGAGTATCGATTGAAAACCACTCTCTCACTTCTCCCACTCAACCATCCCTTTACCCATAGCAGTAGCTTGGCCCTAATGGTACACTGCTCCAATTTATGCAGCAGTATTTTATGTACAACAGTATCAGAAACTTTTTTGATGTCCAAGTATACGATATAAAAATATATCTTTTTGTATCCATTTCCTTTGTCACTGCATCATAGTATCCAATGAAATTAGTCAGACAAGATCTACCCTTAACGAACCCATGCTGTGACTGAAGTATAACTGACACCTGTCTAGATGGTTCTGCATCACTTCTTTAACCAATGACCCTGTTATTTTCCCTGGAACAGATGTTAGGCTAACAGATCTGCAATTACTCATGTCGCCCTTTATCCTCCCTTTGTGAAAAATTCGTAGGTCTCCACTCCACAAGGACCTTCCCCGATTCCAAAGATTCTCTCATAATCATGGCTAAGGTTTTGCTTACCTGCTTTGCTGCCTCTTTTAATATAATTGGATAGATCCCCTCACCTCCTGTGCCCTTTTTTTATGTTTAACTTCAACAATCTCTCTCTTCCACTTTCCTCTCAGTTATTACAAAATCATTTAGCTCTGTTAGTTTGATAAACTTCCAGCAATCCCTTCCCTAAAGAATTCCTCATGTGCGAATGTAGACGCAAAATACTCCTATACGCCTTCAGATTGTCAGCAAACTGAACAAAATCATCTACAATTGAACCATCAATATCAAGTGGACGAATTTGTTTCATCCCCTTCCTTCTAGTGTTTACATAAGTAAAGAATTCTTTGCTGTTTTTCTTTGCATCCTTTGCCAAAGATTTCTCATAATCTACCTTGTCTTGTTTAACCTCCTTTGTGAGGTGATTGCAGACTAGTTTATATCTACCATAAGCTTCTGTATTACCAGATAATTTATATGCATTTTTCTTCTCTTCCACGTGTCTCATTAGATCATATGACGTTTAAGGAACAATATTTCTTAGCTGGTGCGAAATGCTTATTAGATTCTATGATTACATCTCTGAATGTTTCCCATTTAAAATTTGTGGTTGGTAACATCATTCTTACCGTATAGAATGTAAGAACGTCCGAGACTACTGTACTCTCCTTTACGAAAGCAAAACTCTTTCCTTTACCGTTGATGGTAGTCATATCTGTAAGTAAATCCCAGTAAATACATTGCAATCATATTTTGTGAATAGGAATGACACCTGTTCTCAATTTATTATGCTTAAGTTCCGTAGAGAACCGAAGTTCTTACCGATGCAATAGAAATTGATGTTTCATGCATATACAATGCACATAAGCTAAATCTATGGAACTGCCAGAAATGCAATGTTTAATCAGCAGATTAAACATTGCAACAGTACAGAAGGTTAATAATATAAGAGAATGATTAATTTTGTGGGTAATAATAAAACAGAATAACGAGTGTCAGTAATGTTTTTTTTTTTTTTTATGATTATCATATCCGTTTCAACATCCTACCGAGACCAAATGTGAAATAAGAATGATACATTAAACTAACAAAAATAAATGAAAAACCAAAAATAGAGAACAGACGACCATTTAGTTCCAAATCGTTAAAAGTCCACAATCCCACATAAACCTTTTTCCTACTTGTCTAGACTTCACTTCTTTTTGACGATTTGGATTGGCGTTGTGTAAGTGCGCTTTCTTATGTTTATTTCTTTCCTGCATTTAGGGCCACCGTTCTGCGGGTCTATTTTATCAACGAGCTGGCATTAGTTTGTCAGTGCTGTTCGCTGCATGAACTTGTATAATAATTCATACAAGTCCACGCAGTTTAATGATCGAAATGCAGTAATTTCCACGACTGTTGTCTTGTGTGACTTTCAGACTCAATGGTTGTCTGTTCTCTCTTTTTGGTTTTTCATTTGTTTTGCTGTGGACAGTTTCATCTATCATTCTTGAATATTTCACGTTATTTGGCTTCGGCGTTAACATGAGGGCGTCGGTATAAATTTGTTTCGTATTGGCATTTTAATATATAGTATGTATTTGCCTTTTATTTAAAATATTCAATGTTTTTGGTGCTTATTTTTTCCACATTATTTATTTTTTTCATTTCTCCTTAATTTCTATATTTTTTTTGTTTTATTTTTATCCGAATTTTTCAGTACCTTTCTTACTGTCCTTTAATTTACTTCCACTTATTTTACTTTATGTTCCTGGCAACATGTCGATGCACAATACTAACACTTATATTTCCCTTTCTTTCATTCTTTTTCTCCTTATTTTATTTGCACCCACACCCGAAGTAAGTCTCTTTCCATGATGTTGCGGAATTGAATCTGGTTCTCTGTTTCCTTCAGATGAAAGTACACCGTGAATCATTTTAAAGACTATACCTGGTTTCGATGAAGAGCACCATGAATTATTGTTCCTGGATCTAATAAATATGTCAGCACCAAATTCATTATATATGTATATATAATTACGTATATATATGTAATTATGTTTAGGCGCATTATAGCCAAAGCAGCTTATGCCCCATTAAACCCCCATAAAAAAACAACAAATATAATTATGTAATTATATATACGTACATATAATTACATTCCATGGAATTATGTGTATATATAATTAGATTCTCGTATATCAGTCTGTCAATCGCCAGGTTTTAAATTACGCTGCTCGACAAAATTAACAAAACACGTAGGTAGAAAACGTGGTGTAATTCGTGCAGCTTGCAATTAAGAGGGACATAATTTGATTTGGTGGTGTACCATAATGAAGAAATGAGCAGACAGTGAGAAACGCTTTGGACAAGTATAAGGGACATACGAGTTGTATAAGTATTATCAAATAAGGTCACATTACACAAGCCAATACAAAATGCTCGAAAATATAGATACATAATATCAGTACGACATATGATCCCCCTCCAACGGCGAAACAGACCTGATAATTTTGAACCATGCTCGATATAAGGGTGTCTATAAGAGCCTGGGACAACAAATCCCATTCTTCCACCAACGCAGACCTTAGCTGACTGACGAGTTGGCTTTCAGTGTGAAATTCTACACCCAAGGGCGTTCCACAAATGTTAGTTCGGATTTAAGTCTGGTCGTGCTGTTCACAGCAGTCGTTGGATATCTTCAGTTTCAAGATATTCTTCCACCACTTGAGGTCTATGTGCAGCGGCGTTATCTAGGCCAACCGCGACCCTAAAAAGTCGCATATACATGAAAGGGGGGGTCTTTGATCATTATTCCGTCCCACACGAGAAGACCGCCTCCAAGGTAAGAGTCACTTTCTCTGCCGTTGGAGGGATGGTATCGCATTCCTCGTTGTCTCCAGATAAAATGATGTCTATAATCTGTTTGTGGGCCAAAACGGGACTCATCAGAGAACAGAACTGTACCCCATTTGTCAGGGGTCTGTCGCATGTTCATGGCACCACTTTCGACGAGCTTTGCGGTGGTTGGGGGTTAATGGGATACAAGCCACTGGCTTCCTTGAGTAGAGACTACTTGAATTGAGCCTTCTTAGCACAGTCCGGTTGGAAATGTTTTCACCTGTGGCTGCAGCAACCTCAAGAGAGTTGATGACAGGACATCCATTTTGCTGTTAGAGCCAGATAGTGGTCTGTTCTGGTTTACGTAGCCGTCGGGCACTCTTGGCCAGCTCTTCTTGTAATGGTTCCTGACTCCTGAAATATTCCCGAGACGATACTGAGTGACTCATTAAGCCAATGTGCCATCTTCGCCTGCGACCGCCTGGTTTCAAGTTGTCCAACAGCCTGCCATCTCAAAGAATCATCTAAACAGCGACGATGTGGCTATGCCATTGAGCGAGCCAAAAAAATGGGAATGAAGTGATGTGGTTGCAACCTGTGTGTGTATAGGCATAAATAATTTGCATTATGTGCGACTCTGTAAGATGGTAGATCAATTTCTGGATATTGGGAGTTTGCTTGCCAGGATGCCCATTATTATAACAAATATTCGCATTCGGCGACACTGTTCACAATAAAATATTCATGAAAAACATTTTGTTCTGTTAATTATGTCAAGTAGTGTATTTTACTTAATTCTTCGAAAAAAATTTTTACTTTGCAATTTTTATTTTCTGAATATCAGTTGTGAAAAAGTATCTTGTTTTGTTGTTTCTGGCCACTTAGCTACTAGGGAACAGCGATCACCAAGAAGGCTACTCCCTAGTACCCCTCCATGCCACGAGGAGGCGGGCACAACAATTTGAGTACTGTCAAAAAAAGTGACAAGACAAGAATCCTGCATACAATGGAGGAAAAAAGCAGTTTAAGTGGATGCCATTAGATCCTGTACCACTGAGAAACCAAACCGGTAGTACCTGCAACAAATAAAAATAAATAAATAAAATGAAATAAAATAAAAATGGAAAAAAAATAATCATGTTCATTTCCAGGAGCAAAATGCTGAGACATAGATAAGATTTGTTTCCGAAGGTCTTTATATATTGGGCAAGAATAATCGTGTGTTGCCATCCTTGGTGCCATCGCATAAGCAAGAATCTGTAAAGGTTAGATTAAGCTGTATTAGCTTCGTATTCCGTGATCCTTGTCTTGTTGCGGAAGACCTTCGGGGACGGGGAAAGAGCCATTTCTGTACAGTGTTGGAATAAATGTTATGTCATGAATAAACGACTTACGAACAATATCTTTGGTAGACAAAGACTGCCTGGATTGCCAACAGTTGGTGATTAGATTCTGCATTTCTCCTTTTCTTTCTTTGGGTCACCAGTTAGCTCGACATTTCTATTTAAGAAGGTAATAAATATCCTTTTCCTAATAGCAGAGACCTTTATAAATAACATGAAAGTCAGCTGGTAAGGTGATTGCAATACCTTTTAGGGCCGGTGTAGAGACTGTACAACATGTGCGTAAACAAGACCAAGCGAAAAGATCTTTGTATAATTTCCAGTTGAGATTTTACAGCAGGAAGGCTGGCCCTTTGAAATCAAATAAAGGAGGCATACGGTAGAATTGGGATAAAGAGAGTGCGATACGAAAAACATCGTTTTTCCGTCTCCATTCATTCCTAGATATTCTGAAGAGCAATGACGTCAAGTTCTGAATCTCTTTAGAGGTATGCTGTCAATATGAAGAGAATGCTAGACTGTCATCTAGAAGAAATCCTAAATATTTGTGTGGGCACTAAACATTGATGTGCGTGCTGTATGGACACTAAAGAAATGATTTTCCTCGATATTTTATCACTGGAGAACTGCCATAATTTAGTCTTCGCTTAAAGATCATCATTTTGTTTTCGTCTCTGAAACTGTGAGCCTATTTTGAGTGCACCAGTTAGATAGTCTGGAGAGAATATTGTTTCTAAATCCCCACTGGAATTCCCGTGAACAAGAACAGCTAAATCATCGGCGTGAGCTATTGTTTGTATGATCCTACGCAGAAAAATAATTTGTTCTGTATTTTTGTTAGATTAGGTTAGGTTTAAATTAAGCGCCAAAGCAACTAAGGCTAAGATGTCATTGAAGAAAACTCCGAGTTGTTGGGAGGTAAAAACCATGCAACTCTCGCATGAGACCGACTAACTCAGCCACGTTTTGAAAGTTCCTCTTACCTTTGATCGGGATTCGAACTTAAGCGTTCTCACCTATTGGTACGACGGTTATGGTAACCACCGTGCCTGGCGAACACTTTGTGCTACTGTAAAAGCACCTTTAATGTACAGAAAAAAACATTTTACGGATTTTATAAACAGTTGTCAAGGATTTAACATATTTTTCTGGCTAATTATAGACATTAAAATTTGGAACGTTAAACTTATTTAATATTCATATTTTTACATATATGGATATTAAATAAGTCCATGTAATTTTTTTCACTAAAAGTAACATACTGTAACCTGCCTAAACGTTTACTGATTTGTTATTAATCATTTTATTTAATTACATTCTTATTTTTTTCACTTTTACTCTTATTACAATACTTTACGTGAAAGCCCTTGTATAATACTATATAAAATTTTACGTAATTTCTCTTGTGTTCCGCGATAAGCATGAAGACTGGGTTTAGTAGAACCTTGAAACGTTGTCAATGTTTTAAGAGTACTGTATATTGATGTGGTAACACTTCAATAACAGCATTTTAAAATACATTCACTTGGTATAACAGTGTAGTTAGTTTTCATTTAATCTGTACATATGAATAATCAGGTATCGTCCTCTTGCACACAATTAATAATTTTATTTTGAACATAAAGAAACGTGCAGTTGCCACCCATATATAAGGGTCATCAAGAAGATGAAAGCTCGTTCAGAAAACTGCTTTCTAAAACCGAATTAAATTTGGCTTTGGATATTTTACCTTTTAAATCGTACAGAAAGTGCTTTATTCATGTTTTTTTTACAACGAATTCAAATAAGAGTGATATAAACGAAGAAATTCCCTTGTACCAAGGATCGACGCTGGCAGAATCCATATTACCAGTCATTAATCAGATGGTGGATAAGATAGTGTAGGAGGCAGCAGTTAATATCTTTCTTCATTACTGTAGAAAGGAAATAATGGACGTCAGAACAATACGACGATAATTTAATGACAGAGATATGACTCCCTTCTTTGTAATCTGGTTATGGACAAATTTTCATGCAGAAAAGAAAACCAATGGAATAATGGAGTGTGAGGAGAGGCACAACACAGTGTTTCTTCAGAAGAAGGTGTTTGAATGTTGCGAGGACTTTGAGACAGCTGCTAGTAGAACTAGTCAAGAGGTTTTCCATTCCCTTTCTGGCAATAAACTGAAAGAAAAATTCATTGAGATGTTCAGTAGATAGGAAGACGTTTACCGAGATAATTGAGGTGGAGTTGGAGGAAAATAATACGTTCAAACTAGGGCTTGCAAACCGGTTTTATAAAACCGGTTAAATCGGTTTTCATATTGAGTTGTTAAAACCGAAACCGAGCTTCTAAAACCGGATTCGAATATTTTCTTAGTTAGCCCTCGAATATAGTTTCTTGTTACGCACATTTTCTTTTGTTTGTTCGTTTGTCTGGATCGTTCAACTGCTTTATGTTTTAAACATGTTTTTTATTTTATTTTATTTTATTTTATGTTTGGGAACGAATCTCATGGGCAAGCGGCCCAAATCTAGGATGGAATACCTTTTATCTTCCCACCTGTATCATGGCACGATGCAGGTGTACTCATTTACGACTGAGTGAGTCGGAGCGATAGCGTAAAAGAAAATGCTCAACATTTCTCCGTTCCATCTATCTCGTTCGCCAGGCAAGTTATGGAACGCGCCTTACCCACTAGAAACAGATTCGCTGAATATTGCATCAAATTTCAATCGTAGAAAGTTTTTTGCTTCTTTATTCCTATTAAATTTGCGATCAAATGTTTTCCAAAAAGCAGCTTCACCAAATTTAGCTTTTATGTAATTTTGAAAATACAATAGATTTAATTGGGGAAAAAAAAATTGCTAGTAAATAAATAAAAAATTTCTTTCGTGAAAATTTTGAAACTTGCCTCGTTTAGACTCTTCATTCAGTGCTTGCGGGAGTGACGCATAGTACTGTGCCTTTGTTATCTTCAGTATTTTTATTTAAAATTGTCGGTGATATAAATTCCTACTAATTAATATTTATCACTCTTAATATGTCTAAGATGAAATCAAATGTATGGAATTATTTTGCTCGAAAAAGCAAAGATGAAGCACAATGTTCGAAATGTCAGAAGATAATGAAGTCGTCTGGAGGATCTACATCATCTTTGATGTTGCATTTAAAGAAAATGCATCAGATTGACATTAAACAAGATAACAGTGAACCTCCCGTAAAAATGGTAAGAACATTAGCAAACTTTATCGTTAAAAAATCTATGGAAGAAGAGATTTCAAAATTAGCTGCTTTAGATGGATTTTCTTTTAATTCAATTGCCAAGAGTGAGTTTATACAATCAAGCCTTCACCTTCAGAGAAATAAATACGATAAATTACCACCAGTGAATGGAATTAAAAATATGGTTCTGAATTATTAAAAAAACTAAGAAAGAAGAACTCATTCAGCATTTCAAAAATTCATTGGTTTTGGGTGCACGGTATTCATTGACTCTAGAGTCTAGACGAATATACGTCTATACAAAATAAAAGGTATATGAATATAAATGTGCATTCAAAAGACAATCATTGGTCGTTAGGTCTTATTGAGATTAATGGTTCACTTGATAGCAGAAGAACTGAGCAAATTGTGAATGGACACTTGAAGGAATTTGGTTTGAACTTGGATGAGGATATTTTTGCCTGCACCACCGATGGAGCAGCAATGATGATTAAGTTTGGCAAGCAAATTACGCCTAATCATCAACAATGTAAAGCCCATTGTATACATCTGTCAGTTATAGATGTACTTTATGAAAAAGCAATCAATTATGGTGCCACAGTCTCTGAGTCTCCCAAAGACAATGAAAATAATGAAGAAAGTAGTGATGATGAAGAAGTTGAAGAAAGACAGCAAGGCATGCTTTATCTAACCGACTTTACCGATGAGCTCATTTATTTCTTCAATCCAATGGCCAATATTGCACAAACTATTAACAAAGTCAGAAAAATTTGCAAGCTTTTTCGAAAATCGCCTACCAAAAATGACATATTACAAAATTTTGTTAAAGCAAAATTTAATGGGAAAGAATATAAACTTATATTAGATTTCAAGACTAGATGGGATAGCACATCCTATATGATTGAGAGATTTTTGAAATTGAAAAATTGCATTCCAAATGCTCTATGTGCAGCACTGTCAACTGAAGCTGTGTCTGACGATGACTGGAAAACACTTGAATTGCTAAGTGAAACTTTGCGACCAGTTGAAATGATTCTGAAGGCTATAACCTCAGAAGATACAGACTTAATTAAAGCAGAGTCTTCAATAGAATTTCTGCTTGCTAAGCTTGATACAGCAGAAAACCCATTTGCTTTAAAGTTTCACCAAAGCCTTTTGCAGCGTTACAATGCAAGACGAAATTGCCAAATGTGGCTTTGTTGAGCTATCTACACAATCCAAAAAAGTTTAGGAAAGAAGATTCAGGTTCAAGAACTTTTGATTTTCCAAGTAAGCAAGTTTTGAAAAAGCATGCTGAAGAGATTTATCAGAGATTATTTGCAAAACATTCCGAAGGAGTCTTAGCGTTGAATGAAGAAACTGAAAATAAACGAACTGTTCTTTTAGAAGAAAACAAAGACTCGTCTAGTTCCGATGTTGGAGATACACTCGTGCGAGAGTATGATAGTGTAATAAAGAGATTAACTGAAGAGCCTTCAAAATATCCGAGTGAATTGGAAATCAGCAAAGAATTTAAAATTTTGGAGGCAACTAGCTGTAGAAGTGAAAAGCTGGAGAAAGTTTATAGAGCACTGCTGACCATTAAACCAACAAGTGTCCAATCTGAGAGAGTGTTTTCGATCACTGGTCTCTTTAACACAAATAAGGTCAAGTCTATCAGGAAAAATGCTTAATATACTGTGTTTTTTAAAGGATCATTTTCAGAAAAAAGCTGAGCAATAAATAGTAAAGTAATTTCCCCAAGATGGTTTTTTTCACATTTTTATTTATTTATTATTATTATTATTATAGGACTTATTATTTTTTTGTTTACTATACGAGAAGATAGTTTTTATTCAAAGGATTTGAATACAATTTGTAATTTTGTATAATCTCAAGCTGGTTACTTTTTTGGAGTATTTTAATTTTTTTATTTTTTTTACATTTGTACTATAAGAGGTGATAGATTTTTTTTTAAAAGATTTGATTACGATTTGTACAATCTACCCAAGATAAAATAAATACTTGTGTTATAAGCTTTTAATTATTTTCCCTAAGTCTGAGAAAATCGGTTTTAAAACCGGTTTTAAGAGTAAACTTCGGTTAAACTCGGTTTTGAAATTCCTCGGTTTTATGCAAGCCCTTACTAAACAACACCAGATCGAGAATAGCCATGACAGAAAAGCCGGAATGAAATTCTGTGGAACGATAGGTCATTGCCAATTAAAGGTATCTGGAGAACTGATAACGTCAAATATAAACTTTTAGGAATTGCTAAAAGTTTATATTTGACTGGAAAAACTGAAGATTGCCACGAAAAGTGTTTTAATTACTTTACTATTTCAGTTGTTATGCGAATAGTTTATGCAAAGCCAGTCATCTCTCATATACACCAATTTCCAAAATGTATTTGCCAAGCAACATACTTACATATCTAAAATGTGGCACTGATTTCACATACACCATGCAAATTGACGTGGATTGACTCTTGACTCCACGGTGATGTAACCTGACGTGACCTATCAATCAATCTCACTTTAAAAGGGAGCAGGAAGGAAAACGAGTTTATTACTTGTTTGGCGATCCAAATAGTCACATCATAGTTGCAAATGGATTAAGAATGTTTGAAAGGAATTACCTGACTGCATGTGTTGGAAAAGGCTGTAATTGTAGAGTTTTAGACACATCAGCAACTAACGCCGTATTGCTCCGTATAAATTGTCTCTAAATCGCATGATTCTGTGGTCGATTTGCTGGATGAAAAGACCAAATTTCTGGGAGGAAAAACCACACTTTCCTTGCCTGAGAACGACTAACTCAACCACGTTTTGAAAAAGGCCCATAAAATTCCTTGGCGTTGGAGAAGCATTGGAAGGATTGTCATTCAGGTGTAATCAGAAAATAATTTTGATCATGCAGCTCTACACGTACTCTTGAGAAGGTTCCAAAATTCAGAGGCTGGTAGTAGAACTGGTGGAGGTAGACAGGAAAATAACCTTGAATGAAGACAACTTCGACTCTTGACATAACCGGTTGATGATAGTCTCAAATAACTTCACAGCCACTACAGGAACATTTTTGGTGCATGAGACGCGGCCTCTATGTAATACAACCTATAATGAGTATGTCATTCATTCCATTTTACCGAAGAGAGCACCAGAATTGGTGTATACAGCGTTTTATATAAACCAAAAACCAATAGCAGTGTTTATTTTTTACTAACGAAACCCAGATTTCCTTTACAAAGTGATTCGTGACATATACTCTTATTCAAACAACACACACACACACAGAGAGAGAGAGAGAGAGAGAGAGAGAGAGAGAGAGAGAGAGAGAGAGACCTTATGCAGTTAGCATAAAAAAACAGTTTCATCTTATAGAACCATAATGCTCGGCCATCGCACTAGACCGGTTTACTACTGTCTGGAGATGAGTTCCAATACCTGAATGCCGTGATCAGCCTAACCTCTCAAGAAAAGTCCTGTAGACCATGTCTGGAATGCTCTTCAGAGACGTATAGGGAGCTAAATGACTTGGTGATAACTGAAAGGAAAATGGAGGAGGAACTGTTGAAGCTGAACATAAAAAGGCACCTGGGTTAGATGGGATATCTATCCAATCACATTAAGAGAGGCAGCAAAGGAGGTCAGCAAGACTTTAGTTATAATTATGAGAGCATCCGTGGATTCAGGGGGAGGTCCACATGGCATGTACCCAATTCATATGGGGGGGTTCAAAAGGTGACATGAGTAATTACAGACTTGTTAGCTTGACATCAATTAAAGGGAAAATAATAATAGAGTCATTGGTTAAAGAGGTAATAAAAGGGCCATCTGGACAGGAATGCAATTTTACTGCAGTCACAACGCGGATTTGTTAGGGTGGAAGTCTTGTCTAACCAATTTTATTAGTTACTATGATGCAGTGACCAAGAAACTGGATGCAAAAAATAATTTTTATATTATATACTTGGATTTCAGGAAGGCTTTTGATATACTGTTGCTTTTTTGATACAAACTGAAGTAATGTGGCACTAAGGAATAATTACTGCTATGGATAAAGGGGTGGTTGGGTGAGGAAAAGTCAGACTGATTACAAATACACTGCTCTTCGTGGACTAATGTTATTAGTGGAGTAACAGAGGGTTCGGTGCTTAGCCCATTGTTTTCTGTATTTATTTATGATGTATATCAGGCTTGATTTCAGAGCTTGCAGTTTGATACAAAGGTTGGCAGGGTGGTAAACGACAGTAATCAGGGTGAGGTACTGAATCAAGGTCTAGGAAAATTGGGTTAGTGGGCCGAGAAATGGCAGTTGAAGTTTAACATTGACAAATGCAAGTTGCTGCGTATGGGTAGCAATAACCCAGAGTAACTTATCATATAGGGTACTGAAAAATGAAAAAGACCTGGGGTAATTGTGCTGTCAGACTTGAAATTCTCTGAGCAGACATGCTCAGAGAATTTCAGTGAGCTGTCCAGGCAGAATGCCTGAACAGCTCATTGGTGACGGGAATAAAATGTTTCCTTTACCTGGAAAGGCTTCACTTCTGCAAATTGCAGCTTCTGGAGGCTAGCCACCTACAGTGTAATGTGATTGAAGGTCTTGAATAGATTGAGTAAGCTGAATGTGAATGGCATTCTTCCTCTTGCTGAGAATATACAAAAATGAGGGGCATAAATTTAAGTTGAGGAAGGATGATTGCAGGTAGATGTGCGGAAACTTGCCTTCAGCCAGCAGGTGGTTGATCGTTGGAACAGGCTTCCACGGAAGCCTGTTCCAACAATCAACCACTGGTTTGGATAAATTCAAATAAGAACTAGACAAATGCTTGGAGAGTATGGATGGGTGAAGCGGGTTTTTTTTTTTTTTTTTTTTTGGCTGATGCCATATAATCTTGCTTTCTTGCATCATTTTCCACTACTACTACTCTCCAACTCTTGCAGTCATTCCGGGAGTTTAGTTTGCAGGTGATCTTTTGTGCCAATGGGCATCATTGAGTCCTATACTGCAATCGTGGGGATTAAATCTATTATTGAATGACAGCTGACATTCCATCTACAATTTCATCCTCAACAATATCTCACCATTCCATGATTTGTGTATATGCATTCTTACAAACAAAAATGACAATTCATTTCACTAATTGCCATTTTTTGTTTGCAAGAACTGTAGTATTCATTAAAAGCATTTTCTGTTGGTGAAGGTGCAGTCGAATATTTCCACTGTTGATGCGATATATACTTCATTTAGTGACTTCATATATACTTCATACTTCATTCAGTGACTAAGAAACCAATCTATACATATAGAGCGATTGAGAGATTTCCTCCCAAACTTTGGGCACGTGTTACTATTAAGTAATAAAAGCTACCTATAAATAGAGTCGGATACACCTTGAGTTAAAGGTTCTTAAAATATTGGCGCTGGCGAAATGAGAAACACTTCCTTCAAGAATTGTAATAAATAAAACTGCGTTTGAATGCTTAGTTATTTGATAAGCAAAATTTCAAAAAGCTTTAACTCAACAAGAAAACATTTTCAAATTCCATGTTCAAAAGAATTTTTTTCCTTTATTATTAAATTTTTCTCTATTTAAACTTCTGAATTAGGGTCCCTTATGACTCTCTCTGGGATAGTAAACGTTTCGCCGCTTCCCGACACGTAGGGTTAGGTTAGCACGGTACTTATAATCAGTCATTGCGCACTTACTTGATGGAAAAGATCTCAGTTCGAATCTCGTCAAAGTGAATAATTTTTGTGGGCTCTTTTTCACAACATAGCTGAGTTAGTCGGTTTCAGACAAGCGTTGCACGGTTTTTATTCTGGTAAATACATGTAACTGGTAAATAATAATACATATATATGATAAATACTGCTAAACACAATATACTGACGCCACACAACTTTATTTGCTTTGACTTTTAACACACACTAATCTAACATAACCATATCCGAATTATCTTGAATATGTTCTTATATTCTATCCATCTATCTTGTGAACTCTTTTACTTTATTAAGTTCTTAATTAGCATTCAAATAAATCGCTTAATTTCCATTTAACTTAACAAGAATTAGTAAATTGGATTGAAGCCAGAAGTCGTCAGAAGAGTTTACTTTTAAGCACTTGACGCATGGCACTTCTATAAAAAAAAAAAAAAAAAAAGTTGGTTCCACATACAGAATACTGCAAATGATTTTCTATTGTTTGTCCCAACTACAGTTTGTTCTGATAATATCAGTTGAATATCGTGTGCATATATTCGTTTTGCATTTTGCACGACATTACAATATTTATCAATTAAATCTCCTCTTCATAATTCTCGCTCTTCGCATTTGTTGTGTTACACACGCACATACGTCTACCTCCCTCTCTCAGTGCATATAAATATCAATGACCATTTTACCATTTCTGCACAAGGGTTTCATATATACAACACCGTATTTCCTCGGTTACGGCTGATATAGATGATATTCGTGACTTTTTGCTACTTTATGACTCTCTCTGGGATAGTAAACGTTTCGCCGCTTCCCGACACGTAGTAAAATCGATGCTAATGTGTCGATGAAGGACCAGTTACACACTGCCACCACCATAGAAATTTTACGGTCCCACTAATCGATACTTTTACTGGCTCGGAAATGGTGCGCGCGTTTGGCATGTACCACCCCCACCAGGATTAATTTTAATCATTCCATTTTACTCTTTAAGGTCAACTTTTCGGTGTTATCCGTAACGTAAAGGAATCAATTAATGAGCTGCATTTTGTTGATAGGGCACGCGAACTCAGTCCCGTGGTTGAGGACAGATTATAAAAGCTGCATGTATGAAAAACGCAGTGAAAAATACTGCTTTTCTTATGTCATAATTTTAAATTAGAACTAATTTATAGCACATATAATATGTGCTATAAATCTCTCTCTCTCACCATAACCCTTTAAAGTTTTATGGAATAAAACTTTAAAGGGTTATGGTGAGAGAGAGAGAGAGAGAATCTTTTCGAAAAATAATTGTTAGTTCGTTAGCCTCAAGTAAACTGCTGTAGTGAACACTGGGAATATTATCCTATTGACACTATTCATCACATACAAAATTGTTCATGAAAGAGTACGCAGAGCATGGGGCCAAGATGGTGCGTTTCGTGCAGGAAAAAACACAATAAAAAACAAAACTAGCAGACTGTGTTTACTTCATAAATTAGGTTACCTTTTAAACATTAATCCTCACCTGCAAGTAATTAGATGTAACTTCATAAATCAAGCAGTTAAATCACGCAGTTAAAAGTACAAATATTCAGCATACTATAATATGCAATAACGGCCAACTTTTACCCAGTAACGTCTAATTAAAACCTTCAGAACCTGAATGCAAGTGATTAATATAAAGTATTAGTTGTAGCAATAACAAATATTTACTAATGTCTCAGAAGTGGCTGCTTCTCCCAACATCACAGTCACTGCAGCTCCATCCAAACAATTCAAGGATCACGTTCTACATCTCTAAATTCAACAAAGTCTAACAAATGGACAGGCTCCAACTCCGTATTGCAAACTGATTCATCAGCGCAGAATCTGCTGTCACACGTTTATCGCTAGCAAAGTCAATAGAAATCAAGTCGTCGCTCTGATCCAGAATTGCATATTGCAGCAACACCTCATTACTCCAAGTCCTGCCAGAGAAGTGTCACTTGAACTTCAATTGCCAGCGCCAGCTAGCAGTGTTGCAGCCTGTACCTCAGTCTGTCTGAAGGTTTGGAACTTCACACTAACCTTAAGTCGTTCGTTAACGGACATTTTCAACTTCGCTATTCTAAGCGATCTAGAATAGAAGTTATCTAAACATGCAACTGTATGTGCCCTCGTGGGTAGCACAGTTGGTAGAATCGCCATCCTTCCACACCGGGTGGAAAAGACCTGGGTTCGAGTCCCATCGATGACGAGACGAATTTTGATAGGCCTTTTTCGCAACGTGGCTGATGAGCTAGTCGGTCTCAGGCAAAGGTAGCATGGTTTTTCTCCCGGAAACTCGGGTTTTTCATCCAGCAAACACAAAGCCGACCACAGAACATACAATTTACATACAATTAGACAGTATATACCGAGCAATGCGGCCTTTGTTGCTGATGCTCCTAAAACTCAATAATAACAACAGCAACTAAATGCTTATGAAAATAATTTCTCCAAATACAACAAAGGTCCAGATTCCAAAGATTGTTATTAATTCACCGTTCTTGTCTTCGTGGATAGCACAGTTGGTAGACTCGCCGTCCTTCTGGAAAAGTCCTGATTTCGAATCCCGTCGATGATGTGAGGAATTTTTATGGGCCTTTTTTTACAAGGTGGCTGAGTTAGTTGGTCTCAGGCATGGTTTATTCTCCCAGAAACTCGGTTTTTCGTCTAGCACACAAAAAATCAATCACAGAACACACGTAATTCACAGACAATATACACGGTGCAATATGGCCTCAGTCGCTGATGTGCCTAACCCTCCCGCTCACCTTGGTTCTTATATTGTTCTTGTTTACTGCATGTATAAATTTCTGCCTCTATCACTATGCCGTAAAGGGCTTGCCTGTATTTTTGGAAATAAATTATTATTTATAAAGTTACTGACATTGTAAAACTCGGATTTGAAATTATAGCGGATCTTTCTTATAGCCTAATCTGGATTAATCGGAGTCTTATCTTTTTCGGATACTTAAAACTGAAAATGGGCACTTTGATTTCACGGCAATAATCTTGTGGTGGAAGCTGTGAATATCTAGTTAGATATGCACAATAAAGTGCTCGTCTTTCAGGGAATAAAAAATATTTGTACAAGGTTGCAACTGCCGTTTAGAAAAAATGTGGATTACCTGGCAACTTAATTTAAAAGAAATTCCTGACATATTGTTTTACTGAAATAGCTGATATTTTATGAGTCTCGTATAATACATTTAGCTTCTAATTACAATGGAATGGAACAGTAGGAGAAGGAAAAAAGTATAGTGACAGAATGCAAAATTAATCTTGAAGACCCTGTCTCTGTCAGCGCTACTGAAAACAAGTCATCATAAAGATTTATAAACTTTTCCCCGCTCCTCAGTCTCTGAATACTCATTTGTCTAAGCTGGTCCAAATCACCTCTCCTATTTCATTTTGTAATGGTATGCCTGTATTTTCATCTCCACATTTTCCAGAGGATTTCCCGAACCCACCTTTTGTTTCATTTGTCTTTCAGTTGTTTCCCTCTACAGGGAGTAATCTACAGACCAGAAGGTTGTGAAGAATACGACGAGTCTTTACGTGCGCATGGAATGGGCAAGCAAGCGTGAATGTCTTATTATGGATGACTTTAATCTGCACCAGATTGATTGGAATAAGTGGGAGGAAACCTCACCATGGGTAAAAACTAAAAACGTTTTAAAATAAACTAGATGATTATTATTTGTAGCAGCATGTTAGAAAAAATATTAGGGGTGAGAATATTCTTGACTTCATCATTACTAACGAATCAGGTAACATCACAGGACTTAAAGTACAGGAATAATTGTCAGGAAGTGATCATGTAATCGTCAGTTGGAAGATGAAGAAAGGTGTTGCAGTAGTTACAAGTAAAGGCGTGGGTTTTAACTTCAGAAGAGAGGACTTGGAGAGTTTAAGACACTATTTGGCATTTGAATTGGGCGGATTGCCGACGGATTGCGAATACATTTGAATTATGGAATACATTTAAAGCAAAAATAGCAGAAGCCATGAACGCATATATATACAATTAAAAAATATCAGAGGAGAAGGGATGCTGAAATGGATGACTGCAGAGCTGGCTGGTCAAATAGATAACACGGGACAGTTACAGAGCGATGAAAAGTACTGAAGCCTACAACAGGTACAAGTTGATCTGCAATATTACCACAAAATAAGGTCAAGCAAGCATTGGCTAAGAGAGCAAAGAATGGGGACAAGGAATTTTTCATGTATGTGAATACAACAAAAAAGAAAGCTAATCACTGGGTGTGGGGAAAGTCTTAGATAACTCAGCTGATGTTGAATAGGTACTTCATTGGTCTTTACTGACGAAAGACCCTTCATACTCAGAAGAGGCTGTGCGAGTGAGGCTGAAATTAGCCTCATAATTACAGATAATTGTTTATTAGAAACAAAACAGAGAATAAGGGCAAGTAAGGCGCCTGGAATTGATGGTATATACCTGTAGGTTTGAGGGAGAGCACGAGGGAGTGTATCGAACCATTGAGGTTAATTATGAGAGCCTCTTTGGACTCGGGGGAGATTCCTTTGGATTGAAGAATTTCCAATGTATCTCCAATACATAAAAGCAGTTCTAAGTTTGAAGTTGGTAACTACAGACCGGTTAATCTGACTTCAATAGTAGGAAAAATCTTAGAGGCAATGAATAAGAGTGCATCCAGGGACATTTAAATAGATATGACATTCTGAAGGACAACAACAACATGGCTTTGTTAAGTGTAAATCATGCTTAACTAACTTAGTATGCTATTTTTACACTCATGAACTGGATTTAACGAAGTATTTCTACAAGTTTATTTGGATTATATTAAAGCATTTAACACGGTCCTTCATGAGCGGTTACTATATAAGCTTAAACAGGTTGGGATTGCTGAGTGGTTGCAGGCAGAGGGTTGTGATTCTTGGACCACTGTTGTTTCTCATTATCATAAACGATATCGACGAATGGATAGTAGGCGTGATGTCAAAATTTGCAGATGACGTAAAGATTGGCAGACTTGTTAATGATCGGTGTCAAGCACCTTCCTTCAGGATGACTTGAACAGATTTCAGAGATGGTCAGAGAAATGGCAGCTACGTTTTAATGCTGCTTAATGTGAGGTCTTATACTATGGGAATAGCAATCCACAAATAAATTATACAGTTGGTGGGGGTTCAATTAAAAACAGTGGAGGAGAAAAGGGATCTGGGAGTTACAGTACGGACCGATATGAAGTTTTCTGAAAAGTATAAACAGGCAACCAGGGAAGCCCATTGTGTCCTCTCGATGATTTATCTAACGTTATCCTGTAGGGATGGGAGGTCATAATCCCAACTTATAAGGCACTTGTGGAATAAACCACATTTGGAATACTGTGTTCAAATATGGAGACCATGTGAAAAAAAGACATCGAGCTTATTGAAAGGGTCCAAATACGGACAACTCAAATAGTGAGATCGGCAGGTCGATCATATGGGCTACAGAGCTTGGCAACCTTAGAGGTGATATGACTGAGGTTTATAAGGATGTGAGAGGGACTAGTAAAATGAATGAAGGTGGAATTCTCAGTTATTAGGAATTCCAGAACAAGGGTCATAAATTCAAATTACAGGGGTTGAGGTTTAGATTAGATTGTGGGAAGTTTTCTTTTAGGCAGTAAGTCCTTGATTGCTGGAACAAGTTGCCCTCGTGGCTGGCAGTCTGAACAAATTCAAAGGTCAACCGGATAGTTACCTGTATGAGGAGGGTAGCATATGATTTGCATTTTCTTATCTACTTCGGTGTTTTTTTTTTTGTTTTTTTGTCAGTGTAGCAAAAGCCTGTGACTTTCTTGCACTATATGGCTATTACTATTTATTATAAGAAATACCCCTCTATCGAAGAAATGTTAATGCTTTCTCATAATCTGTGGCAAAGGCCTGGGTTCGATTCCCATCGCCGTCGGAAGTTGTAAAATAACGGGGAAAGCTTTCTTTTTTAAGGGTGAGTGTTTCGGTTTCTGCAGGTAATTTATGGACACGATATATCGATTCCCTGTGTGGCCTTGGTTGTTTATGCAAATATTCTGAACAACCTAATCCGCTTTCTCCATCCCTAGCTTCATGTTTACCATCGCTGTTCTTCCAAACTGTGTAAAAACACCTGGGTTCGGATCTCGTCAAGGCTATTATTATTATTAGGGTTACCCGTAATTTAATACATAAACCCGTAATTGTGCCTGTAAATTGCTTGTGTTTCCTGGTAAATTTTCCAGTTTTTGCTGGAGGAAAAACTTCAGTTTCTGTGGGAAAAAACCTTGCTATCTACGCCTGAGATTGACTAACTTAACCAAGGAGTGAAAAAAGCCCGCTAAAGTTAGTTCCTCGCGTCATCGACGGGATTTTAACCCGGGCCTCTTCCACCCGGTATGTGGAGGATGGTGATGATACCACTGTGCTACTGCGCAGACTCTCCATAAGACTAAAAGAATTTTCAGGAGCTCTTTTACACCATGGACAAGTTAGTCGATTTATATCAAGGATCAGTAGCAGAAGACCCGCAGACCCCACATTGCAGCGGTGCCCTACCTATGGTGGGGAGTCGAATAGTGTCATAAATTTCATAGAAATAAAACATCTTTATTTTAATTGAACTATACTGAAATATAAAATGATCGGGGCTCCTCAATCACTTTTGAGGGGCCTCCGATCAATTTTGTGGCGGGAAGATCAGTTTCCTTTACGCAGTTGGCGAGGGCTAGATAACTATTCTCCTCCAAACTCGGGTTTTTCATTCCAAAAAACAGGAAAACTGACCAAATAATACACCATATATTCGTTGCCTCATTACCTTAGCTCCTTGCCACTAATTCTAAATAACGCAAGCCAAATGAAATTCTCTATTCCTAATAGCTAATTAGACATTAAAATGAAAATAAGAGTATAACTACAGTAGAACATACGTATATTATAAGTACCATTGAGTAAAGCAACAACCCAATTAGCTTGCATTACACAAAATTTCATATTTTGTTTACAATTTCAATGAAAATGCACAATTGTTATATGCGTCAGTACTGTGCAGAGTCATTTTGGTTCTATGCACCACTCTATACCTAGCAAAGGAGAAGGCGACCAACCTTGAGAATCGTTACGTTAAACACTATCAAGTGAGTTTTATATTAAAAGGAGAGTCATCAAGAATGAACGATCGAATCATTTTCAACATCCTTACATTGAGCCAACGGTCCTCAGCGCTCTTTGGGCGGAGTCAAGAAAGTAATGAAGGCGGAGCAGGCTGCAGAGGTCACTGTTTCTGCTTGCTATCACGTGCCTCTCACCTTCCCATCAACACAAAGGCGCTAGACGACTCACCGACCCTGCCAGCCCTCTGGATCGATGCTAATGTGTCCATCAAGAACCAGTTACACGTCGTCAGTCCCGAGTTTTAGGGACCCAACTAATCTATACGTGCTCGCATTCCACACGTCTGCAGCCAGGCAGTCCACGCGCCCGGCAACAAACGTCAATGACTTTAGAGTCTGGGCTCATGGCTTTTAACTTGTTTAGAGACGAATTGGCTTAAGTAGTTTACACTGTTTCTCGTTTTTCATTTATCGCTTACGCTAAGTAAGATTATTCACTTCTTGAAGATTGCCTCTCTTTGTATGGAGGAATGCTATTCTTTATTTCTACAAATAAATTCTCTGCAGTCCTTTATGCTTAAACGACCTTTTCCTTTCATTCACTCTTTTCGTGATGGTATTTCTTATTTCAGTGTCCATTTGTTCTTTATCTCCATCTTCCTGCATTCATAACAGAAATTGCTTGCATTACTATCGATATCAGGAGTAGTCTCGTTTCATAATTTACAATTACACCTACTTCGCTGGCTGGCTCATTCGTATAATGCTTTCTTTCGATTTTTTCCCACTTTCCATCAATCTTTTAGTTTTTAATTACTCTTGCCTTAATTACTCATGCACGGAGAAATGGCATTCCTTCTTATTACCACAATGAAATTCTTCCTCTCCTTTATTTATAAAGATGTAAAAATTTATATGTGCATTCTGTAGAATAAAATGCAAAGTGTGATGCTTTTGTTTAGTTTTCCTCTTTCATTTCAGTTACTTTGATAAAGTGATTAGCAAGAAGAATAATTACAGTGTTTGTAGGATTTCAGTAACCGAATATTTAATGATCTTAATATATGGCGACTTTTTGCTTGTTTCCATTTTATACTGCACCAAGAGCAATAGGTTTCTTAGACGCGATTCTGTCAAAGCTTTCTAGATCCCAATGTATACAAAAAATACGAGGGGGTATCAAAAAGTTCGTACCCATACCTAGAAATAATAGCCCTAGAATTTTTCCTCTTTTTTTTTGTCAGTGCAGAAAGTTTACTTCCTTGCATCATTTAGCCATTATAATACAAATGCTAATATTAAAACTGGACGACTGGAACCTGGGGTAAACCTACGATTATGTTCTGATATTTGAGGCTTCAATATCAGGAGTATCTGATTGTACCATAACCCTAAGATTTAGAGGTTATGGTACAGTCAGATATGAAATTTACCATGCAGTGTAAACAAGCGGATAGGAAGGCACATGGTGTCCTTTCGTTGATGCATAGGACCTTCGCAAGTAGGAAAAAGAATGTCATTGTTCCTTCGTATAAGACAATGGTGAGACTACATTTAGGATATTGTTTCCAGATCTGGAGGCTACATCTGAAGAAAGACAAAGCTTCTTGAATGGATCCAATCTTGTTGCCCTTTCAAGGAAGGACAACCAGATTGGTGAGAGGTGCTAATCGATGTCCATGTGAAGAACGGCTTAGAAAGTGTGGACTGCAAACTTTGGCGATCAGACAACTTAAGGAGTAGGCGATCTGAATGAAGTATATAAGACACTAGGGGTGTTAGTGTTAAGCACAGAAGCAACTAAGGCGGCAGTATATTATGTCTGTAAATTGTCATGTGGTCAACTTGGCAGCTTCCTGGACGAAAAACCTGAATTACAGGAGAGAAAAAGACATTTCTGTGCTCGCTTTGAGACCGACTAATTCAGCCACATTGTGAAAAAAGCCCATGAAAATTCCTTGTGTCAGTGAAGGGATTCTACCCCAGACCTTTTCCATGTTTTGGGGAGGACAGTGATTATATAAATTGTAGGAAATAGGTAAAAACAATAGGCTTGATCTCATGAAGTTTACTTCGCGTAGCGTGTTGTAAGTCACTGAAATAAACTGCCTGCCGTAGGAGTCTAGATGGAGAGTTTTTTTGTAAAGTTCTCCGCCATCATCCTGTAAATCACAAGAAAAAGTAAAAACATTGACTTTACATTTTCGTGTTTAAAAACCAAATTCCATTCTTTCGCTAAATTTTAGCTTTCTCTTGATGAAACCAGTGAAAAAAAAGTCACTGTCCAGTTATTCATATTCATGCAGGGAAACAATGCAGAATTTGACATTACAGAACAGTTATCTGGAATTCAGAGCATAACAAATTTTTCACTTAAATAAGAAACAACTTTGTTAATTAATTTAATTGAATAATTTAATTAATCCCGATATATATTCATACCAAAAGAACAGGAGTACTCTGCTTGTTGAGTTAATGATAGAATGTAGTCTTCATCCGAACGATAACGTACTACTGTTATTTATAGACCTAAGTAAGGCATTTGATCTGCGAACGATTATTGAAAAAGATATATCAATATGGAATTTAGGAGTAACATATACAATCTTCTAAATTGTTACCTGGACAACAGAAAGATCACTGTCAATATACTTGATCAATTAAACAATATATTTAAAGTAAAAAAGGGTATCCCTCAATCAGGGGACCCATTCGTGTTCTACCCTTCTTAACATTCTATGAATGATCCGTTTCTTGTTATTAAAGATGTTTCTACTAAAGTATATGCAGTTAATATTTTAAGTTGCATAATTGGGAAAGGTCTTTGCACAATAAGCTTATAAAAACAGAAAATTTATAATCATGGGCACGTGACAATCGGTTACTTTTGAATAACCAAAAAACAGAACTAATGTTAATGAGACCTCCACATGAAATTACGTAATTTCTCCCAGGAATTAAATTCCTCCGAAGCTTGGATGTCTGCAAATGAATTCACTTTGATATTGTATCTAAGCATCAGTACCTTGGTCTTTGGATTGGTTATTGTCTTAGCTGGTCTACTCACATTAGTTATCTAAGTTTACATTTTTATTATTTAAAAAATATTTTGAGTATCCAGACTAAAGTTTAAATCTATTTTACTTTAATAAACTGCTATAAATTATGCGTTTGTTATGTGGACTAGAAGTAATCTTTCTGAACGAAAGCCGACTAATATTTTTATAACAAGGTTGTTTAAATTAATTTTTATTAATGGTATTATTTTTAATATGGGATAGTAACCGGCATTGTCGCTAGTTGGTAGAAGAAGTAAATGACATTTTATTGATTTGAGTCAATGTTGGGAGTACAATAATTGCATTCTGCGTGTACTTGATTAGTCGTTGGCAGTAATTTTAATACTCTGAAATCGTTAACTGCTATGCAAATACAACTAGAAATGAAGCATTTTAAAAAAAGAAAGAAAGATTCATTGTTCCTATATAATATAGCAGCTAATTCTAGTGAATGTTTTTTACAGCTACCCCTTAAAAGCAGCTTTTCTCAATTTCAGGCTCGTTTGACGTAAAGCTAGATCACAGGGGTGGCCAGCCTTGCAAGGATAATGATATCATCACTTTGGTATAGGGACTTTGCTACTTTAACTAGACTTTGGGGCTTCTGGTGCCAGTGAAATTTTTAAAATCAGGAGACTACGCGTAAGGATATTGCGTGCTGATAATATGCAAAAATGGTGGCTGCGGATTGAAATCCATATACAGGCTTTACTCTGAAATTAATTGTAACATGGTGGTGCTTGACTGTTTTTAAGCTAGCCTGTAGGGGTATGTGTGTATAATAAGCAGACAGAAAATCACAAAGATCAGAGTCGAAAACGTCTTTTTTTCGATTCTCCTTTCACTTCCTTTTTTTTATCCGTGCATTATCTCGTTTTTCCTTCTCTTGATTTCTTTTGCGCGGTGTGGAAGCGGACACACGTCATCACACAATCATAAAATACACGCAGTTCACCAGCAAGATATTTCTACGACTGATGGCCTTGATTTCCTCGGCGTTCATTCTAAATCAGCTCATTCTTAAAACTCGTGTCTCTTAGCAAATAACAAAAGACTCTACGACCTCTAAATACTTTGCTCTTCAAACTGTACCACTCTAGCATTACCATCATACAAATATTTTCCCTTCAACTCTAGAAAAGGAAGAAAAAAAAGGAAAGAAGGGATACTAGCGTTTCTTTTGTAATGTTCACTAGAATTATCAGCCAACTTTCCAGAAAGTTTATATATAGAAAGAGAATCGCAATCAGTAACAGCGTCGACAGCCCGCACTAGTATTTTTCTTGATTCAGCGATGCAGTGAAATCGGTATCTCTGTATTTCGTTTTTCCCTTTGGTTCCATAGCAGTGACCGAAGCTGGTTTTAACAGCCAGCCTATCACAGCCACTCATTTATCTTCATTCAGTTGACAGTTACTGTGAAATCTTCGATATATATTTACACACGCGCACACACTTCTTCAGGAAGCGCCCTTGAGGAAAGAAAATAATCCCACTTTGGTTTTGAAGAAGAAAAGGAGCTAAATTAAGAATACTTTTTATCGTAATCCAAACACTCGGTTTCTCTCTTTGTGCATTCAAATAATACTGTTTTTTCAAAGGGCATAACAAATCTGTAAATAATCCTTATAAATGGAATTAATTTAAAATTCAAACATGTTCTTTAGAATAAGAATTCCGCGTTCAAAAAAAATATGAATTTATGTGCTTTAGATGATGCTCTCAATTGTGGAAAATTTTTAGAATTTTCTTTTAGTTTTCTGGCAAATGTACTTAAACTGAATATATTATTGTTTCCATTCTCGGTTTTCAACTTTATTAATCTCTATTACCAATTGTTAGATTAAAATACTCGTAGAAATCAAAAGCAAGAACTGGAGTAATATAGGATATCGTAACGTCAAAGAAATATTATTCTTAATAAGAAAATTAAAAAAACAAATGTCTTACAATTTCAGAGATGGAATGATTATTAGAGAAAAAAGAATTAAAATAAATGTGAAAAAAAGTTAAGTTTCTTGAAAAAGTACGAAATTTCCTTAGGTTTTGATCGACATAATGAAAGTTGGCTACAAATAATGAGCGCGACAGTACAGATGGATAAATAATATGCAGTATTAAAAGAGTAATAAATTTGAAATGCGTAGAAAAGAAATTCGAACAGCCATAATAGACGGGAAAAGGCCAAAAGCCAAAGAAAAATGAAATCAGGAAGAGAGCGAACCTAATATGTTCAGGACAGGTTATGTTAGGTGTGTGTTAAACGCCAAAGCAACGTAGGCTATGAGGCGTCCATATATATTGTGTCTGTAACTGGGTGTATATTTCAATCGTTTTGCTGGACTAAATTCGAGTTTCTGGGACGAAAACAACCATGTGCCCCTCGCCTGAGGCCGACTAACTTGGCCATCTTGTGAAAAGAAGCCGACAAAAATGCCTCTTGTTACTGACGGGATTCGAACCCAGGCTTTTTCGCCCACTTATCGACTGTGCTGCCCACGAGAGTATCAGCGTACGTAATAGATTCTTACCATTGTGTATATATATATATATCAGGAAAAACCTCTACAGACTCTAAAGCGTCTTCGTACTGAATGCGAGAACCCAGCCTTTTGGTTGTAGAAAAGTAGATTTAACCATTTACCACAGCCACCACCGTACTTCGAAGTTCACAGCAAGGTTTGAAATATGCAAAATAATTACGGTGGTGATTCACAGCGTGAGGATGGATGAAGCATATGGTTCAGGCCAATATTATAGTGACACTGGAGGAACTATGCCCACATCTGAATGGTGTCCTAACACTAAGCCCCTGGCAACGGCCGGCTCGTCCGTCCTGATTGTGTCATTCGAGATTCAGTACACGTACATTTCCATACATTGATTATCTGCCTTTATTTTACTTATACGATTATATCAAGAAAGTAACATCTGCACGGAACTGTCTCAGCATCCAAAACATCACATCCTAACAGGAGAATAACTTTTGCATCAAAAGCGGATTATTGTTCTTTAAGGAGGCAGCCACTCATTGCTGTTTATATTAAGTCTCAGAGGAGCAGACCGACAACAAATTCCAAGGCAGTTCTTATTCTCCTCGTTCCTGACTCATGTAGAATTATCACCAAAGCCCAACTACAGCATTCGACATTCTGCTCTTTGTAACTCGATCCTCATGGGAGAGCATACACTGTCGTCACTCGGCACTCAGTGCGTGTCATTAAGTACTGCGCTCAGGCGCGATATTATTCACGCGCGGTAGCTCGTCGCTCCGTACAGATCGTCTGTCTTATTACGCTTTTATATTAAGCCCGGACATTTTTGCTTTGTTTTTGTCGATCAGAAATGACAAAAGTCGTTTAGAATAAATCAAGCATTGCAGACAGCTAAGAGTAAACTCACAAAGCAGTCTTATATACCTGGGTCCTTTGTACAGGAATTTATTTTTTAAGGAATAGAGAAAATGTCTTCAGCAATCTATCTGTATCGTTGTGAATAAATAATTCATTGATTGTTTAACACACATAGTTTGTCGAACATTTTTGTGCTTTCTGTGTTCCAGAAATAAAAACCGATGAGAAGACCTATTTCAGGAGACTGAACTAAAAAAAAATTAACCATCTAAGCATCCAGATCTTTCAAATTTGGCGATCACACAGTGTTCCGCAGCATTCAGGAGTTTGCCATTTCATACGAAGCATTCCTCATTTCCTCAAGGTTCATGCATTAATTTCAGACCGAGAAACAAACAAAAATAAATAAAATAAACAAAAGTTCTGACATATTTCTTATTTGTATACTCTCTTAAGGATTTTTCTTATATTGGATAATTAGTATTCTCTGACGGTGGCATAAATGTCATAGCATGCTAAACTGAGAGATTTGATGACCCTAATTAATAGGTTATAACCCTACGTCCCCTTGTCAATTTTTGTGTACGGCCCTGCCTATGGACATTCATTAAATATAATACTTCTTCCAAATAAGAAATAAGACAGGACTGAGATTTAGAAGAATTGAAATTAACTAAGTTTTCTTTTCACCATTAGGGAATTGCCTAGAGATCAGCATTTAAGGAAATGGTGATGGATATTCCAGAAGATGAAGTTGTCTGTGCAGAGCAGGGTTTCTCAACATGAAGGTGAAATATAATGTGCTATCCATCAGCAGAACTATGAAGAGTATGTCCAGTAAATGGAAGATCATTAATATAGAAGAGGAAATGAGCGGGAGAATGAAAAGAACCTTGAGGTGGGGTACGACCTTAATTGAGAAGTCAGAAGGTAGAGACTCACATCTACCATTACGCACAGCGATTGGTCAGAGAGAAACCTGTTTGCCCAATTGCAAAAAATAGATGGAAATCCTTAAGATGGGAACTTATGGATTTTAGTAAGCTCCATAAAAATCCTAGAAATTTCAAACGAAATTGCGTGAGTTTCACCAAGCTTTTCAATCGAATTAGTCCCAAGAAAAGTAATATTAACCAATGTCTCGCCAATGGATCGACACTGACGGAATCTATAAAGCGATCATTGACAAGATGGAAGATTTCGAGATAATAATATTAATTTTATAATAATATTATTATGTTTTATTTATTTTTTCTATACATTAACATTGACACATAAAAATTACAAATTGAAATACTTTCTACGTTTCCTCACAAATAAACAATGAAAAACTAGGTGGAAAAAACACCTTATTTTAAATAGAGAGTTATAACTTCAACCAAGAAATATAAAATAATAAAGTCATTTATCTTCACTAAAAGTTGGAGAAAGGTCCTTAAGGATTTCAGCCATAACAGAGAAGTTTGGTCTAAACGATATCTTGTTTATGACACACACACACACGTCCTGTTTATTTAATGTTTTATAGAAATGACTTAACAAATAAGTGCATTGCTTTTTTATCAAGAAATGAAGTCTTTTAATAAAATAAATTTTCTAAACCTCCTTCCCAGTCAACCAACGTTTTTTATGAGTTGGAAAACCATATAGATTGACGTATTACCTTCAAGAACTCTAGTTTATAAACTGTCCATACTTCTGTGCCAAGAGCAAATATTCTTTGTAAAAAGTATTTCATCAACTTCAATTCAGCTTTAGCTCATATATTTAGAGCATGATTTTTCCAGAATCATTAAGCGAAAAATACATTATTCTATCAGTAATTAGTGAAAAAGTGTTTTAATATGATAAAACGAAAGAGGGAAAATTTATGTTGATTCCAAGTCAATTAATAATCAATCCGTAACCCGATTGTAAAGTATTCGTGCTGTGATGCTATTTCACCTAATTTAGAAGAATAGTTGCTTTCTGTTTGAAGAGAGCTTGTTTCTATTTAAGTGGTTATAAATAATAACTTTGTTTTTTAATGCTATTAACTAATTTATTATTATGTATTCATTTTGTAGGTTTAAAACCATCCTGTAAATTACTTCTTCTCCAGGTAAGATTTTTACCTATTATTATTATAAATCTTTCTTCTGCTTACTGTTTTTTTTTTAATAACCCACGACGGGTACTGCTACCAGGTGCGTGAAGTAGTAGTAGTTGTTGTTGTTTGTTATTAATAACAACAACGACGGTTAATGGTAAATTCCCAGATTCCTGCTTTAGTATATGTATTGTAATTATTATTTAAAATCATGATCAGATCGACGTATTAGCTTCAAGAACTCTAATTTCTGGTTTGAAACTAATAAAGTAGTAATATTGTAGAGTACGAAATAGTACTGGATTTGAACATATCATTTATAATAATCAGACAGAAAATGGCTGACAGACGTATAGCCTCTTGCCTAAGTCATGGAACTCTAAACTTTAAATTTTCATGTCGGATTCTACATTCTTAAGAGTACCTCTCTCTCTTGCCATTACACTAATATAATAATATTTTCTGGACCATGAAAAAAACGTCCTTAAACAGCTGATCTACAACTTCAGGAAAAACAAAACAAGTCCTTTGATATCAACCACTCTTCGTATCAAATTTTGTCATTTTTTGAGTTCTTTGAGATAGCATTACACTCGACATGAATTCCTATACAAACAAACTTCTCCAAATTATTACTAACTCAAGGTAACAAGTTTAAGGAACCTAATTATAATTATACGAATATTTTTGAGGCCTCCAAGATTTTAACAAATCTTGGATAAAATAAGATTTAAGAAGCCATGGATGACTATTGAATTAAAATTACTGATGGCACAGAGAGAGACCACCTATTCAGAAAAGGTGGACTTCTCTACTTCACCCTTACCTAACTATCGTCCAGTCATTTTTAGACTACGTTGCGCCTTGTCTCTAATTATACATCAATGAATCTAAAATATATACAGTTGGGGATGCTCCTATGTCTGATTACTTACGTCCACTCCCGTCTTACTCTTAAATGAATGTAATATACACACACCACGTTGAAGTGCATGCAGCCTCCAATGGCACTAAAACAGACTGAACTGAGCCAATAATATAATATTGACTCCCTAAGTGGCGACTGCTCTAAAAAGGCATCGCCACGATCGGTTCGCACTAATCCAATTTCATATTCGTGAGTGCCGTTTTTGTTGGATACCGGCGTTCTATGTTGATACTGCGACAAAAATTCGTCAAACACAAATTTAGCTGATAATTCAGTTATATAATGTTTCCAAAGATCGATGGGATGGACGTTCATGTGGTTGGGATACACTTGTAATAAACATCTACAAATTAAACGAACATTTCATCAGTGGAAGCCTAGTTTCAGGATAATTAAATATGAAGAAACCATCCTTGCTTGACTTTGCACATGTTATAACCAGCTTACGCATCTAGTCTCCGTTATCTGCTGATGGGAGGTGATCTGTTTTGTACCCATTGTCGTTCTACACTGACAGTGAAACATTTCCTCCTTGACCATGTCAAGCACATAGAACTGTAACATTCGGCTGCATTTCCACCACACGTGAACTTATTACATTACTCTATCTCATAGGGGATAATCATCTGAGTAAATGATTGAATTATTAATTTAATTATACTTAAATTATTACATTATTTAATAAATAATTTAATTATACCGTATAATCATTTTACCAACTCTGTTATGTGCTTATTGGCGCATCATTTCATTGAAGGTAATAGGCACAATTTGGCCACAGAATCCCTTCCACCACGACAAACCCACAGAAACAATAACTTGGGATAGAACCAACTTCGTTATTCACGAGTTACCACTAGAAGTAGTTTAGTTTCTAAACAAAAAAAAAACGAAGTTGTTTCTGTTATTTGTTTAAAATCGGGAATATCGTTATGGTAGCCTATTTCAATACTTTCTGATCTCATAAGGTCTCATAAGGATCTTCGCCAGGGAATCTTGATTCCCTGGCGAAGCTGTCATACTGCCAGATTGCCACCGCCAAGAGAGAGAAAGAGGCCGACGGTTGGTTCGCTATGGTTGTTAAAACAGCCCATTCGACTATTTCATGCGGGGTTGGGGAAGAGCTAATGACCGCTTGTCAATTTACACTATACTAGCGGCAGGACACATTATATACCTGCCACAGAAGTTTTTTTATGCCAATGGATAAAATGCGCTTTTCAAAAACTGACACTAGTCTGCCATAATTGTCTCATTCCATTTACCTTGGCATCTTTTTACCATGAATCTGAATCTTGGTGAAAGGTTTCACCAAGGTTCAGATTTCCTACTCTTCATCCTTTGAAGTAAGAATTCATCGAGTTGGAATTTTTCGAACACTGAAAGAGTATTCCGGAATCAACTAAGATTCAAATTTCGGAAATTGCTGTCAGTGTAAAAGTCACCTTCTCTTAGCCTCTCAAAAATTGCTATACAACTTCAAATGCTCCAGTTTCAGATTCATTTAGCGGCACAGGTTTTTTTTTCTTCCCTGAAGTTCACACAAGCAATTTATGAACAGAATACACATGAGTTGATGAATTTGATTCCTCGTATAACCCTAATATAAAAAAATATTCAAGATGGTCGTGCAGAAATTGACCCTTCATATTGCAACTTAGTTATTTTAAAATTAGTAAGGATGTTGTTAATAATCTTCTTTCGGTCCATTGATTTACAAACGCTTAAAATGTGAGATTATCGTCTTGCAACAGCCATTTGATACGTGGTCTGTTGAAAACACACTTAACCTGAAGTTTAACATTTATCGCAGGAAATTTTCAAACGCTACACTGAAACAGCCTCCCTCTTTGTCTATGACTTTAATAAACATTCTTTAATCCCGTCCTAGCGGTCGTGCAGTGGTTATAATTGATATTTTAAACAAGCCTTTTGGAAAAGGTCGAATTCCGCCTGTAGGGTAACCCTAATACGAAATGTTTCTTTAGGCCTAGTTTTACTCATATGAAACGGTGGCTGAAGTACTTTGCTTGGAGAGATATTGCGCATTGATGACATTTTTGATTCCTTCCCGGGGTGCGATTAATATTTTCTGGTCACGCCTTTCTAATTCAATAATCAGCATTATTCCAGTTGTTCCATTCTCACTGTAAATAAAGGAGTTTTGTAAACGACTGTTTTCCAAGAAGTATGGATAGCATTTTCAAATCACCACAGTTTATCCACTCATGATTACAGTATCTCACCTTTTGTAACAAGAATTTCAGACTGGTAAGTTCCCTTTAATTTTCCTTTTCCCCCTTTAATTGTAGCTTTGAATGTAGGATCTCCATTCCGATGGGTTTCTTACTGTATGTAATCGCGGGTAGAAGAGTGGATCCTCGCAGACAGCAGAGTGGTTATAAATACCATCCTTCCATAATTCGTGAGAAGGCCTGGGTTTGAATCCCATCAATGATTTGAAGAACTTATGGCCTGGTAGAGTGGTGCTGTGTTTTTCTTGGAAGTTACCCTTCACGTTAGCTATCGCTGTCTTTTGTTGCTCGATGAGGTCTATGAAGTCCCTTCCTTCCGAGCTGACTTTGGGTGGTGTTGGTGGCTCTTGTTCGTCATTGTCCAATTGTTCGTCAGTATTCCAATCTATGATTCCTAATGGGTATTTTAGCACCGGAACTGCATAGGTGTTTATGGATTTATGTGTTCCTTCCGTTTAGCTCTGCTTTAATCATTCGTCTGAGTCTCTGATGTTATTTTTCGGTCAGGCAGGCTTTGATTTCCTTGCTCTAAATGCTTAGCCTGCATCATCCCTGCGTATTTGTAAGTCTCTCTCCTTGTCGTGCTCCGATATCTTTATCAGTCTGCATATTGTAGTTTTGACTGACTAATTTTCCCTGATGCAATTCCGTGGGTCTTGCATTTGTCTAATCCAAATTACATCCTGATGTCATTGTTTGACTTCTTCGGTGATTGAGTTGCTTTTCAGTTCTCGCGTAGAGCTTGACCTCATCCATATACATTAGGCTTCTGAGGTTTTTCATTATTTCTTTGAAGTTATATCCATACTTGCTGTTGTTGAGCATGGTAGATAACGGGTTGAGTGCTAGACACCACAGTGGGCCCAGGGCATCTCTGAAAGATACCGCTCCTGATAGGGATCGAACTGGTTTTGTTGTTCTAGACCTTGATGGTGGTACTCCATTTCGCATTGGCTACTTTTAGGAAGCTTATCACTGTCGGATTGATTTTGTAGTTCTTCAGCGTCTCTGTTAGCCAGCTATGAGGCACGGAGTCGAAGGCCTTGCGGTAATCGATGTACAGGTGCGCTTCTTGTAGGCTTGTTTTATAACTGTGGCATTAATGGTTAATTTCTCTTTGCATCCTTTGGTCATCCGCTTGCATCCATTCTGCTGTTCGGTCATGATGTTCTGACTCTCCAAGTAGTCTGATATCTTCTTGGTTATGTAGCTGGTCAGGATCTTGAACATCATTGGGAGACAGGTGATCAGCCTGTATTTCGCCGGTTTTCTTGTATCTTGGTATTATTGTTGAGGTAATGTGGTATTATTATTATATATTTTAGATAAATGCTGCGTACTTGTGTATCAACACCACAAGCGTAACAAAAGAACTGTTTGGTTCTGAGACACCGTGGAAAACTTTACATCACCAAATATGAGTCAAAGAATCACTAAAATTTATTAGAAAGCGTATCGCGCTTATTTTAATGTTAGCACTGATGACCAATGCAATCATGGGCACCACATTATATCTGTCATTCAGATGTTGAAAATGTGAAACAATGGGTTAATGGAGGGCAAAGGTACCTAGCATTTCGTGTGCCTATGGCGTGGGTGTAAACACAGACACCACACATCGGGTTTCCAATTTTGCACGTGCAGTATTACCATATACAGCACCTAGAACAAAGTCGCAATATAATATCTAAATCTGCTGTCAGTCATTTGGCCTGTCCTCCAGAATTTTGATACTTTCAGCACAGACTCTGATTGTTCCTCCAAGTAAGCACACTGAATATGAAGGTAGTAATGAAGGTGAAACAACGTTAAAAAATAAAAATCCGAACAACTTTAATTCAAGCTGAACTGGATGAAACTGCTACGAAACTCCGAACGAAGAATTCGGCACATTTTTTTAGGCTTGAGTGGAAAGAATCTGTTGGCACCTGGCACTTCATTTTCTTGGTACATACAGAGAAAAAAAACATTCTCTTCTACTGCAGGGAAATCTCTTGTGTTCTGTACCGAAGTAAGTGGTTTAATTAATGCAAATTTAGCTCTGTGTGTTAAGCACCAGAGGGACTACGGCTATGCGGCATCAGCATATTGTGACCAATTGTATGATTCATTGGTCGGCGATTTGCTGACTCAACCACATCAAAAAAATTAAAAATAAAGAGATCGGATATAACTCTTATCGACAAGAGGAAAATCCTACCTTTCTGGTCGACACAGTGGTGCCCAACACTGGAAACTACCAGAGCACCTACGTGAAAAAGATCAGGAAGTACATGGACTTAAGACAGGAGATCAAAGAGATGTGGCATAACAAGTAACAACCATCCTAATTATCGTCTAAAAAACCGGTATGGTACCAAAGATGCTACATTACAGCATAGCAGCAATAGGTCTCCCAGAGACGACCTGTACCATAGTACAGTTCTTCGACACACCAGACATAACAACCACCATGTGCACTTGGTATCAGTATCTCTCACCGGTGGATCCCCCCAATAAGGGAGAAATAATATGATAATAATAAACTTATGATAAATTAATAGTTAAAATACCTAGACAGTTCGTTCATTAGAAAATACTATTCGTAATGTATTCTATATATCAGCTGGTTGTCATACCACAAATATTGTAATGCATTTTCTGAAAATTCTTGATGCGTAGTAATTATAAGGCGGTTTTTGGTAATCTGTCAGATAGTGAATAAAACTGTGCTCATAGTCTACAATCAGCAGGAAACATCATGTATACCATAATATTCTCCCTAAAGCAGAATTCAAATCATATTATATTCTCAGAAGCCTATGGCAGATATAAGCTAGTCTGTAATCAGGTCACAAAGGAGGTTAGGCAGGCGAAGGCAGATTACGAGAAATCCTTGGCAAAAGATGCTAAGAAAAACAGCAAGGATTTCTTTACTTATATAAACTCTAAAAGGAAGGGGATGAATCTGATTGGTCCACTTGATATCGATGGTTCGACTGTTGATGATCCTGCTCAGATAGCAAACAAACTGAATGAGTATTTTGCATCTACATTCACACGTGAGGAATTATTAAGGTTTGAAAATGGCAGAAGGTTATAAAATTGTAGCAGGGTGCTTAATGATTTTGTAATAACTGAAAGCAAAGTGGAGGAGAAATTGTTGAAGTTAAACATAAGAAAAGCACCTGGGGTGGATGGGATCTATCCAGTTATATTAAAGGAGACGGCAAAACAACTAAGCAAACCCTTAGCCATAATTATGAGAGCATCCTTGGACTCAGGGGAGGTCCCCACGGACTGGAGATGTGCAAATGTATCCCCAATTCACAAAGGGGGATCGAACGGTGACACGAGTAATTACAGATCAGTTAGTTTAACTTCTGTTCCGGGTAAAATAATGGAGTCACTGGTTAAAGATACATTGCAGGATCATCTAGACAAGACTGCAGCAATAATTCAGACACAGCATGGGTTTGTTAAGGGAAAGTCTTGTTTGACAAATTTGATTGGATATTATGATGTGGTTACAAAGGAACTGGATGCAAAAAATAATTTTGATATCATATATTTGGATTTCAGGAAAGCTTTTGACACTGTTGCGCATGGAAGACTATTGTACAAATTGGAGCAGAATGGTATTAAGGGTAAGTTGCTACAATGGATAAAAGGATGGTTGAGTGGGAGAAGACAGAGGGTGGTAATCAATGGGTGCTGCTCTTCGTGGACTAATGTTATTAGTCGTGTCCCACAGGGTTCGGTGTTAGGTCCACTGTTGTTTGGTATATTTATCAGTGATATTGATGAAGGTATATCAGGCTTAATGTCGAAGTTTGCAGATGATACAAAGGTTGGCAGGGTTGTTAATGACAGTGTGCTACTGCAACAGGATCTAGATAATTTGGGCAGATGGGCTAAGAAGTGGCAACTGAAGTTTAACCTTGACAAATGCAAAGTACTGCATATGGGTAGAAGTAACCCCAGAGAAACGTACCAAATGTGTGGTACTATACTTAAGGTGGTAGAAAACGAAAAAGCCCTGGGAGTAATTGTGCAGTCAGATATGAAATTTTCTGAGCAATACAGACAGGCTGCAAGGGCAGATCATGGGGTTTTGTCAATGATATATAGGAATTTTGCTAGGAGGGAAAAGGAGGTGATTGTCCCTCTGTATAAGGCAATGGTCAGGCCACGCCTTGAGTACCGCGTACAGGTCTGGAGGCCTCATTTTAGGAAGGATGTAGATTTACTTGAGCGTGTATAGAGAAGGGCAACAAGATTGGCGAGGGGAATGAAGGGATCCTCTTACCAAGAGAGGCTTAAGTTCTGCAAATTGCAGTGACTGGAAACTAGGCACCTGCGCGGTGATCTGATTGAGGTGTATAAGGCCTTGAATGGGTTGAGCACGCAGAATTCTGATGGGATCCTTCCACTTGTTCAGATTACGAACCTAAGGGGGCACAAATTCAAATTAAGAAAGGACAGATGTAGAATAGATGTGCGGAAATTTGCCTTTAGCCAGCGGGTGGTTAATTCCTGGAACAAAATTCCATCTGTCGTTGTGGAGGTTGATAGGTTGAATAAATTTAAGGAGGAACTGGACAGGCATTTGGAGGGAATGGTGTGATTTTTTTTTTTTTTTTTTTTTTTTTGGCTGATGCTGCATAAGCTCATACACATGCTTTCTTGCATCACATGCCACTACTATTACTACTATTTCACATCAAAATCTCTGCAGTTCAATCACTCTTAGAGTGATTTTCAATTGAAAATTAAGTTTGTCATCACGTTGAAGCTACAAAGCTCAAAATGTGTAACCTGCATTGAAGCAAAGCAACGTTCGTTTCCTCTAATCAGTCAACCAAAAAAAAATGTTTAATAGATTATTCATTCGGCTATTCTCTACGACCTACATATACGCGAGAGCCTCCGAGGTACAATCAGACAGCCAATAGAAAAGTCTTCCACTTTCTAGAAGCTTCTTTCAAATTTCCATACCACTTTAAAACGCTTTAAGTCCCATTTTACTTAGCTTTTTCTGCATTTCTAAGCTGTACAAATTGGTCAAGAAGCAAACAGTGATGCCGCTGGAAAAGCAGTAGCAGAAAAATTCTCCATAATAAAACAAAAGAAGTACTCTGTATCATTATGGTTAGTATTATTAGCGTGGTTCAGACAGACATTCACTGGACATATGTTTGTTATAAAAATAAGCAAAACTAGCCTTCACTTAGAAAAAAAAAATGGTTTACTGACCTTTTATGAGGTCTGTTAAGTGTTCGCCGACCACAGAGGGAGCAAAGTTACCTTGTGATGTATTCTGGGTTTTTCAGCCCACACAGCAGCATGCATATAAGCAGTGAACACTCTTATAAAAACACACTTAGCAACCTAGAACATACTGCACAATAGTGAAATATGGTCTAAGTTGATGATGCTCCTAAAACTCAAAACAACAGCAACAATCCACTCCCACCGTACTATACGTAGGGTATAATAGTGCGGTAAAGAAGGTTCCCTTGGGTAGTATAGTTGTTATAATCTCTGTCCTTCCCACACCATGTGGAAAAGGTTTGGGCTCGAATCTCGTCAATGACGCGAAGAACTGTTATGGGCCTTTTTCACACTGTGGCTGAGTTAGTTGGTGTCAGGCTAGGACAGCAAGGTTTCCCCGGAAAATATGTGAAAAGCTCACATATGGAAATGGCCCTCGGTCAGAATTGCATTAAATTGGGAGGCATTTTTATAAGCTTTTCCACATACTAACCAGGGTTAGTCTGGAGGTTTTGTGGTGTCACGTCCCGAAAATTCGAGTTTTTCATCCAGCAAAACATACAAATCAAATAAACATAGCATACGTGCAATTTACAGTCACAATACATTGGCGCTTCATAGTCTGCATACTCTGGCGCACAAAGAACAGCAACCTGACTTATTATGCTCATTTATTTAGTTGTTTTATTCTTTAGTGCACTTAGCTTTATTTAAATTTTCACTTAAATTACCTCTTTATGTCTTTAATTATTTAATCTGTTATCTTGCTTAATTTGCAGGTATCCGCATTATTGCTTTCTTATTCATCTCTCTCGTCTTTTCAAGATATAAATACCATCTTTACTATAAATACACTGTGTGTATATATATATATATATATATATTTAATATGGGTTTCAGGTTTGGCGTTTGTTGTTTTTTTTTTAATTATTTTCTTCTTCCTTCATTCTTTAAATTATTATTTATTATCGTATATATGAGTTTGCTTTGTTATCAGAGAAGTTAGGTGTTATGAATATTTTAATCAAATACATATACAACATGTCAAATAAATCAAGTATTAGTATTAGTAATGGCCGCATGGTGCAAGAAAGCCTATGGCTTATGCTGCACCAGCCAAAAAAACAATAAAACAATGATAAAAAAATTTATTAATTAATAATTAATAAAAGAAAAAGAAATTAAACCTATCATCCTATGCGCTTCCCTGACCAGAAGGTACTATCCAGATGACCTTTGAATTTCCCCAAACTGTCAGCCTCTAGCTAAAATAAAAAACTTCCTGCAGTCCAATCTAAACATTTCCCCCCGTAACTTGAATTTATGTCCCTTAGTTGTAGCATCATTTATAATCTTGAAAATTTCGACCTCATTCATTTTACTGATGCCTCTCAAAGCCTTAAACACATTCTCCTTTGCCCTGTTTCTTTTGCTTTGTTGTATTTTTATCTCCGAATTCTTTTGAATGCTGATAGAATTTCTTTAATAATCATGTTTTGTATCTCTGCATAAGCAAGAGTTAGCCTAATTTTAAATTTATTCCCAGATTTTTAAAAATTAAACAATGTTCAGGTACTACAGAAAGGTGAGATGAGAATCTTTCTCTATCTTTATAATGTTTCATTATGGAACGTATAAGAATGGACAAACTGTTTAGATTGCCGGAAATAATCAGGAGTATTGCTGCCCTTTGGAAAGAGATTCCTTATACCTGTTATTCAGTTATCATGTGATTTGTTCGTAGATATTAACAAGATGCTCAAACCTTCTGACAGAAGCAAAGAACGATTTTTTGCATTAGTTTTAGCCGGGGGGGGGGGGTTACGATATTAAGTATAGGACATCCTGTAATTATTCACTTATGAAATAAATGATATTGCCTGTCAGAGAACTCGTGTTCAGAGTCTTGTATTCCCAATTGCAAGATAAAATTGAATTAAAAACACATTAAGGTTATTTTTCTGTTCCCTTATGCTTGTGGGCTGGATTAGGTTAGGAGAGCGAGAGAGAAAAATAATGAAACATTATATGATATCGAAATAAAATCAGTTGCATAAAAAGAGAATGTTTGGAGCAGAACAATGAAACAAAATAAAAACCTGAGCAGAAGGGAACAAAGAGCGAAAAGAAGATCTTATTTTTGCTCGCTCTACTTCGCTATTTGCTATCGTTTAAAATTTGAATTTTGCTTCTGGTATTTTGTGTCGTTTTATCACCTGCGAAAATAATGACCACAGACTTTTTTTTTAACCTAGTAAAATTGAAAATTAGGATAGCATATAAAAATTTAAGCTAAAAATCATATTTTTTTCCTATTTATAAAATTATTTCCTATTGTGAATTCGTACGATAACCAGAAATTAGGGTATACACTATTTATAAAAAGCTCTACTCATCTTTCATTTTGAGACTAAAGAATCTGACTCTTTATGGCCATTGTTAAAGTCAAAAATTGTATTTGTTATCATTAGATATCGAGATAAAAAAAAGTACTTCTGAAAGCATTCAATAGAAACGTCACGAAAATGTAGCGTGATACCAAAACCATACTTGTCTGTTATTCTGCCTTTTATAACGATCTTCAACATATTATGGTTTTAGCATCCCCCGTGATATGTGATAACCACTTGTAACATAAGTTATTTCCAGTATCCGTCAAGATCTCAAAAGCCGCAAGTTTTTAACATAGTCATTCATTTGGAGAATGAAAGACGAGTTTTATAAGTCTATACTCATTTTCAAGTTTGCAATATAAAATTAAGTCTAGAAGATATGGCAGTGCGATAAACGGCTTACAGAAATTAGTTAGCAACAGATAAACTAGGAATAAACAGAAAATAACATTGACAAAATAAATTAAGAAAACTAAACGATATTTACATTTTGCATAAATTATTCACTTATGAATAAAGGACTTAATTTTGCATAAATTAATTTTTTTTTAAATTTTGGTAGGTGGAAGAAGAATCAATATCCAGCAAATCCTTCATTAATCAAATATTTGACCAAAAAGGGCACAAATACTATAGAAATCCATGAAAGAATGACTAGAGTGAATGGGGAAGTATCAAAGGTCAGTAACGTTGCTATAGCAAGATAGTCCAGAGAGTTAAAAAGAGGACGGATGTCAGGTGAGGATGATCCAAGGTCTAGTCGGCCATCTGAAGCAACCATTTCTGAAACGGTTGCCATCATTGAAGAAAAAAATTTAGAAAACAGAAGAATTAGTATCTGAACTTGGAAAAAGTATCTACCATTTCTCATGGAAGCATTTTAACAATAACACGTGAGCATTTGGAATGTATGCAAGTTGAGTTCCTAGAAAACTTTACATTCATGACAGACATTAGCGCGTAGAATCATAAAAAGAGAATAATTTAAAATTAATTCTTGCTAATCCAGATGGGTTTTTATCTTTTTGTAAGTGATAATGAAACTGAGCAATATTTTATGATGCTGAATCCAAATTAGAATGCATGCAGTGGACGTACAAGAGATCACCATCGAAAACGTTTTGAACCCAACCAACAGCTGAAAAAGGTTTTCTGGGACACACAAGGGCTATTGTGAATTAATTACTTTACAACTAAAACCACAATAACAGGGGAATATTGTTCCATCCTTATGCCAAAGCTAAAAGCGCCAATTCGGGAACCGAAGAAGTTTGGGACATCGGATTTTGTTTCTCCATAACAGTGCACACACCATGCACAAAACCCGGGTTGCACAGGCTAAAATTATGAATGTGGCTTTGAACAATAAAATCCCCGTGCAGTCCAGAGATGAAGAGCCAAAAGTAGCCGTGGAAGCCTAGTTTGATGCTAAGCCTAAAGAATTTTTGTTGAAAGATTAAAAACTCTTTGCAGTTAAGTACAATAATTGATAACTTCGGGGTGAATACACCGAAAAATATAAAACAGAATTTTGTGCCTACTATATATCTTTTATACTCCGTTCTCAGAACATTTTGACCGCCTCCCGTATCTATTCTCAACGTATTAATTTTGTGAGACGTTCAATCTAGTTCACAGCACAGCAATATGTATTTAGTTGATTCGATTTTGCTGAAAAACTTATCTGAGAAATAGCGATAGTCGTTGGAATTTTGGCTTAATGCTTGCGACTATCTTTTTGTGGAGATTATTGGTATCATAGCTATTATCTAATAAAAAAATAAAGAACAATCCCTGAATACTTAATCTGTATACATAACCTTCAATTTTGAATTCAGCACATGCTGAATTTTCAAAAATTCAGCATGTGCTGGATTTATGAGATTCTGCTGTATTTACAAATGAATCAAACCCTTTAACTAAATGCAATAAAATAGAAACATCAAAAGATATACTTTTGTTGGCATAAACTACTTAAAGAGATCATTACCCTCCATCTATCCATTATATTTTCCCTAGAAAAAGACAGCATACATAAGGCGAAAGCCACTTGACATTATGGAAAAAATGTGGGCAGAAGGCGTTATAAAAAGGGAGAGTATTAAAAGGAAACAGAAGAGAAGTGCGAATAATTAGAGAGGGAATAGAAATATTGAGAAAACAAAACAAGAATTTTTAAATGGAATATATAAAGATGCTAAATTTCAGTAAGAATCATAAGAGGAAAGATGGAGAACATGAAAATTAAGATGGGAAGGTAAAACGATATAAACAGCGATAAATTTCAAAGTGCACATAAGATAAAATATTAAAACAAATCAGACAGAAAAAAGAAAAGAAAAATCAGAAAAAAATATATGGAAAATGTGAAGGAAATGAAATGAAGACAGTTGGAAAAAGAAGAAAAGACAAATTATTCAGGTGACCATTAAGACCGCGAAGATATATATTTGTTATCTTTTCTGAAGACTCTTCTCGTAATCCACTCTTCGCAGCTACTGTGATTAATAGTGATTATTTTATAGGTATTTATTTTCCCTACCGCTAGCGAATCTTCCACTTGTATTCACATAATAAAATATTTATTGTTAATATTATAGTACAATTTTTGTTGTAATTTTATCAGTATTAGTCTATTTGGTTTAATTTCTTATTTCGGTTATTTAAGAAAATCTTTCGTTTTGGATATTTGCGTCCAAGTCCATTCTCATCAAAATCTTTTTATTAATAGAAATTAATATACCAAGTGGGCAGATGAAGATAACCTTTAAAAATTCTTTATTTTACGACGCTTCCAAACGGTAAAGTAATTTGGATATTATTCTGTGGCAAGTTAGTTTCTCCACCAATCGGATGTCACCACTCGCGGAATCACCAATAAAGCTAGATCCGGGCATTCGTGTCACCTTCCAAAAAAGGTCATAATACATTATCCTCTATTTTCAAAGATCACACCAGCCACTAACGCAGATTCAAGACGGAATTTAATTTTTAAATATCAACCAAATTGGATTCTGAATCCAAACATTTTGCAAAGCTTACCACTGAATGTTTATGCGTATCGAACTCTAGACACTACGTGAGCTATATAAAGTCAACTCATAAACGAATGACAAAAAAAGCTCGAAAATGTAAAATGTATTTACACATTTTATCGAAACTTTTATGTCTATAATTCATTAATGAATTATAGACATAAAATGGTGAAGTTACAATTTCAGCATTAATTTGTCCTAATTTATTTAACCAAGTTTTTTTTTAACTTGTAGATGAGCACATCTGTTATAAAGCGTAAGGAAACTTAATTAGACTGTTTAACGCTTCATCTACCTTTATCTTTTATTACATATTCGCCTTAAACAAACTCTTCCATAAATAATGCTGTCATAATGCTTTTCTTGTTGTTCAGACATGCGCACGTCGGCTCTTCCAATACCTATGAGAGGCCATTTTTGAAACGAATTTTCTAAATGCATTAATTAATAAATGCGCTGCATATTTTTAGAATGTCTCTCTAATCATTCATTCTTGCAACTGATTTAAAAAATGTTTGTTGCATTGATGGAAATAATGAATTATTTTCAAGTCGATGTTTCCGAGTACTTCAGCTTGTATTCTTGATTTCGAGTACTTCAGTATTTCTCTGAAACATTAAATTTGATCTGTAGCATAATAATTTCGAACTTATATAGTGCTCGGGCGTAGCATCTATGAAACCTTTTTGCTTATCTATGAATTCATTTTGCATTATATCTACTATGAAGAGTACTGCGCCAATTTTAATTAGAATTTTTAAATTGGCGTATTCAATAAAAAGCAATGGAAAATATGACGACTATTTTAAGATGCAAAAAATCATAAATTCTTTATTTTTTTTTTTTACGTAAAACAGCATAATGAATACTTTTCTTAGATGAAGAAACAAAGATTTTATTTTAATATTTTATATCAAACTTCACGGTATAGTTTGATTTTGATGAACTGAAAATTATTTCTTACTTTATAAGATTACACCGTAATCTTTAGGATTCCATCAGCTGCATCTGTAATAAATAACGGATTAAAAATTTAAAAAAAAAAAGTACACTTACTCTGAAGGGCTACTCCGCGGCGCAATTTAAAAGTAACGCGTTGTACACTACCCAACTGTTGCCCAATAAAACACTTTTCTAACAACCACTTGCGGTGTTAAAAGCACATCTACAGCCCAAGTTGATACAGGACGAACTAGCTCTCTGTACTCCAGTTACGGAGCCTAAAGCAGGTTCGATAACGCAGATCACGTGCTGTAGTGACGTCAGCAGTTCTAGTGTTTCAGAGAACCGTGAAGAACTGAGGACGGGAGGGAAAAGGGGAGGGATGAAAGAAAAAGAAAAGGCATGCCGAATTCTTTGAAAGAGGCTGGAAAGCACGGCTGGATGTTTTGACTTCACTTAAAGAACTGGATGCTTCACATTTATATCACTGTTGAATTTGAGTGACTTTACTGCCATCTGGAGGAAGGAAGACTAATTAGATTTAGACGTAACTGTATCCGTTCGTGTAATCACAGTGAGAATACTGATATTCATTTTGTCGAGTGGAAAGCAGATATTAAAATTTCATTTGTTTTGATGAAATGTCTTATGTAGAATATTCGTCAATTATTTTTACTACATAAAATTCTGGCCTCCGAAATCAGTGCGAGATTCGCTGCAGCTTTTAATTTTTAAGAATTATCAACCGGAACTACCTCATCTGATCTTGATCGCTTTTCAACTGATGATTTTAGTATTCTGAAATGTTTCTAATTATGATGTGATGTTTTAAATGAGAGAGAGAGAGAGAGATAATTCATGAGGAAAAATAACAGTCTTTTTAGCGTAGGTCATTTTTGGCACTCTTCAGATAAAGGCAAAGTGCTATCCAGTACTGAATGTTTAGTTTACCGCAGAATGGCACATTGAGGAGAATTTTTATCCATATTACAATAGCATGGCAAGAGGCACTGGTATCGCTGTTTTGTTTTCGGCATTTAAAAATAACACTCAGAGCTTTGCAGATACAAAAGGGAACACAGAGTTGCTCTTATTGACTTGTATTCTGCGAGCTGTCTGTTAAGACTTCTTTCCTACAGGAAAACTTACTCAAGTTTTCCACTAATAAAAGTCAGCATCGAGGTGCTGAACTTCAGTTAGCATTTGACTTTAGTTGTAGCGAGAGATAAAGTTTACGATGGTTCGCACAGAGCATCGGTATTAACCAAATTATGGCCTGCGTTTTCGTCAGTAACATGAATTCCAAATGGACGATGTTGAGATTTGGTCTGTGATCATTTTATGGCTACCAGTCGCTGTAATTCAATAATATCAGGTAGTTGCTACATCCCCACTTAAGTAGATAGGTTGTAGTTCTGTCCTGTGTTGGCCTATTTAAGGAATCAGAATTCTGGAGCAAGGATTTGCTTCTTAATTGTGGTAGCTGCTGATTCCCATAAATGAGTGGAGTATGGATTACTGTGCTAATGTAGTTCCTATTTATTTGAGGATCCTTAACATAAATTAAGCGTTGTTTAACTGACCATCGAAGAGTGGCTGCTCTGGACGTAAGCTTGTCTGCGTGAGCCTAAAAGCGAAGTTTTGATACTGTTCAAATACTGTTATCAAATCTGAAATGGATAACAGTGGCTGATATTACGGTTCCATCGAGCATTAGAGCTATTACTGTTGGAGTTAGTTTAATAAAAAAGAACATTAGTTTTGTTTTTTGTGGGTTAGTTGATAGTCTATATTGTTTGATATATGAGGCGGTGTTCAGGTGTTCATAAGGGTTTTTTTTTTTTTTTTTTTTTTGGCTGGTGCAGCATAAGCCTCAGGCTTTCTTGCACCATATTGCTAATAATAATAATAATAAATGATGTCATGGAAAAGAGGTGAAATAATGGCTGTAAATAACAAGACCAAGAGGACTCCTCCTCTTTGTGGAACACTAGCAGATATTGTTTTCTTGTGCGATTATCCATGGTCATTAACTTGTAGTACCCTGTCATTGAGGACTCATGCATATCCTCTGAACCAGAGGATATTACCCTGGATTAGATAATGGGATTCAAGTAAGTAAAGAAGTGTCGATACGTTAATGGCATCAAAGATAGCTTCAATATCTAAGTACGTGATAGCGAGTTCCTCGTGTTGTTCAAAAACAGACAACATTGTACGTGTGATTGCAAGGAGGTTCCTCACTATTGCCAGTTTCGAATGTGTAGTAGATCTGTGGCTGCTTATCTCCAATTCGTTAAGATTGGCAGCATAATTTTTCCCAGGTTTTTAAGAGCGTTAAGGGTATATATGTCGGCCGAAATTGCGTGGGTGAGTGGTGTTTCGAGCTTTTGGATATGGCCTGATGAGGTATCTGTGCCACACTTGAGGATAGGTACTTGTGGTCAGAATTTCGTTGAAGATGGCTGGAGAATGAACGGTATATGGCATTTTATCATAAATTGTGGCACTAGGTCGGCCCCAGAAATGGCAGTCGCTGGAAGCGAATTTATCGCTGCTGTCAACTGGTGTGTAGAGATGGTGATGGAACGCAGGATGTCTTGTTGTGATTTGTGATCGGAAGAAGAAGAGGGCTTCGCTGTCCTGCAGGCGTATTGAATCTAGTGATATGCCCTAGCTGTTGCGCTGGGCACACTTGACCAGGAAAGCTTTGGGCTCTGAAGTTATATTGGATTTGCCCTTCTTGAAGTTGGGCGCCAAGGTGTGCTTTTATTGCTCTTGGTTTCTCCCTGTTAAATTGCGCTTGTGCTCTTGAGTAAGAAATATCCGTTGGAAACCTGTTGAATATTTCTACAAATCTGGTGCAACTACTGCTCTAATAGAAAAGCCACGTGTACCTCTCGATTCCACCAAGCTATTGAGTGAGACGGAATCCTGATCTTTTAGGAGGCATATTGTGCAATGGTGTCGACCCAGCCTGTTAGTAGTGTTATAGCAAGCGAGAGGTCACTCGTTTCAAGAACATGCCAAGGTATAAGGGCGGCAGCTTGCAGGCATTTTTGGCTGTTAAGGAACTTATGTGATGATGACGGAGGTTTCAACGTTTCTTGAGGCAGGCGAGTCCCGAGTAGGTATAATTAATGTTGTACAGATAGGTTGGTGATCCGATTCATAATGCTTCTCAAGTGATTCTCCAGTCATACATGTTAAGTAGGAAAATAACAAATCAAGATAGTTTTATCCTCTGGTAGGTCATTGGTTGATGAGCTGTACATTTTCTGACTTCAGGCGGTCCACAAGAACCTCCTTGTGGGCCGTGAGCTGTGGAGTGAGGTTGAAATCCCTGATGATGATATCGTAAGTTGAGAGGCGCAAGTGGTTTATAGTTCAGTTGACTGTTTTAGTAATGATATCAATAGTGGGGACAGGGGTGATATACTTTAAGCAGATATCTATTGTGGATGCGTTTCTGAGCCAGTGTGATGGATAGGGCTACGAAATTCGGTGAATCGCTGGATTTAGTGTTGATCAGTTTGAAAGGTGCCTCTTTGAAGAACATAGCAATACCACTTCCCCATAGCATGCTGGCGTGGCTATCACTATATTCTGTTGATCATACTCAAGCCATGTTTCAGATATAGTTAAGTTCTCTAACTTGCCCGATAACAGGATTTTCTCAGTAGTCTCCATTTTATTTCTTAAGCTCCCAACGTTCTGATACATAAAAGTTACACTGTCGGAGTGAAGTACTTTAATTAAATTTTTGGGCCTCGAGATAGGGAAAACCTCATGAGGTCATAGCTGTCTCATTGGGATCGGACAGCATAGTTTGTTTTGCTTGCTCTCGGAATTTTCGCTGTGGATTGATATGGAAGTATTGTCAACTACGATGATACAACCCACTTTCTTGTTCTCCGTATGGCCTAAGAGGCGCCTCCGTAGCCAGGTGGGAAGGAGCAGCAGTGCGTAGCACACGCTTCTTGATTAGACCGGGGTTCGAGCCCGTCACCACCAAATACGGAGGATGCGGAAAGGTCAGAGAATGACCGCCGCATATCCCCCGAGCAATATGGCCTTAGTTGCTAATGCTCCTAAAAAAAACAAAATAACAATAAATAAAACAATAAGTATGGCCTAAGAAGCATGACGACTACGTGAAATGTAAAATTTTGAACCTAGGTCTCGAGTCAGCTTCCATTCAGCTGAGAATATGATGTGGGCTCCGCGGTGTTTCTCCTAATTCTGCGGCTTGGGTAGAACTGTCGGAGGACAACACCGATCGGCTAGGAAGTGGGGTTACTGATCTCTTTGACAAACGTTGCTTCACAGATTAACATGAATGCAGGCTAGAGGGTCGGCTAGAGGGTCGAAACTCTTGGACCACGTCTTGGACGATAAAATGTTTTAGAGGCGTTGCGATGCGGCCTTAAAGCTCTGCTCCTAGAGGAATTTGATGTTCATGTTACTCGTGCCTTTTTTTCATTCGTGTACTCCCGGCCCGTGGAACTGGTTGACTCTTGGGGATGGAATATTGCGAATAAGCTAGCGATTCACTATGACGGCTGATATCACCTCTTGGTGCAGAACCAAACACATACAAGATAAAGGCGTTTAGGATGTAAATTTTTTCAAAGCCTGGTGTAGCCACACCTAAAGCTGGATTGCTACAGTAATTACAGCTAACTCACGTTTCAGTAGTCACTATTTTTATTGTTTATATAGAGCTTTATCATCTAAGGCCAAATATACATTGTGTGTATTATGTCTGCAGAAGTGTGTGTTCAGGGTCGGTTTTCATATTGTGCGGACTGAAAAATCTGAAATAACTCACGGTGAAACTCCTTCCTCTTCTGAGATTGGCTAACTACTACCTTGAGTGATGATTACGGCAGGTTTAGTTTAAAAACATTACAATGTTGTAGAAACCTCGACGGACAATCATGATTTACTGAATTTTCACAATTACTGTAGATATCTAAAATCACAGTTGTTAAACACTGCACAACTCACGAAGGATACCATTTTTGGAATAATAAAAATAATTTAAAACTAAATTACTGTAAATAATTTTCTCATATTGAATTAAAAACAACAAGATCGAAAAGCTAGCACAATCGTAAAGCACATGTGCCATACCCGAAAGCTAATCTCAAGGGGCAACACACTTTATAACACTTGTATTAGGCATTGCAAAAATGCTCTCTTTACTAAAGTAAAATTAAATGCAATAAAGCATCATATTTACTACATAAGTTTACTACATAAGTTTATATTACATATATATGTGTAAGAAGTTGGGCCTCCAGAGATCTAACCCCATTAAGAAATTTTTCTTGGTCAGATTCGTCTATTTATATCTTTTCACCATAATTTCCATTCTCTGTTACTAATTAGTCCTACCACCTTAATTCAGCTAAACCTTCTCATATTCTCGTTTCTATTTACGCTCTCATTTCCCACGATTAGAGATTATTTCAGCTGTTGCTAGCATACTATTTTAAGATCAGATAAATATTTTATATCAGAATAGAAAATATATCGTTCCGAAAATTTAAGTGCCGTTAAGTTTTTATTCAAATTTATAGAAGTTGCGCTCTTATTTATCGCTCGGTATGTGCTATTTTACCCTCCTTGACGCAGAAACAATTTTCTGAGAGATGTTTCAGCAAGTTGGAGAGGGAAGGACTGATTGCATTGTATTAGTTTCATTTTTAACTCGCTTGCATTGAATGAGATATTACTGTTGAAATTAATCCCGATGCTGTCACTTTTGTATAGTCGATAAAACATTTCTTAAGGAACCGAGAATTGTCAACTGCAGTTCGCTTGCATGGCATAGTGCAACACATGACACGAGGGGAACCCATAATAGACAGCTTCCTCTCGGAAACAAGACTCTCAATCCTAAACCAACCACATCAGATGCCAACATTTTGTAACAACCTGTGGGAGGCGACGATTGACGTCTCCCTCGCTTTCACCAACATACCTTTGGTTGCACATACCGTTGGCTAGAGGGTCGAAACTCTTGGACCACGTCAGATCATTGGGTCGTTACTTTTCAAATCTCCAATTGACAAGGACTCCGGTTGTCAGACAACTCTCAAATAGGTTCGCAATCAATAAGGCGAACTGGGACCTGTTCGCTGACTCCTTCGCCGCGGCCGTCAGCTGCAGGCAGCTAGAACTGGAAATGGAAACCAATCTTGATGTCCTCCGGCAAAAAGAGACAGGACTCATAACAAATGCCAGTCAAACTGCGATCGAGAGGGGAAAAACCCTACTCCTGGTGCGGTTCTGTGGTGAACCAGGGAAATCCAAGATTTACGAAGAGAAGTTAACAGAAGGAGAAAAGAATTCCAGCGTGCCCACAGGACCTGGTCGGAAAATGAAGTTGAGGCACTAAGACAACGCTACAGGACCGTTAAGAAACCTGTACCCTGATAAGATACGGAAAAGTAAAAAGAAGGCTTGGGAACATCTTGTCTCAACAATCAGTAATTCTGCACCTGGGCGGTGGTTTATAAAGTTACCACCAACAAACTCCCCAGGGGCGGGGTTCTCTCGACCACCAAAACCCCACAAGGACTGTTAACAACAAATGGGGACAGTCAATAAATAATATTCTTGATACCATATTCAAGGGAACGGCATCTCCAATCTCTGAACACCAGCACAGCATCAGTCAGCAGAATGATAACTTTGCAACCGATAATCGGGAACTCCCTTTCACACTGGATGAGCTGAAAAGGGCCGCAGCAATGATAAGATCCAAAAAATGTCCAGGCAAAGATATGCTAGAGCCGGAGATCATCAAATGGGTTATTGAGCCGGCTCCGAATCTCCTGCTCCAACTATATATTCCCTGGACTCAGGGTACTTCCCCAAGGAAGCCAATTTAAAACTAATTCTTAAAAAATCCAAAAAGAACCGACCAATAGCCCTCTTGGCAATTATGAGCAAACTATTTGAAAGACTTTTCCATCAAAGACAATACCATTATACTGCAGCCATCTTAGGTGCCACAAATTAGTATGAGTATGGTTTTAAACCGGGCATGTCAATCATTGATGCCATGAGAAAGCTCCTCATCGCTGCAGGCGATGTCAGAGCAAATATTTCCTTGTCATCACGGTGGACTTTGCCGGGGCGTTCGAATCCTTCTGGTGGCCGAGCGTCCTGGCTAGACTCCGATAGGCGCAGATACCAATAAATCTTTTCAACGCCATCAAAACCTACCTATCGCACCGTACAATTGAAGTAATAGCTCCACACCAACAAATCACCTGACCAGTTTACAGAGGATCCCCGCAGGGGTCTGTTCTTGGCCTCCTGTTCTGGAATATTGTCTTTTGAGTTCATGCATACAGATCTAAGGGAAGCACGATCTCAAACATTTTCGCCCTCACAGTGACTGCGGACTCCAGGGTCCAGCTTGAAAATCTAGCAAACAATGCCCCATCAGTCCTTCAGATATGGGCTGCAGACAGCTTTCTATAGATATCACCAGCTAAGTCCATTCTGCTCAAGGGAACCCTTGATGTCAGGAGGCCGCCGATTAAAATAAATAGAACTACAATCAGATTTGCTACCCAGATGAAGTACCTAGGCATCATCTTTGACAATAAACTGACATTCCAGCCCCACCTTAAACAGCTTGGAATATAAATTAGGAATTATTCAGCCATGGTTGCTCGGGTCGCGCCCAGGAACTGAGATCTGAATAAATGGACCCTATCACTCTACACTAAGACCACATTCCTTCCAGCGATCATATGCTGCCGCCATATGGTACCACAAAACAACAATGACTACTAACAAAAGAATCCTCGACTCGATCCAGCTGTCCGTTCTACTCAATGTGAGTAGAACGGACAGCTTGCAAAACGGTCAGAACTGAGGCGCTCCAGGTGCTGGCGGGGGCCCTCCAGCTAGACATGGAAATAGATTCGGCTTGTTGTGCTGTCTCTCAAAAGGGATCACCACGGCATTCTCGAGACACGCAATTGAGCCCGCAAAGAGATGGAAAAAAGCACGCGTTATGGAACACCAACGACAAGATACTTTGTCGATGCGAGGGAGGTTCCTGCCTCGCATCAACAAAGCTATGGAACCTGACCAAGGAACCTGAAGAAATCAACCAGGCATGCCTACGTCCCAAGTTTGACAACACTACCGGACTTGACATTTCCTAGAATGGACTAAAAATTGCCAACAGTGACAACCTGCAGCTTTTCTCCCAGCGCCTTTTGGCGATCTGAACCATGCTGCCTAGTTTGGTATCTTTATTTATACCCCCTTTCCTCCTCTCTTTCATCTGGTGAGGCTTTTCCCTAGTGACTTTCTTGGGATTGCCTTCCCTATCATTCCCATACTTTTAACTGTTCCCCCCTCCTTCTGTCTTCAATAATACTCCAACTTACTGCTCATTTTTTTTTTTAACTTATAGGCCCTTGCCACTGAAATCTTCGGAAACTAGGTGGCAGGGCCTGCCAGAGTAAAAGCGATCACTCTACTGCCTAACCTGCCTCCGTGGCTAAGGATGGGCAACGGGGTCCCACCAGAGGCCCAACGGGTAAATGGTCAGAGAAACAACATAACATGGCACTACACAACACTAACATACATTTTATACTTTTTGAAACCTCTGGCCTTCACAGAGTACTGCGACACGAAAGCAGAGAGTTCCCCCCCTCTCCATCTCCGCGTTGTATACACAACGCGGAAATGAGGAGGGGGGACCCCTGGCGCCGTTAGACAATGAACCTTTTTATGCTTATATTTTTTATTTGCGTAAATGGCGAACCCCTGGGGCCGTTAGACAGTGAAAACTATATTTTTTATTTTTATAAAAAATATGAAAATATGGTTCCTCTATCACTAAATATCTTGGTACATCATCAAACCTAAATATCACTTCCAATTATGACGGTTAATTGGAGACAATGATTAGGGGGGGGAATGAATGTACTTTAATGAAAATCCTACTTTTTAATTTATTTAAGTATATCAGAACCTCAGCAGTGTGCACGTGTATACCAAAAGTATTGGGGCATTAACGAATTTGTACATTTTATTCAAATTGTTGATTACATAAATATTGTAATGTATAGCGAGGATATATAAGTGAAGCTGCAGAAAAGTAGAGGTGTCATTTACAATAAACATCAAGCGAAAATGAGCTCGGCGAATTTGAACTTTTCAGATGGAAAGATGCCTTATGGCGAATTTCAGAGCTTTTCATCGTTCTTGAGACCTCTGTCTGAAACATTTTGCTCAAGTGGAAAGCGGTTAGCCACGCCAGAGGTAAATATCTACCAAGGAACCACGTATTTTCACAACAAGGAATCCTTAAACAGTTATTGTTTTGTCCAGGAAAAACAGAAACTGCGCCAAAGGATCGGGAATCTAGAGCAATAGTTGCACTGTACATAAAGTATTACATCTACAAGGTACACTGATGATCTGCGTCCTCTCCCCCCCCCCTCATAAACCTTTCATTTCGGAAAACAGCGTACAGCATTAAGGGCAGCCCTGTGAAGAAGTGAAAAGGATTCTCTAGGGCGACGAATCTCCCGAAACTCGTTTTCATCATATGGAATAAGAAAGTGAGTGCTGTTTCAACTATTTGTATAAAGCACGATTGAGGCTGTCGGGTGGTTTGGGCATGGCTTTTTTTTTGGCATAGTTTTGGACTGAAGGCTTTTGCAAAATGCTTCGATATTATAGTAACTTCATATACGCTGCTCTTCCAACACTGATGTATTTTTATGGCACAGAACTTGAGGTTTTCATTTGTTTTAAGTTTTTTGTATGTGAACTTGCAAAGTACGCAGACCAAAAGGTGGAAGTATAGCAGTAAAATAAGAACTAAAAATAAAAGAAAACAATTTAATAAAACAAAGACCAAAATAATTTCCTTAAAAAAAAGGAAACATTAATAGAAATCAGTGCGTTATTTGTTAACTGTACGTAAAAAAACACGGAACAAGGAATGAACTACTAAATACTGTATACTTAATATTAATAGGACAGTTGTAATTAAACTGAATGGTTAAGTTTCAAGAATAAATCAATATTTTATTAAGTGTTCTTTAAAGTTATAATTTTAGTAATTAACTGATAAGAAGATAACTAACTATATTTAGTTAGTTATCACTCTCCTGGCACATTGCCGTCCCGGGATGATCCACGATTTCTTGTGGCTAATAAACTGATAATAATAAGAAGAATAATAATTAACTTTTCACTTCAATTCACCACAGAAAAAGCTAAAAAAATCAATTAATTCTAAGAAAAAAAAAAAAAAATAGAATGCATCTGAAATGTAACGCATTGCGTACATTACCTAACTTGTAATGGAAGTACGTACAAAGGGTACTAGGAAAGTTTTGCAATACAGCTTTGTTTATTTAATTTTTTCAATGTAATTTCCTCTACATTCAATACACCTCTCCATCCTCCGAAACCAATCTTTAAACCAGTTCTGCCAAGTTTCACTAGGGAGTAACGCACACTCGTTGTCCCAAGCCCGTAGAAGGTCCTCATCACTGGAAAACCGCCTCCCTTTTAGCTTCATTTTCACATGCGGGAACAGTGCAAAGTCGCAGGGAGCAAGGTCTGGACTGTAGGGAGGGTGCTCGAGAAGTTTCAGTCCTGTCGTGGTCAAATATTCGGTGCAGGCTTTGGCGCGGTGAGCTGCAGCATTATCGTGATGGAGGTACCAGGTGTCCATTCTTGACTTTGGCCGCAGGTTCTTCATAGATCCAATGACTTTAGGCAGGCATTGTTCAGTATACCACTTAGCTGTGACTGTCTTCTGCGTGTCCAAAACAACACGTTCCACAATTCCACTCGATTTGAAAAATACTGCTATCATTTTCTTCTTTACAGATCGGAATTTTCTGACAATTACGGGTGTGTCGTCATCATCAAAGACCCAAACTTTGTTTTGAGCCGTGGTCGGCAGATCGTAATAGTATAGCCAAGTCTCGTCACCTGTCACGATGTTGTTCACATACCGAGATTGTCCCTTATCAAACTTTTTTAACATCTCCCGGCACCAAGTCACACGTCGTGTCATCTGCTCTTCAGTCAGTTGATGCGGCATCCAGAGAGAACAAAGTTTCTTCACGTGCAAATGATCTTGCAGAATCGAACGAATTGCTGGTGCATTTAGGCCCAAAGTATCCTCTATCTGTTGGTAGGTCACTCGCCTGTTTTCGTCAAGCATTTTCCTCACAGCAGTAACGTTTTCCTCCGTAACTGATGTTCGTGGCCTTCCCGGCCTCTCAGAATCCTCCAGAGTGAAATTTCCCCTTTGGAATTCTCTATACCACCTGAATATCGTTGTACAATGTGGACAATCATCATCTAGTGCAAGAGTCATTTCTTCTAAGCACTGGTCTATGGTTAAACCACGCACGAAATTATACCGCAAAACTGTCCTTATCTCATTTCGTGACCACGATGCCATCGCAAGCACTTTACACTCTCACTACTAATGAATAACTGAGCCCATCGACTTGGCGCGCCGGCTACTATGCACGTATGAACATGTCTCAACATGCAGCAACAAGCAGCTTCCTGTGATTCATTGTTGCGTCATATTGCAAAACATTCCTAGTACCCTTTGTATGTTATCAAATGTTTAGACATTACTTAAAAAGAAAACGTTCAATCGATATCATATTTTCAGCCTATGTTTCTTTGATCCGTGGAAAAGCTTTTAAGATCAATCATTTCACATGATTATTTAATGAAAAAAAAAAAACCTTTGGGCCTACAGGCGAGTAAGGCTCCTGGGGTTGAAATGTAACGCACGATAAACTGGAACAGGTTGAAATCACAGGGAAAATCCTTAGATGGATGGCTTCAGGGTAGATGGTTGTGAAAAACGGTTATTCCTTAGATTGGGTTAATGTACGAAGTGGGGTTCCCAAGGATCAGTACTGGGACCACCGTTGTTTTTGATTTTCTTAAATAACATCGATGAAGGGATAGAGGGCGTGATGTCTAAATTTGCAGATGACGTAAAAATTGGTAGAGTAGTTAATGATCACCGTCAACCAGAGCTTCTTCAGAATGAACTAGATAGACTTCACGGATGGTCAGAAAAATGGCAGCTATACTTTAATCCAGCAAAGTGTAAGGTCTTACGCCTGGGGAACAGTAACCCCAAAATAACTTATACACTTGGTGGAGTTGAACTAAAGTCAGTAGTGGAAGAAAGGGACTTGGGAGTTATGATACGGTCAGACATGAAGTTCTCCGAGCATTGTAGACAGTTGCTAGTAGAGCTAAGGACGTCATAATCCCATTATAAGGCCATTGTTAGACCACACTTGGAATACTGTGTTCAAGTATGGAGACCGACCTAAAGAAAGACATCGAGCTTCTTGAAAGGGTCCTAAGACGGGTAACTCGCCTGGTTAGATCGGCAAAAGGGCTTCCATATGAGGAAAGACTTCGAATGTGGGTTGCACAGCTTGGAAACTAGGCACCTTAAAGGAGATTTGATTGGGGTATTTAAGGCTCTGATCGGCAAAAGTAAAATGAATGAGGACGAAATTTTCATGGTTATAAATGATTCTAGAACTAGCGGCCATAAATTCAAGTTACGGGGGGAGAAGTTTAAACTGGAATGCAGGAAGTTTTATTTTAGCCAGCGAGTTATAAATTACTGGAATAAGTTACTTGCATGGGTGGTTGAGGCTGACAGTTTGGGGATATTCACGGGAGGAGGGAAATGCATAGGTTGTCTATTTACCTTTCTTTGATTATTAAATATTTATTTTATTTTTATTATTATTTTACCTTTTTTTTTTTTTTGGCTGGTGCATCATAAGCCTTAGGCTTCCTTGCACCATACAGCCGTTACTAATAGTAATAGCCTCTTCTGCCCCTCCCAGACGACAGAAATCTGTTCATATAAATGAAAGTATATTTCGCGTATTATTCTAGAACGAAAAGTTAGATAGAGGTCAAATTTTCAACCTACATGCTGTAGTCTTAGGGAAAATTTTAGGTCTAGTTACGATTTTACAACCATCGTTCCTCCCACCCCACCCCTGCAAAAATCGGCATAAATGAAAGTATGTTTATGCTTTAATCGACAAGAAAAAAGTGGATTGCTTCCAAATTTTCAACGTATATTCTGTTAGCCCCTGGGATGTTCTAAGTTCAATTTCCATTTCGTAGCGTAGCATTCAATCCCCAGTTCCCCCTACAGAAATATTGCTAAATTTGGAACAGGTGCACTGAGCCATTTCAAAATTTCAATGCTGACGTAGAATATTTTAGGAATCTTTGTAACGATTTTAATGTCAATGGGTTGAAATTATTTTGTTAATAAATCACGAATTATTACTGTTTACTAACGCATTGCATACATCAGCTAACTTGTTTTATTGTTAAAAACACTTTTTTCCTTGGAAATTTTAGTTTTCCCTTCATTTATTAACATTTATTTCACCTGCGTTTAAGGTATAAGCCCAGGGGCGAGCCGTGTCGAGGGTGAAAAGGGTGCACTGCACCCTAGCGGCAACGTTCAAGGGGCGCCTGAAAATCTGAAACTTACATACACATATGAAGAAAATTTGAAAAAGGGGCGCCAAATCCAAATTTCAATTGGCACCCGGGCACCACATATCTTAGGAACGCCCCGGTATAAGACGCTTGATAGTAATATATCAAACGTTTACGCCCACATTACTTTTAATATATTATTATACGTTTTATAATAATATATCAAAAGTAATGTAGTCTTCGTAACTGAGTGGTCAAGAGCGAGGGTATAAAAGTGCATGCGCTTTGACTGTGGTTCAAGTCTACGTGACTGCTAAATACAGTATAATTCTTGTATTCGCTCTATCTTGTGAAGTTTTCTGACCTTATGTAGTCGTCTTAGAGCATAAACAGAAATGCTCGTATAAAAATCTGATCGCACCCGATAGGAATATGAACAACGTACCAAGTGCCAAAAACAACTTTGGCTCCCGGCGTGTGTTTGACACAGAAGACCGAAATTAATAGCTTCTTCCTATACTCGGTTTTTAAATATGGACCAAGGTATCCTAGGCCATCTGGCGTCAGAATATCATATATGTAGATTGCGTGTATTCGAAGCTGGTTTGAGTGCATGGAAGTTCCCAAGAGCAAAAGCCGAGAACAGTAGCGAAACTAACTTGGACACCTCTCGTGGGATTTCCGAACGGGTCATTTTATTATTAACACTTTTGACGCTAATGCTTTATAATATCATTAAATTTCCACAATTACTTAACTTAAATGAAATCAGTTTTTGAACTGATTTCATTGCATCTAAAAGTCTCCAGATGTCTGCTGAAAAGTGGCTGGAAAAGTTGAATCCATCACGTGGTCTGTTATACACTATTTATTTATTTATTCAATTGATTGCTAGTTACAATCGCCCTTTGTACAGCGTGCAAGCTAGAAGGGATAAAAAAAAATTACAACTCAGAGAATAAATTTACAAAAAATTGACAGTTTAAAAATAAAAAAGGTCCGTGCTGGGTGTCTCAAAGAGGAATATCCACAACGTGTAAAGCCTAACACTCTTCTCGCACGAACTGCTTGATGGCAGAATAACACTGAGAAACAAAAGTATTGTCACTAAGCAGTCAACCTCCAAAACTAGCTCCGAAACCACAGCAGGGATTTTGAGAACTGCGCATTGGGATTCCTCCAACGGGGAAGGGGGGCAGGCTTCCCCATTTTTATTTGCAACGCATGAAAGACTATGGGTTCTAGTTAGTACTGTTGTAACTCAGTTGTTTGTTTGAAGATAGTCGTTCTGTAGGTCTTATTGGAGCATAATTTTTCGCAGTTTACTTGGAACCGGTTCAGGATTTCTATTGTATTAAGCGGGACCATCATGTTAAAGCTTTTCAATGAGATTAGGTTAGAGCGAAGTAGTTTGATTTGCAGACTGCATGATTGCCTTAGACTTCGCGGGTGCGAGACGATGCCTGGTAGGATTGGAGCATCATATCTGCCTGTCAGTAACTTGGCCAGGATATGAATATTTGTCCTGATAACAATAAACTTTCAAGCAATAAACTGTCCACTTCATATTTGCATACAGAATGCCTCTTGATACAGTGAAGGGAAATTGGAAGATCCTATTATAATAATATATATTAGGTGACCCTAATATAATAGTTTATAATAGTTTTTTAGAAACGTGAAAAAATTATACAGCGATAAAAATTGAACGCAATGTCACCTACCAAGAAGACCTACCAAGATCCTAACAAGCCCCGAATATTAATAAACCAACCTATGCCCAAGTAACCAAAAGACAAATCATTTTCAACCCAAACAGTAACCATACTACCAAGCGAATCGCTATCTGAGTGGGCAAGGTCAGTATTGACCACTGTACCAAGAAACCAAACGACAAGTAAACAATATAAATCTATAAATACGCGGATTACTGTACAACCAGATGCCACGCCACAGAAAAAAACTGCAGTACTTACTTATTCTGATGCAAACCAGATTGCATGGACTTAGAAGGTAGCTCATACCAAGATGAGCAGGTACTAGAACTATTCACTGACGAGGAGATGGACATGGGAAAAACCATACCTTTCCGAAGAAGGGAAAAGGTAAATTTGAGCGAAACAAGCCTTGACCCCCCCCCCCTCCCGAAAACAAATCGAGGGTTCTACTGAACCTAAAATAATGCTTACATTCCTGCAGTGGAACTATAGAGGATATCGTAGTAATATAAATGACATCGAAGACCTCTCTCAATATGCCCTTAACGCTTTCTGCCTGCAGGAAACCGATCTAACCCCACATATAACTGTTTTCCTCCGGAACTACATAATTCATCGGCAAGATTGTGTTGCATACAACCCGAATAATAAGCACAAGAAGCACAGGAAGTGTTTTGTGTTGATCACCAATACTCAGATACCCTCCAAACCAATCCCACTAAAAATAAACCTTGAGACAATTGCAACACGAGTCAATATTAACTTTGACTTAACTATTGTCTCACTAGACTTGCCCCCAAATCAAAATATACGCTACGCCGACCTAGAAGAATTAATGGTACAACTTGCTAAAGCCTACTTCATCCTAGGGAACTTCAACAGTCGCCATCCGTTATGGGGAAGTAAAAACATGGACAAATTATTGAAAAATTACTTGACCAGCACAATTTAATTATTATCAATAATGGCGCGCACAAGCTATACTTCAGCTGTTGATGTCTCTCTATGCTAAGCAGTCATATATCCTTTATTTGGATGGACTGTTCGTAGCAATCCGCTGGGTAGTGGCCATTACCCAGTGATATGACGCATTGATGCAAGCATTCCCCACTTTTCTAACCGAACTGCCAAATGGAACTTTTTCAAAGCAAAATGGGATATATACAAGCAGCTTCCAATACTGGAAGAAAAGCAGGTCCAACAAACATTCATAAACTCGGATTCAGAATCTAACCAAATACTACAGGAGCGGACCAAACGATTCCAAAAAAAATATATCAGCGCTTTTTAAAAGTGTGGAGGAATAATGAATGCAGCTTAGATAAAACAAAAAAAAAAAAAAAAAAAAAACACACAGAGCATGGAACATTTTCAGGAAGTTCCCAACAACTGTGAACAGTGAAGTCTCATCCGCTTTAAACAGGCTCTGAAAAAAAAATAAAATGTATTAGGCAGATTAGCAAAAGGGAATCATGGAGGCGTTTCGCCTCCACAATTACAAGAACTAGAAAAATGCAAACGATATGGGCCAAAATACAACGTATGTACTCAAAATATCCACTCAACTTTCCCCATACTTGCTGTTAACGGTTGTGATGTTACAAAACCAGCGAATACATTGGGAAAATCGTTTATGAAAATCTCAGCTACGACATCTTACCTACCTCATTTTCAGGTACACAAGGTACATGTTGAGAAAAATTATGATATTAGGGTCCCCTGTAAATGAATACCTCTACCCATATTTATTTTGTCTGTAAATTGTGTGTGTTCTCTGGTCGATTTGCCTGTTTGCTGGACGAAAAAACCTCAGTTTCTGTGGGGAAAAACTTTGCTATCTACGCCTGAGACCGACTAACTCAGCCACGGAGTGAAAAAAGCCGACTAAAGTTCCTCGCGTCATCGACGGGATTCGAACCCGGGCGTTTTCCACCCGGTGTGGGGAGGACGGTGACGATACCACTGTGCTACCGTGCAGACATAGGTTGAGCAACAACTTCGAATCAGCATCTAGTGCTCCATTCAATCTCCCCTTCACAATATCAGTATTCCACCATGCTCTAGCCACCGCCAAACTCAGTGCAGCAGTACCAGCTGGAATACATATCATGAAGTACAACTTACTGAACTAGCACTAAGAAACTGTTACTCTACAACAGAAAAATCAACAAAAATACCTTCCGGACAAAAAGCGTCATGTTTATATTTTGGAATTTCCAAAACCAGGAAAAGATCCTACAAATCCGCTTCATCACCGACCAATTACACTCATGAGCTGTATGAGCAAGGTCCTGGAAAAAATTATTAATGCCACCTGGTTTCTAGTTCACAGTAACCTCCTTAGCCCTGTGCAGTGCGGTTTCTGTTAATACAGATCCACTCTTGACCTACTGATAAGGGCAGAAATAAACATCCGCTACGCTTTTGTACGAAAAGAACACCATGTTATGGTTCTATTTGACATATAAAAAGCCTTTGACATAGCTATGGTATATATGCGAAACCTGTGACTTAGAACTACGCAGACACCTGCCACAGTTTATCAGAAACTTCCTACATCACCGCTTATTTCAAGTTAGAGACGACAACCAGTTATCTTCAAATTTTATCCAGGAAGAAGATTCAGTACTAAGTGCCACCCTATTTAACATAATGAATTCAATAACACAGGGCCTACCACAAACAGTGTCTCCTACCCTGTATGCCGATGACTTTAGTATCTCCTGCCATTCCCCTAATATGCGAAGGCTAGAAAGATAGTTGAAAGGTACTATCAACAAAGTTGCTAAATGGTTCCAAAACAATGATTTTTGCCTCTCACCCTAAAAGACTGTCGGGATACACTTCTGTAAGAAGCATAACCTACATCCAGACCTAGAAAATCAAATTATCCCAGTGATTTCTAGTGTCTGCTTTCTTGGTGTGGTTTTTGGTCAAAAACCACCAAACCAGAACATATAAAAGAACTCTGGATTACTTGCCTTAAAGTCTTAAGAGTAATATCTGTCAAAACACGAGGAGCCGATCGATACATACTATTGCATTTTGAAAAACTGTTTCAAATAACGAAACTCACTATTGAATATAGCAGCTATACTACAGAACTCTGTGCTATCCACATAGCCTTAAATTTTACATTTTCAAGAAATATATTGCACAGTGTTATACAGATTCCATTAGTGTAATCAAGCTATCCAGCAGAATAAAATTCATCCCTTACTCATGCAGACTTAGCCACTTAGCTACCAGAAAGGTTGCTTCCTAGTACCCGTCCACACCACGACGAGGGAGCCCCAACTATACGTGTACTAAACTAAATGTATTATTACCAGCACCCATAGGAAGAAGAGCAAGTCGTATGAGCACCAGTTTTTCATTATATAGAGGATATTAGAGCAGATGGCCGACTCGACATCTAGTCACTGTATGTCATTGACAGTGGGTACATCTCCCATGATTCCTGCAAACACCGCAGTTGGAAAGCGGGGGAATGGAAGAAGGCGCAATTGTAGAACGAGTGCCGACGGAAGGTAAGCGTGTTCCGACAACAAGAGGCGATGAGATTTGCATTCCTGTTGTGAACAAAAAAGACTTTGGCAGCAATGTTGAAGTGTGGAGAACATTTTGCTGGGATACTATAGGTCCTACTCGTGCAGCTGTTGAGACCAGAGCCAACACCGTCTTGAATGCCCTGTCGATTTGTGCTGAAGAGAATAAGCTGTAAATCTACACCGATAGATAGTAGAACGCTACTTCTCAAAGGACGTTTTGACATCAACAGGCCACTAACTATTCCTTATAAAGGAGAGGCACTCAAGAATCAACGATCGTTCAAATATTTACATGTTACCCTAGATGATCGAGGGACTTTCATGACACATCTAAAGTTCATGAAAGAGAAGGCGACAAATTACAAATATGCAAAGACTGGGGCCTTAAGTGCACCCCACCTTCTTTATTCAGCTGTCTTTATACCGATCGTAACATATGGTGCTGCCATATGGTTCTATCATCAGTACTAGAAACCTAATCCTGCAGATACAACGGTTGATGTTATTACAAATGACTTGAGCATGTAGAACGACATCAACAGCAGCACTACAAGTATTGGCAGGCTATATCCCTCTTGACCTACAAGCGGCCTTCACATGCTATCAGAAAGAACAAAGAAGCCAAATTCCTCGGGATAAAAACTCTTTTTGATGTACATCTAAAAGAACTTTGGTGTACTTGACAGGAACTTGTCTCCCTCTGGAAAATTTTTTGGGATGATTCAGCCAAAGGCAGTATTACCAAGCTATTTCTACCTAGCATCTCCCACCTCAACAAACAATGACTTGACTGGTTCTTCCCTAATGTACATACTACCTTTCTTCTTACAGGACATGGGTCATTCAAAAAGCGACTTCAGGACTTTGGGCTTATAAATGATGCCTAATGCGAAGAACTTGAGGACTGTCACCATGTAATGCACTTGTGTAACATCTACCTGGACCTCAGAGGCGGATTTAACGGCGGGCGCGCGCCCTGGGCCCCATAAAACCCCAACTTTACGCTTTTTTCTAATGACACCAAGTTTGGTTTCATATGTGCAATTTTAATTATGTACAAGTTTACAATCGGCGGTAAAACCTGATAGTATGTTTATATTCGCTTATTTTCATTATTTCATTACTACGCTGCATAGGCCACGGGCGGCTGCGCTACCGCTCATCGGAGCAGTAGAATCGTATTTACTACTTTGTACTTGCAAAGGTTCTCCTGCAGTGCAGACTTACTGATATACGCGTATATTGTTGAAATTATATTAAGATAAAATTAATTCCTGTTGTTACATCAGCGCCTGGATTTTCGTAGTTTATGAATAATTTTTGAATTTTAATTAATCATTAATCTATTGCACTATAACAAAATCTCTTCTCTAGTATTCTAATCATTCATACTATTAAATTTTATATTTTTCTTTTCATTGGTAGGCTACCAATGGTAGCTAGAAAAATGAAACGCCATCTATCAGGGGCTGAAAAAAGACAAATTAAAAAAAAGACACGAGCAAGTTGCCAACCAACAGAAAAAAGCATTGGACAAATTTATAACTGTACTGAACCTTTATCTCATGGGTATTCCCAACCTCGTGTTGTTTGGAATAACAAGAATGCAAAATGGGATGACCTTCGAGACATCTTTTCTTCTTTTCCTTGGTCGGATTACTGTTTCAAAACTTCTCATGTCAACGTTTGCTCAGATCGTGTCAGTGAAATTATTCTTGCAGGAATGGAATCCTTTATCCCACACTCCACTTTAAAATCTCGTCCTTTACCTAAACCTTGGTTTTCCAATAAATGTGCTAAGGCTGTTCAAGAGAAGAATGTTGCATATCGTAATTGGCTTGTTTCTAATTCTTCAGTTTCATTTTCTGCCTACACCAAAGCTCGCAACAATTGTAAAGCAGTTATTAATCAGTCCAAACTAGAGTTTGAACAGGCCAAGAGTAGAAAACTTGCTTCTTGCCCTAATGGTAGCCGAGCATTCTGGTCCCTTGCCAAAGCTATTGGCCGCAACTTTTGCCCATCTCTACTCCCACCTCTGTCCAAACCAAATGGTTCTGTTGTCACTTCAGCCAAGCATAAAGCTGACCTGCTAGCATCCCATTTTTCTTCCAATTCATGTATTAATGATCTTGGTAAAACACCTCCCACCATTCCCAAAACGCTCCATTCAATGCCTCCTGTGGTCTTCCGTCAAAAGGATTTTGACGAATCTTGATGCTAAGAAAGCTCCAGGCCCGATGGTATTTCTCCACTTGTTCTCAAAACTTGTGCTCCTGAACTTACTCCTATTCTTTGCCGCCTTTTTTCACTTTCTTATTCCAAAGGTGTTTTTCCTTCTGCTTGGAAATTTGCTCATATCCAGCCATTTCCTAAAAAGGGTGACAAATCCCTCCCATCCAATTATCGTCCCATTGCAATTACTTCTCCTCTTTCTAAAGTAATGGAGAAATCAATTTACCGCCAACTCTTAAACTACCTAGAAACCTTCCGTCTGATCAACGATCGCCAGTATGGATTCCGTCAGTGTCGATCCACTGGTGATATTCTGGTTTATGTTACCCATTTATGGACTAATTCAATGGAAAGGTTCGGTGAAACACAAGTAATTACTCTTGACATCTCAAAGGCTTTTGATCGTGTTTGGCACAAAGGTTTTCTAAACAAGCTTCCATCTTATGTTTTACCAACTGTTTTTAGTCATTTGTTATCCAGTTTTCTCTCTGATCGCTCACGGAGGGTGATGGTAGATGGCTCTCTGTCTTCTAACTTCTCCACTAATGCCGGTGTCTTCCAAGGTTCAGTTCTTTCCCCCACTCTTTTCCTCTTGTATATTGACCTTCTTCCATTGACTGGAAATCCTATCCATAGTTTTGCTGATGATAGCACATTGCATTCCACTTTCCATTTTGAGAAACCTTGTCCTGCTCAATCAGCATCAATTTCTCGAAAATCTGCTACCAATTCCTTAAATGCCGATCTTCAGGTAATTCTCCAGTGGGGCAAAGACAACTTAGTTGATTTCAACCCTTCTAAAACTCAGTCTTGTCTTATATCTCGCAAAAAGGATTCTTCTGCTCCTATGCTTATCTTTAGTGACACTCCGATTTCTAGGCAAAATGATATATCTCTTTTGCTCTTTTGGGGATTACCCTGACTTCTAATCTCTCTTGGCACAAGCACATTACAAATATTGCTTCCTCTGCATCTAAAAAACTTGGTTTTCTCTTTCGCTCTCGGCGTTACTTTTCTTCCAAACAGCTGCTCACTCTGTATAAATCGCAAATCCACCCTGCCATGGAATATTGTTCCCACATCTGGGGAGGTGCCCCCAAAACCTCTCTCAGGCTTCTTGATTCCATTCAGAAGAGGGCAGTTAGGTTAATTAATGATTCATCTCTAACAGAGTCTCTCCACTCGCATTCTCATAGATGTACTGTTTCTGCTGCATGCCTTTTCTACAGATACTTCCATGGGCACTGTCCTTCTGAATTGGTTTCTATATTTCCCGCTCTCTCTTTCAAAACAGTCTGAACACGTGCCGCCACCAGCCATTTACTGTCCAACTTCAAACTCACAGAACCAACTTTTCATCTTCCTCGTTTATTCATTCAACTGCCGTTTTCTGAAACCTTCCTTCATACGTATTTCCTGAAAATTACAGTCTACAGAAGTTCAAGTCCAATGTCAACAAATATTTTCTTTCGTCTTGCCAACCTCAAACCCAAGCACGGTACTAAGTACTATAGGTTCTAATACCTCTCGTGTTTGGGGTTTACATAAAAAAAAAAAAAAAAAAAAGACAGCAGCACTACAAGTATTGGCAGGCTGTATCCCCCTTGACCTCCAAGCGGCCTTCACATACTATCAGAAAGAACAAAGAAGCCAAATTCCTCGGGATAAAAACTCTTTTTGATGTACATCTAAAAGAACTTTGGTGTACTTGACAGGAACTTGTCTCCCTCTGGAAAATTTGTTGGGATGATTCAGCCAAAGGCAGTATTACCAAGCTATTTCTACCTAGCATCTCCCACCTCAACAAACAATGACTTGACTGGTTCTTCCCTAATGTACATACTACCTTTCTTCTTACAGGACATGGGTCATTCAAAAAGCGACTTCAGGACTTTGGGCTTATAAATGATGCCTAATGCAAAGAACTTGAGGACTGTCACCATGTAATGCACTTGTGTAACATCTACCTGGACCTCAGAGGCGGATTTAACGGCAGGCAACTTTACACTTTTTTCTAATGACACCAAGTTTGGTTTCATATGTGCAATTTTAATTATGTACAAGTTTACAATCAGTGGTAAAACCTGATAGTATGTTTATATTCGCTTATTTTCATTATTTCATTACTACATTGCATAGGCCACACGCGACTGCACTACCGCTCATCAGAGCAATAGAATCGTATTTGCTACTTTGTACTTACAAAGGTTCTCCTGCAGTGCAGACTTACTGATATACGCGTATATTGTTGAAATTATATTAAGATAAAATTAATTCGTTACATCAGCACCTGGATTCTTGTAGTTTATGAATAATTTTTTAATTTTAATTAATCATTAACTTATTGCACTATAACGAAAAATCTCTTCTCTAATATTCTAATCATTCAGACTATTAAATTTTATATTTTTCTTTTCATTGGTAGGCTACCAATTGTAGCTAGAAAAATGAAACGCCATCTATCAGGGGCTGAAAAAAGACACAAGCAAGTTGCCAACCAACAGAAAGGAGCATTGGACAAATTTATAACTGTACTCAACCTTTATCTCATGGCCATAGTTGCCGACGCTCCTAAAACCCAACTGAAACATCATTTGATATAGTCATTCCAGTTAATAAGGACGGTTATTATAACCATCCTAATTGGAAGAGGCACGCTACGTGATTATTTATCATTTGAGAAAGTTAATGGTGCCACACAATATATCACATGATAGATTAATTTCTTTATTAAAATGTCTCAATTAAACTGAAAACCTTGCAATACCAAGTTACCAAATATTAAAGAAATTTGGCGGCATTTCGGGAAAGTTCGTGTACTTCCTTTCGAATTCAGTCCAGAGCTACTCAAACGGGAAACTGTGTGTGTATATATGTATTATTTTCTTTTTTTATTTATTCATTCTCCATTTATTTAATTCTTGTTAATGCAGCGAGGATGTTTTATGGGTCTTTTCACAATGTGGACGAGTTAGTCATGCGAGGGTGGAATGTTTTTTTTCCCGGACACTTGGGCTTTTTGTCAAGCAAACTGCAAATAGACTAGAGAATACACAATTAACAGACACATTATATAGGGCGTAATATGGTCTAAGTTGCTGGTGCACCTAAAACCCTTCAACAATCAATCTCAGCCGTTCGCAAATATGAGCCTTTCCTACACAAGTGGGTGTTGCTAATGTAAAGCCAGCTCTGTATATATTTAAATGTATTTACATATTTAATAATGTTAAATTAATTAAATATATAAGTAAACCATATATAGCAGCCTCTTGATTTTCCAGGATTGTAAAAAAAAAATTCCTGTATAATAGATTTTCTGGGATAGTAAAAAAAAAAAAAATTCCCGGATAATCCAAAAATACAGTAAGTTCCCAACATATGTAAGAGATACGTTCTCGGACTTCTTACGTAAATCGAGTTTTATGTAACTCTGGAATCACTAAAAAAAATATTGCTATTATATCCCTGATATGCCAAAATTACAAAAACCACATAATATCCTCAGAAGAATGAAGAAAAATAGTTATATATTTTTAATTAGTTCAATTAAAAACTTTATCTGGGGACAGCGGTGAAGTAGCCAGAGTGGCACATAAAAAAACATAAAAGGAAGAAAAAAATGCATGTTTTTGTACCGTAAAAACTGATTTGTATTTCACAGCCTTGGTTATTATAGTTGACCTTGTTGGTGCCGATTGCTTTACCGTTTCTCGTATTCTGTCTTTCTCCTTTGCGTTCACCATTGCCACTGACAAATCTGAATTCCGCGCAATATTTGTTAATGTTTGACCATTTTCATACATCCTTTTTATTTTAATTTTCTGATACAACTCGATCGCTTTCATTTTCTTGATAGACTTACTAGTACCACTGTCACTTATTCTCTTAGTCAGCACCACGATAACGGTCAAAATGAAATTTTCCGCAAAGAACTTCACAGGGTTAACGCGAAAACTCACTATTATCTCTCTCAATTTGAAGATTATGTTTTCTGTTACACAAACAATTTTACAATAAGATCATCAAATAAAAATGACAGTTAATTTTACTTTATTATAAATTTTAAATTGGTAAAAATTCAACTTAAAAAATTACCAGTTTCTCAAGTCTAATTTGTATAGTGCATTTCAGCAATAATTATAGGTACAGCTGAAATGTGAAAATTTAGAGTAATGTATTTTGGCAGCTGCATAACATTTGTCATAAATATCATTGGTATAACTAAAACTGTAATTATACAGGTATTTGTTGATAGCTGTACTTTCATGAATTTCTTTGACAAGTACATTAGGCATGACCATTTTTTCCTTATACCCCATTCAAAATATTCTAATGTATTTTGAATGGGGTATAAGGAAAAAATCTCATTTTTTTTCTTATTATACTTAAATGTTTGATTATAAGTTGCATATGTTGGTATGTATATATATATATATATATATATATATACATACATACCAACAGTATACAACCAGTTCACAAAAACCACATTACTGACAATAATTACAGTTTAATGATATCAAAATCACAGATTAAAATTGAAGAAAAAATACTGTTTGCATAACTGCAATATACCTACAAATAAAATTTTAATGTTTTTAGTGGCTGTTTTGATTACATGAAAAACACTTTTTATGGCAAAAACAGTTTCTGAGATAACTCTGTTTTTTTTTTAAATACAATCAGTATGTCGTGATTTTGGGCAGCACCGTATATTATTATGTTAAAAAGTATAAAATTATGAAAATAACTAATAAATCTACTTCTTTTATCACACAAGTATTTTTTTAAGTAAAATGAAGGCCAAAACTGTATTTATATTTGGCAAGCAATAAGGTAACATTTTTAAAAAGCAGTTGCAGCTTGAATGACCCACTTCCTCAGTTTAACAGAAAACAGATGTTTCCTTAGCAGATGCATCTGTAATCATCTGGCACATTCATTTTCCATTTCATTAATGATGAATTTTTAATAGGGGCAAGACTGTTCTTACACATTATTGTAAAACCCTCTTCTGCTTTAACATAATTTTCTCTATTAAGCTCTATAGCAAATAAATCATGATTTATTATATTTAATGCCTGTATATGTTTAAATATAATTTTAAAGGTACTTAATTTTTTTTTTTAAATTTAAATAGTACAAAATATTTGTTATATTTAAATCATTATTTAGGCAGTTGACAGAAAACATATGTGGAGTAGTATACATTAAATATATGAAACAGTTCAAAATTCATCCATCAAAATCAAACAAGTGATGAAGTACACACACACACACACACACACACACACACACACACACACACACACACACACACACACACACACACACACACACAAGAAGGCAAAGAAAAGTCCCAGTTACTTGAAATATGTTAGCTTAGGAGATGCTATTGGTTAATAAAGATGAATAAATAAATGTTTACTTTTGTACATGGGCACCAGTTTAGTGAGGAAAGATGAAAATGCAGAAATTGTGGAATAACTTTGAATCACAATGTTTTAATAGAAATTAAAAGTACAATATAGTTTCCAGATAAGACTTATTGTAAGATTCATTAAAAAAAAATGCTTCCATAGAATATCTAATTTTCAATCAGTTAACAGTTTCACATGTTTTAATCAGTATAATAAAAATTAAAAATCTGCTTTATTAAGTAAATTTTGTTAACAGTATTTCTGAATGAATATACTTAGTAACTGAGCTGATTAATTAAAAGATCAGCAAAATACAATAAATTAAATATCAACATGCATTAAAAATAACAATTAAAAGAAAATACCTGGGAGGAGTGAAACACAGCTTATGTACCTGAGTTGAAAGTGATAGACAAGTTTCTTCCTCATCCATGTTCCCTTTAATATTTTGGTCAGTTCAGTTTTAAAATAACCATTTTTTAAGATCATATAAACAGAGTATCATTTCACATTAATGTGGTATAAAAAAATGGTAATTCTGTTGAGTGTCACAGTAATGATTAATTTGGGTTCGTATTGCCATAAAAGTTAATGTCTGAACATATAAACAATCATTACTCTGGCATTCAATACATGGACATGTGCACAGTTCTTTTACATTTCTGAATTTTCTTTAGAGATCATCCTGTGAGAGTAAATTTCTCTAAAGGTTACAGTAAATTTTCATCCAAATTATTTAAACAACCAAACTCAAATTATGTGATAAAAATAATCAATTAGGACGTATATAGCAAAAGTAGAAGTACAATAATGATATACAAAATACAAGTAAATAAGTTTGTGTATATCACACAAGCACTTTGGGTTTACAAAGAAATTTATGGAATGGCCCTGGCATGGAGCCAACATTTGCAATCTTACATTACCTAAGCTTATAGTTAAACAGTATGTTTACATCCTCTGCTATTAAATAACCATATATATTAAAAAAAAAAAAAAAAAGCAAGCTACAGGAAATTCAACTTAGGATGTATAGCAGGAACTGTCAAAATGCAAAAATTTATAAACCCAAACAATTTATTAATAATGATTATATATTTGCTGAGTGCAGCCTGAATATCTTCTTCAAACATGGAGATATTCAAAGTATTACTCATCTTTTGGGTAAAAGAAGAGTAAAGCATTAGCAAAATGATACATTATTATGAAAGCATTGGTTGAAAGTGACAGATGAAAATATACCATTGATTTTTCTTCCCTAGCAACAGTTGGGATGATGACAGAATCAACCAAGAAGCCAGAATTGAATACAGCTGAAAGCTGACATACTGTAACCTAAATTTTCGATAGTTGCAGTTTTTAAATGAGACTTACACAGTGGAATGTCTTGCTGAATGAATGCTGTAATAAAAGCACCATAGTGATTATTTATATATATAACCCGATGTCTCGAAATACTGCCCTCTGCAGTAAGTTAGTCAGCACAATACACTGCTGTCTGCCAGAAGTTTGGAGGCATCTGGGTTCTATTTCTGTTGATGATTAGAGAAATTCTTAAGTCCTCTTCACTTGAAGCCGTAGTTAGTCAGCCTCAGGGCCTCCCCTGCAAGTTATTCTGAGATTTTCAGCCTTTATAACATTAAAATTGACCAACAAACATACTTCTACAGACAAATATATGCTACACAATGATATGAGTGACAAGTTCAGGTACCATTAAAATAACAATTTGATTTTTTTTTTTTTTTAATATTGGGTCAGGTAAAGACAAAAAAAGTCTCAAGATTTATTTACTGTGGATATATAACAACATACCTATTCCACAAATCTAACATTATTCATATACTGCTAATATGATAATTGAAATATCTATTTTTATTTTATTATTATTTATCTCCAGTTTTTCTCCCATTTTATTACAGCCCTTAAGGATTTACAATCTTCAACATAAGTGTGTTTTTAGATTGGGTATTTCTGACTGACTGGACAAGTATAATTTTATTTTTCATTTTATTTCTCAATTTTTTTTTACTCATTGTTTAATGTGATACTCATTATTTTCTAAAAAGCAGGTATATGAAAGTGAATTAACACTAGAACATAAATCAGCAAACATGTTTGAATTAACCATTGAAAAAGGAAATACAACTGTCTTAGCTACTACACTTTTTATTAAGCCAGTCATGATTGTTGTAGCTTTAGTCCAATGTACATTGTTTGCAGCTTGCAAATTCCAAAATGTCACTATTCTTATCTTCACCACATATTTATAACCAGGAATAGTTTGGGAGAAATATAAATGATTTTTGACATTAGAAATAATAGGAATTATTTCATAAATCTAACTTAAGTAATTCAGGATACTACTACTATGCTGAGAACAAAGCAGGTTAATATTACTATTAGAACTGCATTATTTAAAGAAGGAATACACATCATAGAGCATATATTTCCTCACTGAGGATGGCATATGCAAATTACAAATAAAAAAAACTGCTGTTGGGTCTGTGAGACAAAATGAAAGGCCATGTATATAGCACAAACACAGTTGTTTACACCAACAATAGAGGAATGCTGCATCTTCTTTGATTCAAAAAAGTTCATAAAGCCAATTATTATGGTGAGAACAGTGTTTAGGCTGCAATTAGTCTTGATTTTTTGGGATGGAAATGATCTAATAAAGAACATTTTTCTTTTTTTTCCTATGGCAGATTCCCAAGCATATACAAATACTTTGTATATTCCTGTGACAGATTGTGATATCAGTTTTGCCAAGTTAAGCATCACCATGGTGTTCTTTGATATGATAATGAAGCTAGCACAGTCTGCCTGATGTGTACTTCAGAAAAATGTTACAGATACAGTTGGAGTTTTCTATTTTGGCTCCTCCAATCACTCATACCTCATAAGGCTCTCTTATGAGGAATGAGTGATTGGAGTTAGTTAGATTCTAGATTCAGTGCCAATATTAACTCCCTTTTGGAGTTAATATTGGCACTGAATTTGCTTTGGTTACGGTTTTATGAAGACTTCCTGTATATATCTGGCTCACAATTTTAAGGAAGGATGATTCTAAGACAGAAGTTTCTAACTTATTCATGAAGAATTTCATCAATGGGAATAAAGCCAATGCTATATCCCATCAACCAAGAATTCCCTCTTCAAGGTACCCTGAAGAGGGAATTCTTGGTTGATCTGGTGAGTATGAGCTTGGCACACCCAGGGTGCTGAGCTGGAAATCATCATTCTTCTCTTTCTTGGTGATTCCTTTCTACTTCCGACACACACACTCTCTCTCTCTCTCTCTCTCTCTCTCTCTCAGGGTAACTCGGGAATTTTTTTTTGGCTGGTTCAGCATAAGCCTCAGGCTCCATTGCACCATATGGCTAATAATAATTATGGTTGTCCCAGAGAGGTTGACGAGATCTTGAGTGGCTAGACTGTCTGAGTTTGAAATTTCGTGTGCTAAATTCTTTGTCTAGATTATATTATTGGCTGATAATAATGCCAAAAGCTAAAAAGAAAGTTCCAGCGCCTCTTGTTGAAGAACTTGAGGCAATTTTGGAAGAAGAGATTGAGGTAGAGATTCCGAAGGAATCACCTCAAAGAACTCCTGTCAAGGCGAGTCCTAGATGGAAGTTTCGAGAGAAGGAGTCCCAGACTGATCAGGATATAGACCTTTCTTCTGAACTGATTGGATTGGAAGAATTGAGTTGCCTGAGAAGTAAATTGAGGCTCCTTATTGCAATTGTTCCGGAAGCAACTGGCCAAGACGTTGATATAGTTATGGGATACTGGGATAAGATGGCGGATGTGGTACATACCTTGATGTTTGAGAATCAGATATTAAAGGTGAAGTTAGAAACTTTTAGACAAGAAAAAGTATCTAGTCAAAAAACGTATGCAGAAGCCGTTGGTTCCCAGAAGGTACAGTCCAAGAGTAATACTATTATATTGAAGGCGAAATCGGATAAATACCAGACAAGTGATCAAGTTAAGACTGAGCTAATGGGCCGAGTTGCCCCTGTTTTAACAGATGTGAAGATCGTGTCGGTTCGTCCAATAAGAGATAAGCGAGTAATTATCGAGGCGGCGTCGGAATCTGATGTTAACAAGATCAAAAACTGTCCAGAAGTTTAAAATCTCGAGTTGGAGGTTGAGAAGACCCTTCAACGATTACCGAGATTTGTGATTTTTGACGTAGACCCAGAGGTCAGTCAAGATATTTTAAAGAATGAACTTTGGGGAAAGAACTTGGCTGATGAGTGTGTTAGCAAAGATCAAGTACTTTCAGAAATAAAAGTTTTGGCAAGGAACAAAGCAAGAAACTCTACAGGATACAATTTCTTGGTGGAAGTTTCCCCACGTATAAGAAGACAATTGGTAAATTGTTCTAGAGTGTTCTTGAAGTGGAGTTTGCATCGAGTCCGTAAAATGGGAATCCGACGCAATGTTTTAAATGTATGGCGTATGGCCATGTGGCCCAGCACTGTAAAGCAGACGAGTTCTGCGGTCACTGTGGCAGGAGAGCCATACATTTAAGTCTTGCAGTAAGCATGTGGATACACCGCAATGTGTTAATTGTCTGAAAAGGAAATTGCCCTCTGCACATGCCGCAAATGATCGGGCGTGTCCTGATTAACTGCGTGCTGTCGACATTTTAAAACGTCGAACTGAAATGTAATGCAAGCAGCATGAGATGTTTTCCTAAGACGGATGTATGGCTCCTCCCGGTGGTGACCGGGGGTCGTCGGTTATAGTTGACGCTGAGGTTGTGGTACACAGGGATCGGACTCATGTGATGTTGTATAAGAATGGTGGAGTTATTTTGAGCTGTATGTTATATAAAGTAATAGATCGATTTTATTATTATTTGTTTGACGGATTGTCAAATATGGTTTCCTGGATAGGGCAACCTACCTCCTCGTGGTGGGGACGGTAACTTGTGGTGGGGGCGGAGACGCCGTCCCCACCACGAGGCTAAAGGTTGTTCTGTCTTGTTTTAGATCTGTTTAGTCAAATTAGACTATTGTAATTGTTAATTAAAAATGACCAATGTTAAGGTTGTAATAAATTTAACAATTATGATGTAAGTGGCAGATGAGCTGCGGCTCAGGGGGCCCTTAGGTATAGTTTGATTAAATGGAAATGTCTGAGTGCTGATGGAAGTAGCAGTATATAATGTGGTGATTCAGGTGAGATCAAGGATTGTGGTACGGATGAGTCTGGGATTCGGGTGGGAATGAGAATGGAATGTAATGCTAGAAAACACCTGTCACACATAGCAGTGAAATGAGCCAACTACCAACTCTTGCTGAATGGAATTATTTGGCTCAATCATAGCATCTCTCTTGCTTTACCTAGAGATAAATTCCCCCACACAATCTTAATTTCAAACATGTCTATTAGATTAAGTTCGTTAACTAACCTGTGAATACCTAACTTACATAGACTAACCTAAATTCTTTGGATCATCATTACAATTGGAGAGGCCAATTGTAATGAAATTTTATTACAAATTATTTCAGAAGTAATGGACCAAATCAAAAGTTGAAAAGAATGGTTCCCCTAGATGACCACTTTAGGTGATTTTAGAGCTTAAGATTACATTGTATTAGATTAATTTGAAATCTTAGTAATTCATTCAATAATTCAAAACAATTATATCCAGTGGGTGTGCATATCACTATGGACAGTCATGGGATAAAAGAAATTATATTAAAAGGCATTTGATTGGAACATCTGGCTTCGAAACTGTTTAAGAGTTATAGCATTATCTTTTCCATTTGTAAACTTTGAACTGCATTCAATTTCTATCTTGAGGATGCTTTAGCTCCTCTCATGACAAAGATGTTAAGGCTGAGGCTCACATTAGCCCAAGCCATGAGAACCAAAGGTCAGCTTTATCACTAAAAATACCAAACATCTCCAAGAAAGAAACTGAATGCAAAAACGCATATAAATCTCAGGTTATTTCAATGACATAAAAACCCTAAAAACTTTACCAGTTTGCTATGTTGGGCAAACAGTCTAGTATTGTGAGTTAAAGTACTCATAGCCTTTATGTGATTGACTCAGTTTTTCACACACGTGCGCGCACACACACACACACACACACACACTGCTTGGCTACTCACTTAGATGTAACACATTATCCAAGAGTCACTAACAGGCTATGTTTGATAAGACACAAGTAAGTCCTGAAACAATGGTCACAAAAGTACCCTGAATTTTCAACAAATAGAGGATTCATCCTTTTGGTAATGCTATTTGTATAAAATGATATAGGCTTTGACAATCAAAGTCAGTCTGTCACCAGAGGGACCAAAGCACCCCCAGGATGGAAACTGAATGCAGAGATAATTTGAAAATTATTTCAAAGCTTGCTTGTAATAAAAAAAATATCATGATTCCCATTGCCTGTGCCAATTTATAAAAGTATCCATTGAGATTTTTGAAAATTGTGTATCTGTTTCTTTCAGAGTTATAAATAGAAGTTGAAATGAATACATTCAACTAATAATCATTTGGATCAACTTTATGTGCAATTTGAAAAAAATTGCATATTTAGTTCTATTAATTTCTTTGGCTGATCCAAGAAACTAATAGAAGTTAAGTATAATGTCACATGTACCAGTGAATAAGCTTAAGGCTTGGTAAGGTATGTATATGTTCCTCCTCTTGCAATTTATTTCCAGCAAATACCACTTTTGTGAGAATTTCACAGAAATGTTAGCTATTCAATTTTCTGCATAAATACAGTAAACTTCTTTTGTTTTTCAAACATAATTGGGACCTTAATGGGGATGAAAAATATCTGGATAAAGAGCAATTATGGGTTATATTTATAGTCTGATATTCTGCCTACAAATTATCCCAGATCTCAATAAATCAAAATTATTCATTAATTTTTCAAACAATAAAACATTGTTTGAAACTATATAAACACTATTGTGCAGAAAAAAAGTCTTTGAACCTCCCTTAAATACAGTAAACTTTCTTATAGTGCTTTAAGTATCATGTCTTTCTGGTTCCATTAGCACCTTAATAGAACCAGAAAAATGAAAAACCTGAATACAGGAGAGTTACACCTATAATCTGATGTTCTGCATATGAATTGTCCCAAGTCATTATCAACCAAAATTAATCACTGTCTCCAAACAATAAAAACTTATATAAACACTGAATTATGCTAAAAAAAAAAAAAAAAGTCAATGGCCAAAAAGTCTATTAGCAAGGGACCACAGATTCAAGTACCTTCTGAAGGTTTGAGCTTAAACTATTCATACAAAACCACATTTAAGTTTTCTGCTTTTTTGTCTAATGTCTTTTTAGTATCAGAAGTAGGACCAAACTTCATTAAGTCTTGTTTTACACCTTAATATAATAGATTGTTGATGAAATGACATACTCTCATAAGAGTTTTTTTTCTTGCCATCTCTCCCTGCAAGGGGCACACTTATAAATTTGTGGGTCCTAGACAAAATATCCATATGTGGGCTCCTACAGAGGAAGTCTAGGAAAAAAAATTTAAGAAAGGGTACTTTTTTATTTTTCTAAATATAATGAAATTAATAGAAGAAATCCTAGGGATGCAGGGGTTGTCACAGACCATGCCAAACTACTGGTCTTAGTAACTATCTAACTTGTCTAAGTATAAATTTGGTCCTACACTCATTTTACATTCATAGTAGAATGTAGAAATTATGCTGAATAAACAAATATTTCACCAATAAAAGTAATACTTGCCATGTTGGATTACTGACTAGTGTGATATGCAGAACAGCACCCAGGTGTATAAGCTACTCTACTACCTACTTTTGGAACAAAAATATGATATGCTGTATGACATGCAAATTGAATAAAATAATATTATAGAAATATTTAGATATTCATATATGGATTTAAAATGGATCAAATATTGCATAGAACAATGCTAGATTATTTGACAGATTTATGTAAGTTTACTGTATATGAAAAAAATTATGTAAATAGGGTCAATTCACTTTACTTCTGAGCCCCACATAAGTAAAAGCTACCAATGTCTTCCCTGGTTAGAGATGAATGTCTGAGTTTGTGGAGGACATCCTAGTCTTCTTGAGGGCTATGTGGATGGAGGTGATGAGGTTTTTTGCAGCCAACTGATGATACTCTACACTGGGTGCTCTTTTCTAGTGATGATGGGATTTAGGCATTGATGCTGATAAAAATTTGCAAGATCTTACACCAAACTACCCTAAGATACAATACGTGCTAGATACTTCACAAAGACAGAAATTGGAGCTCCAGAGACAGTGAAGGCCATTCATACATACAAATTTGTTTGCATAGCAATTGACTGCACATTAATGTAGAAGACTAATACTATCCTGCAAAAGGTCAACACTCATGTAGGGATTCCACCTGTTCCATGAATACTTCTCAACAAAAAAATGGATTAACTTTAAAAATAACCCCCCTTCATCTCTGGAAGCATTACAGCACACAGAGAGGTGTTCCTCCATTTGTCCACCCCATCATCAATGAAAAAGAGCAGCAGGAAGGAGCATTTCCAATTGGCTGGTACAAGTCCACACCACCACCTTTCTCCATCCACCCCCACAACTCCTACTCCTCAAGAGTACCAGCAATGCCCAACTCCAGTCTAGGAAAACAGTAATAAGTTTGGACATTATTCACCATCAACCGATGATCCACAAACTTGTTCAGATTCACAAACTCTCCATGGTACCAAATTTGTTATGTAGGTATGGTAAGGGGGTTACTGAACTAGCTCTCCACATGTTATCATCACCAATACCAGCCAGCTATATTATAGTGATGGTAGCTGAGAGTCCTCATGAACCAATACAAGTATCCATTGTTGGTGAACTGGGGGTGTTGGAGTTGACTTGAGGGTTTGTCCAGACAAACTTTTGAGGCATTTGGGTGGGGGGGGGGGTGTTACACTCCAACATGACCACATAGATCAGAGAAGTTTACAATTATTCATTATATGACACGCATATTATCATATACCATATTTGGCAATTCAGGAGGATATGAACTGCGTTCAACACAAACATGTACTCTACTGATGCTTGACCATTGGCTACATAGGCCCTGTTTGTACCTGTTATCAAGTATTAAGGTACTGAGGACAGCAAAACTAACAAAATATCCAGAACTACTTCCCAAGTTCTCATGCTTTGAAACATTTGTTTATGAAAGTCTCCTCCTCTCTCAAACAATTTATAGACAAAGTTTGGAAAGGAGGAAGAAGGAAATCACAGCATGAATCGGCTTACATGCTACAACTGCTGCCCTAAAGTAGGAATTTGATAGATTTATTGTTGTTATCAGTGCTCCATAGAACACCAAGGTGATGGTCTAACAAGTCAGGGTGGACAGAACTTGCCAATCCTATACAGCTGGTTTAGAGACCGTACATGTAGAATATCTGTAGTACACCTCTATTCTCTGCAATAGATACCTTAGAAGTCTTCACAGAGACATACAAAAGACCATAAAAAAAAGGACTCCTTCAGTACCAAGGCATGTGAATTAAGAGGATTCATAGTCTAAATACTGACCCCACCACAATCAACATCTTTAGGGACCATATTCTGTCACAGAAAATAAAGCATTCCCATTTAACCAATAAGAATGTAATTTGAGCCAGCCCTCTCTGCCCTAATAGACAGCCTTCCAGCTTTCTTCACAATTTCAGGTTGATTTCTACCATGTCCTGAAGTTTGTCTGAACAGCAATTCCAGAGATCTACTCAATCCACAGCAGAAACCATACCATGTGACACCCTCTCAGATTTGCTCAAACTTCATTCTCTGATACCTGGTACACACGCACCTGCAAACTATAACAGCAGTGGTCGTCGTTTCCTTAATAAATCTTGTGTATAACTCCATTTGCGTTAAATAAGGGATGTAGGAAAAAAAAAATCTTTAGTTTAATTCTACACGTTTATCACTCATTTGTCTTCCTAGTTGTATTAAACAATTTTGTTCTCAATATAATGGTTAACGTGCCTCATTCTTTATTTAGTAGATCTGTATGTCATGACTTTGAAACATTTCACATTAAGTTACTTAATTTATATAACATCACATGGTTCAGCTTGCTCCCTGTTTCAGCTGATTATGTTGATTGTGAAATATAAACCATTTTACTCCACACAACTGTTTGCAGTTAACAAACAGTTAACTGCAAACAGTTGTGCAAGATCACATCATTTCCCTAACATGAAATCAAATAAGTCAGTCTGTTTCACATGAAAAAGAAATCTTCATTCCAAGACAGATGTTTAAGATATTAATATTGGTAAAAATGTTGTGCAAATAAATTTAAAAAATTGCATTTAATTTCCTAACGTTTTAATAAGTGCAAGTATTAATGCAAAAGAATGGTTGCCCCCCATGGGCAGGAGCAGCAATGCATAGCACATGCTTCCTGATTAGACCGGGGGGGGGGGGGGGGGTCGAGCCCGTAACCACCAAATACAGAGGATGAGGAAGGTCAGGGAAATGACCACTGCATATCCCCAGCCCGGATAAAGGGTGAGGGTTGGTGTCAGGAAGGGCATCCGGTCATAAAAATTTCATGCCAAAACAGTAAAAACGCTGACCTCATATATATAATGAGAAAAAGGAGAGGACAAAAATAAAAAAATTAATGCAAAAGATTATACTATGAGCAGATATTAGATGCTAACGTTACGAAACTGCAACTTGAAAGACTTTTCCTAATTAATGCATATCATACTCTACAGTGGGTAAATCATGTCACTGCAAAATGTGATAAACTTTCCTTCATTTTATTTATTCATTTACCCCCCCCCCTTTAATTCCCCTAAATTGCAGTAATGGCTAATGCAAAAACTTGACATTTCACAACCTGGTCAAAGTTAACTATAATGCAAATCAACTACCACAGTGCAGTCACATTGTTCAACAAATTCAAAGTAACCTAATGTTCTTTCAAACAAATTCTCTCTCTCTAAAAAAAAATAAATAAATAAAACATTTAAACTAACTTAACCATCTTAAAAAAAAAAAAAAAAAAAAACACTACAATACACAGCACAGAACAAACTATCCAGTAACAAAAGTGGTGCACTAAATTCCACAATATTATTTCCAAAAAAATACATATTACAACTAAAATACCTTTCAAAACATACAATATATGAAATCTGGATTTTTTTTTTCTTTTCACCTATGTTATAAATGCATACTTAACTCATATGAGAGTGAGAATGATATGCAAGCAAAGCCAACTAATGTCAGCTTTAAGTGTGTGTGTGTGTGTGTGTGTGTGTGTGTGTGTGTGTGTGTGTGTGTGTGTGTGTGTGTGTGTGTGTGTGTGTGTGTGCGTGTGTGTGAGAGAGATTAATTCGATAGGTCCATAATTGAAGAGAGAGAAAGACAGAAAAAACACAAAAACAAACAAGCCTATATCTGCATATTTGAAAAATAACACACTTGATTAATAACTGCAAGAAAACCAAACTTATCACACTTAATCAGAGGAAAATTGTTTGACCAAATCATAAGAGCTGACAAGTATGCATAAAAAAACAGATAATTATAAACTAACATATTAGACCAAATATGCAAGATGTTTGGGGAAAATATTCAGTCAATATCACAAGCCAGTATAATACCCAAGGTGTTTTTAATTTTTCTTTAATATATCATAATTTTATTATTCTGCCACCATGTGAACTGATCCAGTCGAGAAACATTTTTATTTATTAATTATACATTACTTTGGTTGTTTCTTTACCTTTTGAATGAAGTCATCAAAAAATAAAGTCTTCATTTCCCCTGAACAGGAAAAAAAAAAAAATCATATTACTATAATAGATTCAGTTTCAATTTTACATTTTCCCCCTCTCCCATGTTATGAATTTAAAACCTTTCATAATCTAGTACTTCTGTTCCCACTTATGCTCCAAGTCACATCATCAACAATTCTTAACATTGTAATAGTAACTCAAATGTTTAATTAAATACAATAAATTAAGAAAAATCCTGAATCACATTAACATTCTTAACAACAAAACATGGTAAAATTTTGCATGGAAACATTTGAGCATTCAAAATATTAATATGATTAAATGTGAATCTTCAATAAATTCTAGCATTACATTACTTGAACAAACAGCTTCATATAACATCTTTCAATAAATTTTTATTACGATTCGTCTGAATAAAAATAAATTTTACCTGTATGCATTTTAGAGTATTTTATAATTTTCAGATAATTTTAATCATTTGTTATATACAGAGGAAGGAAATCCTTATCACAGAGTAATTAAAAGTGCATGTAAATGTTCACTAGGTATAAATGATTATATTAACCATATTGTGAATGTATTAATCAATTAACAAATTAGCACAATATACAGAGTGAAGCTAGCTGATATTTGGCAGTGCAAGCAGTCACTCTGATAGCTACAGAGCTACATGGAGCAGACTTTTAGCCTTTATTCTAAGATTAAGAATTACATGACACTACAAAGAAATTTTTGCTGCTTTACAACTATGTACATTACCAACCTAAGGGCTAAGTAAACAACCTAACAAACCTACACAACTGATAGGCTCACTGTCAGTAATGAGAGAGCAAAAAGTTCAAGTACCCTCAGAATAACTGGGTTTGTGGTATTTATCTACTTCATTCTCTATAATAAATATATTTTTACAGTTTCAAATTCTAGATAAAAATTCAACAGTCTTACGGTAACAATAAGATCGGTATAAAGACAATCCAAACTATCCAAATTTGGAGTTAGATTCCAATATAATATTTTCACCAATCACTATCAATGTATCAACAACCTTCAATATCCTAACTGTTTAATTCAAACTGATCTGCCTCACCAATCTTTATTATCCCCACCATGTGATGCAATACATTAAAAACTTTACTATTACCACAAAATTCTTGTTTTTGAAAATTTATATCATGAACTATAATGTACATTATTACAAAATTAATGTCTCCTTGCCTTCCTCTCCATCTTCTTTTGTTTCTTCTCGTCAACTTCAGGAGGGGGTTGAAATATCCATGGAGATAGGATATTTACCCATAATAAATAAAAAGTTCGAGCAGGAGCCTGAAAATATAAGAACCTAAATTAGAATAAAATATATAATACTAAGGTAACTGATGGAAATAAGTAATTATGAAAACAATATCACTAAAAAACAAGTGCTACGTCATCAGTAGATATGATTAGCCAGAATGGCAACATAATGGCCTTACACAGCCTGACTTCTGGCTGTTCCCTAAACTGAAAATGCATCTTTAGGGCAGTTTTGCTACAGTTTTTTTTTTTTTTTTTTTTTTTTTTTTTTTAAACCCCAAACAAGAGAGGTATTAAAACCTATAGTACTTAGTACCGTGCTTGGGTTGGAGGTTGAGAAGACGAAAGAAGATATTTGTTGACATTGGACTTGAACTTCTGTAGACTGTAATTTTCAGGAAATACGTATGAAGGAAGGTTGTTCCAGTAAACGGCAGTTGAATGAATAAATGAGGAAGATGAAAAGTTGGTTCTGTGAATTTGAAATTGGACAGTAAATGGATGTTGGCTGGTGGCAGCACTAGTTCAGACTGTTTTGAAAGAGAGAGCGGGAATTCTAGAACCCGATTCAGAAGAACAGTTCCCATGGAAGTATCTGTAGAACAGGCATGCAGCAGAAACAGTACGCCTATGAGACAGTGAGTGGAGAGACTCTGTTAGAGATTAATCATTAATTAACCTAACTGCCCTCTTCTGAATGGAATCAAGAAGCCTGAGAGAGGTTTTGGGGGTACCACCCCAGATGTGGGAACAATATTCCATGGCAGGGCAGATACAGAGTGAGCAGTGTTTGGAAGAAAAGTAACGCCGAGAGCGAAAGAGAAAATCAAGTTTTTTAGATGCCGAGGAAGCAATATTTGTAATGTGCTTGTGCCAAGAGAGATTAGAAGTCAGGGTAATCCCCAAAAGAGAGATATCATTTTGCCTAGAAATCGGAGTGTCACTAAAGATAAGCATAGGAGCAGAAGAATCCTTTTTGCGAGATATAAGACAAGACTGAGTTTTAGAAAGGTTGAAATCAACTAAGTTGTCTTTGCCCCACTGGAGAATTACCTGAAGATTGGCATTTAAGGAATCGGTAGCGAGATTTTTGAGAAGTTAAAGCTGATTGAGCAGGGCAAGGTTTCTCAAAATGGAAAGTGGAATGCAATCACACGTGCTTCAAGACTCCGGTGGATAGCAAAACAACATCTCCTTCATATCACAGATAAAAAGATAACTGTGAGGTACATAAGAACAGTTATCTTTCCACCTTTACTCTATGCTGCTGAAATTTGGGTGTCAGCGGCACCGTCAATAAAGAAACCACTCTTTGCCACAGAATTCTGGCTCCTAAAGTGGGCCAACAGGAAGCACAACCTTCCAGCTCAGATTCGTACCACGCAGCTTGCCAACTCTCTCGGAATTCCACGGCTTCCCACCTTAGTCGACGACCAACGCCTCCTAGCAACAGTCAAGATGATAACAGGCATAATGGCAACACCTTCATTCTGGGATACCTGTGGCTGGAGGATCCCCCCTGCTGCCCTTAGGGCCAATCCCGAGCTCTACTCGCATTCAGCAAGACTCCATCTCTCGGACAGGTTCCTTCCTCAGCAGATGCTCAAGCAAACCCAGGCACTGGACGCCGACCTCAACAAATTCGCTGCTGACCGGACTTACCGGAAAAAAATTATGACGAGTAGGACTAATCAGCAATGACTGATGTGTACCTTGCATCTGTTCCTGTCTGATTGAGCTGGTGCTCTTATCTCGATGTTAAGCCAGCTCAATCAGATTAACTCTCATAAGGAGTTCTCTCCTTTGTATTATAATGTTTTCTTTGTAAAATTACCTTTTTGTAAATAATTGTTCAATTTTCCCGGAAGTTTGGGAAACTGTAAGCCCTGGCTTTATGGCCGTGAAGGGTAATAAAGATTATCTCTCTCTCTCTCTCTCTCTCTCTCTCTCTCTCTCTCTCTCTCTCTCTCTCTCTCTCAATGTGCTATCATCAGCAAAACTATGGATTTCCAGTCAATGGAAGAAGGTCATTAATATACAAGAGGAAAAGAGTGGGGGAAAGAACTGAACCTCTGGGGACACCGGCATTAGTGGAGAAGTTAGAAGACAGAGAGCCATCTACCATCACCCTCACTGAGCAATCAGAGAGAGAACTGGATAACCAATTACAAAAAACAGTTGACAAACAATAAGATGGAAGCTTGTTTAGAAGACCTTTATGCCAAACACGATCAAAAGCCTTTGAGATGTCAAGAGCAACTACTTGTGTTTCACCAAACCTTTCCATTGAATTAGTCCATAAATGAGTAACATAAGCCAGAATATCACCAGTGGATCGACACTAACAGAATCCATACTGGCGATCGTTGATCAGACGGAAGGTTTCTAGGTAGTTTAAGAGTTGGCGGTTAATTGATTTCTCCATTACTTTAGAAAGAGTAGAAGTAATTGCAATGGGATGATAATTGGATGGGAGGGATTTGTCACCCTTTTCAGGAACTGACTGGATAATAGCAAATTTCCAAGCAGAAGGAAAAACACCTTTGGAATAAGAAAGTGAAAAAAGGTGGCAAAGAATAGGAGTAAGTTCAGGAGCACAGGTTTTGAGAACAAGTGGAGAAATACCATCGGGACCTGGAGCTTTCTTAGCATCAAGATTCGTCAAAATCCTTCTGACATCCTTTTGACGGAAGACCACAGGAGGCATTGAATGGAGCGTGTTGGGAATGGTGGGAGGTGTTTTACCAAGATATGGGAAACAGCAAACCCAGAGAAACATATCAACTCTGTGCTACTACACTGACAGTGGTAGAGAATGAAAGGGACCTGGGGGTGGTTGTGCAGGCAGATATGAAGTTTTCTGAGCAGTGCAGACGGGCAGCAAGAGTAGCTCATGGTGTATTGTCGATGATATATAGGAATTTTTCTAGCAGGGATAAGGAGGTGATTATTCCCTTGTATAAGGCAATGGTCAGACCACACCTAGAGTACTGTATACAGGTCTGGAGGCCTCATTTCAAGAAGGATGTAGAGATGCTGGAACGAGTACAGAGAAGGGCAACAAGATTAGTGAATGGAACAAAGGGGTGCTCTTACGAAGAAAGGCTTAAGTTTTGCAAATTACAGTGTCTGGAGACTAGGCACCGGCAAAGTGATCTGATAGAGGTGTATAAAGCCTTGAATGGTTTGAGCATGCTCAATGCTGATGGGATTCTTCCTCTTGCTCAGAGTAATCACCTGAGAGGGCATAAATTCAAATTGAGAAAAGACAGATGTAGGATAGACGTGAGGAAATTTGCCTTTAGCCAGCGGGTGGTTGGTTGGTGGAACAGACTTCCATCCCTTATCGTGGAGGTTGATAGTCTGAATAAGTTTAAGGCTCAGCTGGACAGGTATTTCGAATGAACAGAGGGGTGAAGTGGAAGTGGTTATTTTTTATTTAATTATTTTTTATTTATTTTTTATTTTTATTTATTTATTTATTTTTATTTTTTTGGCTGATGCTGCATAAGCTCGCTTTCTTGCATCAAATGCCTCTACTAATGCTAATGCCCTTCTACTTCTCTCTCTCTCTCTCTCTCTCTCTCTCTCAGGGTAACTTGGGAATTTTTTTTTTTTTTTTTTTTTTTTTTTGGCTGGTGCAGCATAAGCCTCAGGCTTCCTTGCACTATATAGCTAATAATAATAATAATAATAATAATAAGATCATTAATACATGAGTTGGAAGAAAAATGGGATGCTAGCAAGTCAGCTTTATCCTTGGCTGAAGTGACAACAGAACCATCTGGTTTGGACAGAGGTGGGAGCAGAAATGGGCAAAAGTTGCGGCCAATAGCTTTGGCAAGAGACCAGAATGCTCGGCTACCATTAGGGCAAGAAGCAAGTTTTCTACTTTTAGCCTATTCAAACTCCAGTTTTGACTGATTAATAACTGCTTTACAATTGTTGCAAGCTTTGGTGTAGGCAGAAAATGAAACTGAAGAATTAGAAACAAGCCAATTACAATATGCAATGTTCTTCTGTTGAACAGCCTTTCTTTTATTGGAAAACCAAGGTTTAGATAAAAGATGAGATTTCAAAGTGGAGTGTGGGATAAAGGATTCCATTCCTGCAAGAATAATTTCACTGACACGATCTGAGCAAACGTTGACATCAGAAGTTTTGAAACAAAAATCCGACCAAGGAAAAGAAGAAGAAAAATCTTGCAGGTCATCCCGTTTTGCATTCTTGTAATGCCAAACAACATGGGGTTGGGAATAGCCATTAGATAGAGGCTCCATTGGAGAAGAGACAATCACCAAGTTGTGATCTGAAGTGCCTAAAGGATCTCTCACTTCGACTGTGTACTTAGAGGGGTTGTTTGTGAGAAAAAGATCAAGCGTGCTGGCTGTATGATTAGGATTGTCCAGTATTCTTGTAGGTAAACGAGCAATCTGTGCAAGGTCGTTAGTAATTGCAAAAGCCTCAGCATCTTGACGAGCTGGGTTGTTGTGACTAGAAAACCGAAGCCAGCTGGAGTTGTGAACATTAAAATCACCAAGGAAAATTACCTCACTGTTAGGAAAGTTGGACTGGAGAAAGTCGAGTTGCAAAGAGAGGAAGTCAAAGAGCTCCAAGTGATTAGTGGAGTTGGGAGAATGGTAGAGACAACAGATGAATTTGACACAATGAGGTAGAGAGATTTTAAGTCAGAGAAGATCAAAGAGAGGAGATTCAAAATTGCCAAGTCTCTGGCAGGGAATATCAGAACGGACATATGCACAAGTACCACCTTTGAGGCGAAAGGAATCATACAGCGAATAATTTGGGTATCTGAGATGAGCAGTAGTTGAATCAACCGATAACTGAGATTCTGTCAGAAAAAGTACATGGGGTTTGACAGACTGCAAGTGGAAATGGACATCGTTGAGATTAGAATTGAGACCACATATATTTGTGAAATGAATTAGGAAGTGTTTGGGAGGTTTAGATCTTTTTGCAGATAAGCTCGCTCTATTAGTTTGACAATTCATGGTGTATTCAATAGTAAGAAAAAGTGGGTGGGACAAGCTGTATGAAGTAATGAAATTTTTGGATATGGCATACACATGGTAAGAATATACCCAGATCCTTGACATAACGTGGCCTCGACAATGCTCCCCGCATACACACTACCCTGACTCCCTCCAGTCACTATCTGGCAGAGTAGAGGTAGCAAGATTATAAACTAGGTGATCCGGAAGCCTCCTAGAGAGTTACCAATAGGTTCGGTTCGGTGTACTAACTAGCGGCTGGTCTGCAAACACCGTTTTAGAGCTGTACTCTCGAAATGTAAGGAATATTGGATCTCACCATGATGTTCATCATAACCTCAAAAATCATCAATCATACTGCATGATAGAAGAGATAGGGAAGGGTTGACCGGAACTTAGCTCTAGAGACTAAACATGGGTTCCACCACTTCAAGCCTCCAATAAGCAAAGAGGTGGTATTGCACCGGCTAATGAGAATCATCTACCACCTAGTACTGCCTGGTAACATAGAGGGGCAGCATTCCTCCATGTGGTGTGGGCGCCACACCTCGACCCCTGCTTACGTTGGTTCACACCTGAGTGGTCACCAGCCATGTACTTGTGCATGGAGCTTATACCCAGGATTACTAACAGTCCCACCATCGTTAAGGTGCAAGCAGAGGATTTGGCTGTCACAGACCGTCCGGACTTCACCGAAATTGGGTCCACTTGACTTGAGTGTCACCCGAATATCAGTTCCATCAGCGTTTTAGACTCCCAGGTAGTAAGTACAGCTTGTCTGGCATATCTGAGAGAATGTCTGTGACAACCTCAGTGGACGACATCAACGAAAATGGCAATGCAATACTATGTGTGCTAAAAAAACATGGTTTTTAAAGAATATTTCAAAGCTTGGGAAGACCAATGGAGCAAGTGTGTGTTCAGAGGGAAGGTGATTAGGTCAGTAAGTCCAACTATTCACTCATTAAACTTTAAAAGTAAAATTTTGGGAATGTTTTGGATGTACCTCATATACAGAATAAATTGCAGAAATATTAAGGGCACTGATTATGGATAATTAATTTTCACTTTATTTTTTATAACTAAAAGAGGATGAACATGCTTTCAAAAATTTGTGAACAGTTACATTATATCAATATTTTTCTGAATATATTAGGATTATGAATTAGAAAAACAGAAACTTACCAAAAACCAAAACAACCAAAAATAATTGGATATGAGAGATAACAATTGAACTGCAGCTGTCAATATAATAAGATCCTTTAAATTCCTGAAATAAAATCAAAAAATAAATAAAGTTGTGCAGGAAACAGAAAAATTAATTAGATTTTATGCACATTTTTGAAATATAAATAATTCTATTTGTGATATAAATATTTTATGTAGATATTTCTGTTCATGATACAAGCTGGCCTCGATTAACGTGATTAATTCAACCTATGAGCACATCGCACAAAACTGAAACATGTTAATCAAATATAATAATCAATAGGAAAAATTATAATTAGTCCTTGAACTTTGGGAATGTCCATTAAAGAATTTTAAAAATACTTTTTAAATAACTTTTTAACTGTATACCAAGTAAAAAATAATAAAAATAATTATAGAATTAAATGTTTATTGCATAAACAGCTGTTCCCAAACTGTGCAACCACGGAATACTTTAAATTTGAGGGAAACACAGCGATACTCAACATCTGTCAGACACCACGCGAACTACTTGTGGTAGTTCACGGTTTCAACATTTCTTATTAAGTTGTTTGGACCTAACTACTGTACTTAATAAACAGAACTGTTAGGTATTTGTTTTGGCCAAGGGGTGTCGTGAAAAAATTACTGAGACACTAAGGGCGCTATGAACTGAGAAAGTTTGGGAACCGCTGGCATAAAATACACAATGAAGAAAAAATTTGTTATGAAAATATTTGAACAGGGTCATCTGAACGTTGTTGGCTTTCTTTTTTTCATCAATCAATTTCCGATAGCCAACAACAAACTTCTCTAGACGGAAGCAAAATAAATATCGCAGAGAACCTCAAACAAAAGGTTTCAGGTTTTCTGTGATAATAAAGATTTCATCTAGTTCTTTTACCATTATCTCCTTTGAGGTAACATTTTCATCTGGCTCATTTAAAAATTAAAATTTATTTTTTTAATTTAAAAATTAATTTTTAAATACAAGTCTGCAAGTGACTTTATTAGCAGGATACAAACAAGGAACACATCTTCTGATGGTTGATGGAACACACTGAGGCGGGCAAACGCTTGTTTATTGCCTGTCCGATGCACGGTAAGCTTAGCATATGATTCAAATCTTTTTCAACTATCACATAAAAAAAATATCATATTAAGTGGAAATTTGTATCATGTAAAGTGAAAAGTGGTATAATTTTTTTCAAATAGCAGTAACTGAAAAATGTGTTAATTGAACTCTTGTTATGAGAGGCCTGGCTGTAGTTCCAAATGCAGGAAAAGGTGTTATGCTTATAGTACTCTCACTAATACCGGAGAGTAGAAATCAAAAATTAATTAGTATTATATTTGAATTCTTGAATAGCGTAAATTTTTGGAATAAATGATGTGTTAAAGAATGGAAATAGAAGGAGCAAATATTAATATTAACAAAATGATGCAAAGAAGCAAAGCATAGAGAACACCAGTTTAAAAAAAACAGAAACACCTAATTTAATGCTATTCCATGTAATAACTTGTCCAAATTTTCTTTAAATTTATTAAAACTATACACTTCAACAACACTTAGGAGGAAGTTAATTCCAACAATCAATTATTCTCTAGATTAATGCAATTTTCCAGCTTATGCAGTAACCTCTCACGAGGGACTAAATCTGTTTCCTAAAATCAAAATTAACAATTTGGATTTTATGTAACAGATTTAGTGTAAAAATTATTTTCTACATCCAGCTCATAAGTAAATCTGCTAAAGTAGCTAACCAGGTTAATCAAACATGATTTATCCTTAACAAACCCACATTGTATATCCTTCAGAATTACATATTTCTGTCTAAGTTACCTACTTTACTTTGCTTAGGAACATCTTTACTTATTGGTGATGCAATGACACTTCTCTAATCCAAAGGAATCTCTCCCAAGTCCAATGATGTTCTCGGCAAAGGTAAAGAAAGCCAACATGAGAACCACAGCAAATTTCGGAACTACTTAACAGACAAACCTTGTTTCCTGCTACCACAGTTTCTCCCTGCATTCTTGGTAAACAGATGGTGCATGTTATCGGTAGTCGCAGTAGAAATTGATAATGATGTATTGATTAGTTTTTTCTCATTATTAAAAGCAGATTATTGGAGTTCATGAGTGTAATGCCTTCGCGGCTGAAATTTACTTATGGGTACACCCTCCAGACTGCCTCAAGTCTTTATAGGAAAACGCCTTCTACAGACGGTGCGTGTTATCAGTAGTTGCAGTAGAAGTCGCTTTCCTATTTTAAAACAGCGGGAAGGGAGGGAATAAACACCCTAAGATTGAGGCAGTCCAGAGGGTGTATCCATAAGTGAATTTCAGCCCACTCATGAACTCCAATAATCTGCTTTTAATAATGAGATAAAACTAATCAATACATTGTTATCGACTTCTACTGCCAATAACATGCACCATCTGTTTACCGAGAATGCAGGGAGAAGCTGCAGTAGTGGGAAATGACATTACTGGTAGGTTTTCTCAAAGTTTTCCGTGGTTCTCGTGTTGGCTTTCTTTACCTTAGCCATGTTCTCATATTAACCTTGATGGTTCAATGCATGGTTCAATACATGCGAACTCTGAGCATTACTTCTCTTTAGGCTTGAAAGTTTTCCTAATAAACAATCATCTATAATTTCAATATTGCTAACTTCATACTGTTTAGCATCACTTGCACAGCCTCTTCTCACTATAAAGGGTCTATCAATGTGAAGTATCTGTTCAATTCATCAGCTAGGTTATCGAAGGATAACCTAGCTGATGGGAAAAATTTGCAGATTCTATTGGAAATTGATCCACTGATTCAAAAGACATCAAAATCATGTCTCTATCCCATCCCTATTGAAAAATAAACTGAAACTTTAGTAACTTACTGGATGACCAATTTTAAATATCATAAATATACACATATAATATCTTAAAAATGAGTCTTATTCATTTTAAAATATTTTAATCAAACATTCTATTTCCTTAGAAATAGAATGTATGTATGTATGCCATTCAGAGTTTTTCTTATATTCCATTTTACTTTCCCTCTTAAGAAATCAGTGATAATCTCATATAATGGCAGTGACCTTGGTCTTACTTTTCCATGGTGGATACTTCCTGATGAAAGCATTTCCTTTTGCTCACTCATATCTCCCAAATTTTGAGGAAAAAAAATTGAAATGGGAATGAAGAAAATGAATTTTCAAAGAACATTTAGCAGCCTATGTCTTCATAACATTGCACTGACATCACAGATTCATAAGTATCTTCTTTCTTCCTTCCAAGAAATCCATCAAAACTGCTTTAAACGATTGACAAGCTACTAGTTCAGTATCTTGTACCTTTGTTTCAAATATATCATTCCTTTATTCTTTCTTTCAGTTTTGCAACTGCTAAACATTTCCCTTAGGTAGCAAAATCCACTTAATTCTTTATCTAGAATTTTAACAGAATTCTTCATTAATCCAAATTTTATGTTAAAGTTTGGATTATCCAAATTTAATAATTTCATAATATGCAAAGGTGGAAGAAGAACCTTTTTGGTTAAAACAGTAGAACATATTTTATATTACTCCTATTGATAAAATTCCTCCTCCTCCCTGTTTTCCCACTGATGCACAATATGTTTTTCTATAGCTTGACCATCCAACAAACATAGTAAACAATAGTATTTTATGAAACCTTCCTGTAGGCCAGTTAGTAAACCAGTTTCCTTATGATCTTTTCTAGCCATTTCAAATGGGAGAGCAGTGAAGAAATGATTTGTACAGAATGGAGACTACATTTTCCATTAGGTGTCTATGAATGGCTGAACAATCACTTTCTGGAAGGTAGTTAAAATAGCATGTAACTACAGTAAATAGCTTACAAGTCTGGAACCTTGTGATTTCTTTCCTTCACACTGGGCCAGGAGATTTACAAATCCTTCTGGCTGAATTTCAAAGGCTCTTAAGGAACTAGAAAAAAATATCGAAACCATTTTTTGCAATGTTCCAATTTCATGCGAAAATCTGTTGTCTGTGCATAATCATTTCGTTTGCAAAGACACCTGGAAAATACAGAAGCATGTGCTAATATCTGATCTGTTATGAAAAGTAATATTAAATATACTATAAACCAATGTACAAACTATTTTTAGTGTTCTATACAGTTTAACTTTAAATAGAAATTATGAGGTGTGACCAAAAATGTTTCTGGACTGTGTTTTTCTCTGTACTTTCTACATTTAGATGCTATTTCATGTTGTCACCTTTACAGGAGTTTTCCTCTGACTTTGTACTGCATGTCCAGTAATTTTGCTATTCATAGATGTCTTATGTTTTGACTCTGCAAGTGTAGTCTGATTATGGACTGATAATTCTGTCGAATCTCTTCGCCTCAGTGTCAACTTCAGTTTTGGAAAAAACTCGTGTGGGCTTGGACTGGAGAGTAGTACGGAAAGTGTAGAGGAGGGGGAGCCAC